>NC_142391.1:16305757-16640757 GCF_059441095.1 Idiotropiscis lumnitzeri | reverse complement strand
ACACTTTAATCCAGTTGAGATACTGTGACATGACGTTAAACGCAGTTCGTGCTGGAAACCCCCCCCCAGTATGCATGGGTTAAAACAGTTCTGTGATGAAGAGCGGATAGAAAGTTATTGCTGCCATAGGTGGCACAATCACTTTTTAGGTTCAGGGGGGCAATTACTTTTTCACATTGATTTAACGATGGGTTATTTCCATGGTGTCATAGGTTCCCACTTCCCATAATACAAAATATCCTAATTTTGAAACTTCATTTTCCTGGACTAGTCTTTCATAAACTAAACATTCATGTTTTTGCAATGTGTGAGGAAGATTGAGGCCACAGGGATGAAAATTCGAACCCTGTGGCAGACTTGCTGAAAACTAAAACCACTATGCTGCCATATTTTATCATTTTAAAAAAGTAATCCGTTTGTAAGTGTCAACATCTCGGTGTAATTTTTTTTTTTCAATCAGCCTCCTAAATGAGGTTTATAGTATGGTACAATAGAAAAATGCTGGACTGGAATGTAACAGAAAATTCAGAAGATATATTGTGGCTGTCTCAATAATATGTTTGCGTCGTTTTTTCTTAGATAGCAGACGAGGAGGCCAAGAAAAGGACTCGCCCGCTGCGGGTAAAGAAGCTATATGTGTTGGCGGCTCGGCTGGTAGAAAACCATCACGAGCAGAAGAAGACGTTGCAACAGAGTAAAGCGAAAGGCAAGACGTCAGAGGTACATCATAAAAACACTTTCACTCATTTTTGAAAACCATACAAAAACATGGCCCCACATTTTCCCGTCCCTTTTTCTTAGGCAACATTTGCACTTGCTGGACTCCTCGAGGAAGACACGACCTCCTCGGACAATCGCGTTCTGGACAACGCATGGCGGGGAGCGGAGGCGTATCACTTCTTCCTGCTGGCTCAAAGGCAACTGTATGAAGGCTACACGGAGAATGCCATGCACACGGGTAAACAATCCCCACTATGGTGTGTGTCCAAAAATGTTCCACTCACATACAAAAATGGAATTATATCCTTTGTTCACACTTTATTCACCTCTACGTTTAAGTTTGAGCAATGTTTTTTTTAACTGGAACCATATCTGAAGTTCATCAGGTAACAAAATGAATTATGTCTTAACACAAAGGACAACATGGAGCTGTATCTTTTTGGCGTAACCTTAAAAACTGTCAAAGTTACTACTAAACACAAAGCAGCATAAACAATGTCTGCTCCATGTTTGAAGCCCTCCATCTCCGCGAGTATGAAGACATCATCCCCGCGGTGGAGATCTACTCGCTCCTCGCCGTCTGCTCGTCGGCCAGCCGGGCCTTCGGCACATGCTCGCAGGCGTTCATCAAGCTGGAGGCCCTGGACAGCGTCGACCCCGAGCAGCGGTTGCTCTATGAGGACTTGGCCTTGGAGATCTTCACCAAGCACGTGCCAAAAGACAGCCGCACGCTGCATCTCGACGCCGCATCAGAAGGGTGAGGAAAATCCAGCTTGGAACTTGTGTTTCTGTTCTGTTTTTTATGACATGACACCTATTTTTCTCTCTCTCTTGTTAGGACTGCGGAAAAGTTACCCACCTGCATAGTGAGTGGTCTTCCCATCCAGGACTACAATTTGTGGATGTGCAGCGTTTGCAAGCATTGTGCTCAAAGCAACGAGATCAGCAAATATAACTACTGCCCGCTTTGTCACAGTAGTTTGGGCTGAACCTCATTTCACAAGTTAAAAGAAATAGATACCAAATTTTCAACCTAGAAAGTAAATTATATTTTTGTATTGCATGCATTCACATATATGTAGGCAAAAGAGAGAGTGAGCCTTATAGACTGAGGTTAAACACATTTTACAAGTCACTTACATCTGTATGTCCTCATGTGTAAGCAAAGGTACGGTTTGTAATTTGTATTAAAAGGAAAAATATGGTAGGAGAGCTTTATAACCACATTATCATATTATTGCTAGAACCCGAATTCTAGCACTGTTTCTGGAAAATATGTATTTGTATATGTATGTATATATATATGTATATATATATATATATATATATATATATATATGTATTTTTTCATCTCTATTTGCTCAGTAAATGTACTGTTACAACAAACAAACAAAAGGGATTACAAATAAACAAGCATTAAAGAAATTTAGAATTGTGATGAAGACAACGTACAGTCGCTTCCTTTTTCACTGGCATAGCAGAATTTCCAACATTTAAGCTTCAAACTCAAACCTTTGTGTGAAGCCTTTCAGGACCATTGTCTGTTCAAAATGTACAGTCATATTGAGTTTTTGATTCACAATTCATGAAGTGATAGGTAGGAATGACAATATCAGGCGGGTACAGTGAGTAATAATGCATTGTTAATATGTGCTGTAATCAAAGCGAAGAGCTAATCTTTAACATTTTTTGTTTTTTATCTTAAATACTTGAATGTAAATTCGTTTATGGCTATTTTTTACAGAAAATAAAATGATATTTAGCTCTGTTTCAATTAGATTCTTTTCTGGTTGGTCTGGTCGTCTTTTGTTTTTTTTTCGACTACATCAGACACACGAAACGAACATTGGATTATGTTATGCTGCCACGTTCGACATCTATCAAAAAAGTACCATAAAAGAAGGAAAACAGCTGATTTTAGGAAGTCCTCGCAATGCTCGCTTGCTTTTAGACTTACTGTCCTATCATGAACAGTGGCGCAGCTGTCCCATACGGCCCTAGGCTGCCATCTGCTGGCATGACATGGTATAGGTTCTGTACTTTGACGACCAAACGTCACTGCTCTAACCAAAAAATGATACTGACTGGTCTGGTCATAACATTCGGGATACTTGCACCGTAGTGTTTCAAAAAGGGTGATCCAGAGCCACTTTAAAGTGATGGCTTGACTATGGCCGCCTTCTACAATCTGAAACACTATGATGAAGTGGTACTATCATGCCGAAACACTCATCCCCCATGGGTGCGACACCCTGCTATAATGTCAAAGCCTTAAAGTAAGCAGAGCTGCATTCCGTTTTGTTGGATTAACAGATTAGCATGAGCTCAGTGTCCGTATCTGATAAGTGGCTCATACTCAGGTGACATGACGAGTGTGTCTGTAGTCTGTGAAGTGCTGCCTCAATGAAAGAAAATGCTGTTATAGCAAACCTCAGCACATTTGTGGTTCGGCATTTAGAAATTCACCTCTTCGCAAGCTTTTTATTTTCATCTCTGCTGCATTATTTTCCCAAATACTCAACTAATCGCTATTCTCTTTTGCTGCCATCTGGGTGACATTGTGCAATGTTCAAATGCATTGATGTTTATTCTGGTTATGGCACATCTTCTGGTGTCTTGATGCCAAACTATTAAGGTTCAGTCCAAAAAAAAAAGCATGCTTTGCTGCCATCTTGTGTCAGTGCTAAGGTAATTTATAAAACTTTTGGAGGGTAGGATATTATTGAATGATTTTCACAATTCATGTCAGGGCTTGGCCCTCATCTCCAGATGAGAAGCCAGAATTCTATAAGTGGTGTTGCCAGACTGACACAATGGCTCACCAGGGGTGGCAATAAAATAACACAAACACACACCTGCACTTTACAACTCAGAGGTCGTCACTAGCCTTGCGACAAAGTGGACATGGCTGAGTAGTCATCGTCTATCATACTATACACAATCGGGGTATTGCGAACTAAACCAACCCAAAATACAAGCAGAAGCAAGTCCAAGTAATTGATTGATAGTCTACTTGCAGCTCAACGTTTAGACGGATGATCAATTTAAATGTATGGAAACATGACACATGAAATGCTCTAGCATTCAGAATCTCATTCAGACTCATGTAAAATGCGATTTACATGCCACTCGATAAACCCCAAATGTGTTTCAGATGATCTAGTAGGCTTTCCCTGCCATTTTTGCGTAACAAGTTGGAGTGGAAGAAAAGAAACCCTGAAGCGTGATAGTGTCATGCTTGGCTGTCGTTCGTATGGTGTTCTATTGGCGTCAAACGGTGTTGTGTTTGCTCAAAAAACACCTTTTGGAAATATGACAAAAAGTGTCTACTTTTGCTTTAACTGACATTGTATTTTAAATCAACCAGAATTGGGTTGTTTACTTCTTTGACCACAATGAAGAGCAAAAGTTGAATGTGATATGAATGAACATTGGCTCATAATACTAAATAATTTCCAGACTTCTGACATGATGGCTACGCCCCTGCGGATGTGTGAGTCATGCGTAAATAGATGCTTGAGTTGCGCTTAGTGCTGAGTGAGCACAAACATCCTCGTCACAAACGTCAACCTGCAGAGGCACCTTCAACATGCACAGGTGAGATGCAACGGTTTTGATCACGTCTTAACCTATCCATTGGTCATCTACCAATGTTTTATTTTGAAGTTGGGTGACACCATTTATATTGAAGTCTAAAAATAATTTGATTAAAAGCATGGTGATGGGAATCCTTTCTTAGTAGTGCTGACACTCATGTGTTGAAATATGTGACCTTGGAGCGCCGTTCTCTGCAATATGAGTGTTTTTGCGGTGAGTTAACTTAAGACAATGTTCTTGTGCTTGGATAGGTGACTGTTCGAGAAACACCGTGTCACGCCTTGTTGCACTCGAGAAAAGATCCACTTTCAAATATAAGGCTTCGTTCAGAATTGGAGATTCTTTTCTGACTCAAGCCATGAAATATACGTGCAAAATACAGCAACTTGGACATGGCGTGTAAATGGAAGTTATTCCACAGACAAGTGCAGCTGGAATAAAAGTAATTCCTAAATATGATTTCAAACATCAACTAACTCTAAAACGTTTCTCCCTCTTGATAACCAACTTCATGCAAGAGATAAATTAAGCTTGAAATCATCTTTATTTCTGTCATCATTGTAATTGTAATTAAAATGTTGTTTTATCACCGACATATTTGATATAATACTTGACCATTAAGATTTTTAATGGTTTATCACCTCTTCTTGAAAATATCACCACCAATAGAAAATATTTGGTGAATTCAGCAAAAATGTTGCAGTAACAATAACGCTCTTTTACTGGCCACGTTATTTATGTAATTATTTTTCTAAATAATGTGTGCCCATTAGAGTAAGTCTCATTAAATGCACTGTATGATAGACTGCAGTTTTATATTGCTGATTATACATTTACTGCCATTATACCGTGCAGCAGGGGTCAGGCTGCACATTAATGCTTAGCTAACAGGATGTCGCAGAAACCCAAATGTTCACTAAAAGCATGTCAGTGGGATTAAATGACAAACCTGGACATGTAAGAGGAACGCTAATGTATGTACTGTATGCGTGTGTAGACAGGCAGTCTTCTGAGACTCTCCTCCAGAACAAGCAAGCGGCTTGCATTGCACGATGGTCTATGGGCAGATCCTTCACAGACGCGCTCCAGATGATTGCTTCATCATGGTCAACGTTGGAGGTTTCAAGCAGAGAATGGAGCACGGCGTTCTCAAACGCTTCCCTCACACTCGCCTGGCACGTCCCCAGAAGCCATCCTGGAGCTCTGCGATGACTTTGTTGCTGCGGAAATGGAGTACTATTTTGACCGCAATCCACTTTTCTTCTTCTGTTACGTCCTCAACTTTTATTTGACAGGTAAAATGCACCTGGTGGACGGTTGGTGCGTCCTATCCTTTCGTCAAGAGATCGAGTATTGGGGCATCAAGGATGGCCATTTGGACTTGTGCTGTTGTGACAAATTCCAAGAACTCCTGGATCAGTCTGAAGATCTTCACAGCACTGGTTCAACCGTTGAGGAGAAGTCTGAAGTGGATTTGTTCGATGGTTGAGATGGTTTTTCAAATCAGTAACCAAAAATTGAATATCACGGTTGGATCACTTACAAGAAGGACTCAACAGCATCACAAAATTAAGATTTGATGTCCGTGAATAATTTTTTTTTTTTTTTTAGCTCATCTACCTCACAGTTTGGAAGTAAGGTTCATGTGCTAGGTGTGAATCCTTGTCTGTAGGTGCCCTTCTACCCAAAGTCAGCTGGGACAGGCTCCAACAAACCTGTGACTCAAATGAGGATAAGCGCAGAAGATGGATGATCCCAAAAGAAGCTAAAACACACACCTTCTTTCCCATCAAGGCCAAAATGAACAGTGAGTTCCACTTTGAGACCACATGCAGAAATACTGTAGATACCAGTCCTCTCATATATTGTTCAAAGTAAATGGAATGTTTCAAGAATGGTAAATTATTAAGATGACTTTCACTTACCTCAATTCTTAAAAATTAGCCTGTTTTATCTTAATCTAGATTAGCATTTATTGTCTGTATTTTACTGTATGATTTCAAATTATGTATTAATTTTTCTCAAAAATTGACAGCAGGCTTTGTAATCCGGCGCACTTTTTACATAGACGTTGTCTTTTAAGTGTGTCTTCTTTAATTGAAATTCCTTCCCATTTACTTTCATATTCATGTTATCATTCTCATCGGCATCTAATCTAAAACTAGAACTACTTCCTGCTACCGTGTCTAAGAATCATGGGAAATGTAGTCGTACTAGCTTAATGCTGCAGACAGCTTAACTGCTCGCTGAGCGTGTCTGATGGCGTTTTACCATCGTTACAATGTGGGACAAGTTATAAAACAAGCACCAGTCACCAGATTGACTAGGGATGTTCAATTTCTTTTTTGTAAGATCCATTTTGAACCTAGCATAACAGTGTAAAATCAATTAAATAAACATATGGTAGGCTACAATTACAAGAAACTATTTGACACCTGATGCTTCACCAATGTGAGGTGCTTTATAATCTGGTGCTCCTTTTGTATAAAGGGGTACGAAAATAGACAATATTGCACCTAAAAATTGTAAGGGACAATTTGTCGGTTTTACAAATTTAGCCAAGTTGTAAATGAATAACTCAAAAAGTTGGGTCAGTCACTTTTTGACCCAATTTTTATTTTTATTTTTTTTTGACCCAACTGATTTTAGAGCGCATTATGCGTTTTCCACAAAAAACACAAGTTGGCAAGGAATTTTTTTACCATTCAACAAGCAAAATTTGGTTGAGAGAGAAAGAACGATGCGACCAATAAAACTTATTTTTTTAAAGGATATAATTGATGATGTGAATACATTTATTATTTCATGTACAATGACATGACAATGCTATAATGGTTCCATGTTTCCTGATTATTAGGCAAATAAACAGTTTCAATATTTACTGTATGGACTCACAGAATTTGTGGGAACACAGTTAAAGACAGGTCACCCGAGATTGGTTTGCAAAGCTGTCCAAAAAAGGATGTGCTACATTCCATCACCAATGCTATTCTGTTGCAGTCAGGTGTTATTGATCCACGTGCCTTGTTTTCTCATGGCTTCGCTATTTCAATTCCAATAAGTCCAAGCAAACGCATGCTAATCAAATGTTGTGTGAACCACAAGAGCTTAATCAAGGTCTAAATTATCATCTGTAAGTATCCTAACATCTATGGTCTTAAATTGGAAAAGGGCACGTTATCAAGTTAAAGCGAGTTTTGTCACTAATTGATGATGAAGACGCAAGGTCGTCTCTCTGCTGAATAATTAATCATTTAATATCGCTTTTGACTGCAGCAGCACGTGAGCTCACGTTATTATTTGCCCTGAACACTCTGCCCTTCATTTTGTCTCAAAGTCACAATGCAATACATTTGGCAGCAAAAGACTGCATCAGCAATAACGGTGGTCATGTTTGTGTTCAAGGACTGCCAGCTAGTCTTTTTGCCCAGGGACACTCTGATAACATCTGCATCACTAGGTCAGGCTACTAATTGACAGAGAGGCGCTGAATTCTATCACGCAGGACAAACGAATAACTCAAAAAGGTACGAGTGGCATAAACACAACACGGCTCATCATCAAAAGAACACCATCCCTACAATGAAGACGGTGGTGGCAGTATCATGCTTTGGGCTGCTTTTCTTCAGATGGAACTGGCACCTTAGTCAGGGTGGAAGGAATTATGAGCAATTCCAAACAGTCTTCTGCTAGAAAGCCTAGTTAAGAAAAGCCTACTTACACCAATGGGGGTTGGCATACGTACCCCTGGCAACAAGTCAAGACACTTGAGGGGGTTCAAATATTTTTCAAAAGTTGCATCAAGGGAAAAAAAAACCCAGATGGATCACAATAGTTGCCTTTCTGCCACCAAGACTGACAAAGATGCTCAGTGAAGCACATGTCCAAGTGGCTCATCAAAATGCAAAAAAAAACACTCCGTTCAGTGCAACAATGCAATGTTCATTGTTGAAGTTTGGTAATGTTGTCAGTCTTCTTTTTAATTCGCAAATAAATATTTTAAGATGATTTTTTTTCAGCAGTTTCTGCTTTATTTAAAATTAAATTAATGATATTTAGTATGATCCCAGATGAGGACACTTTATATTTATAAATAATTTTATGTGCAAAAATATTTTTATCATTCAGTTCATTATTTCTTTTTTTTTTAAGATGTAATTTTTTTCTTTCCAAATAGTTCTAGAGCACTGATGAGCCGGCTTTGTACGTGCTTACGTTACTCCTTTCGCTAGCTTGTGTGTTTAATATTAGCGTAATGCGATTGAGACAATTCACATCTTGAAATGCATCAACTGCAAGTTTTTTTTCTTTTTTTTCTGTGGGTCCCAGGACAAAGTGGCCCCACGGACCTGTACTGGGTCGTTTTTAAATTTACGACGGTCCATGATTGGGACAGGTCAGGATTATTTTTTCTATGGTCTGGGATTTTTCCTGTTAGAGTGGGACAGGAGTGAAAATCCATTCCCATGTCACTCTCTATTGTCCACCTCGTATTACATATTTTTTTTAAACTATTTTAGCCGTTTTAATGAAAATTTGACAAAACTTACTGAGAATGTTAATGTGACAGATTTTGTCATTTCCATCTTCAACTCTATTATATCAGTAATATAGCCGACTGCGTGTGCTCTCTTATTCATATCAGCTTATCATGCATCATTTTCCCTTAAATGTTAAGGCCGAATAAACAATGACTGCAAGGGACAAAAGTTTATTGTAACCCTACAAAAGACACAGGGTGAGAAAAATACAAAACAAAATACAATTATAGAAATGAAAAACATACAAAAAAAATATTGTCATTCTTACGCAAGTCTCAAAATTATCCACTGTACACAGACCACAGTTTATTAATCATATTTTTTTTAATATATCTATATTTTTTTCGTAATGCTGTGTACATACAAAATATAGCAAACTAAATAAGGCAAATAAATAGAGGTACAATTTACAGGAAAATGCAACATTCCTCAACATTTTAATGGTGTTTTAGTTTTATCTCAAACATCAAGAATGGTGTACAAAATACTTTTTTTTTCTTCCAACTGTACATCTTTCTGTGAAGGGTACTTCATTTTCAACAATAAAAAATACTGACTCGTCACATTTATACAGCCTCCAAAAAGTGGGTGCGACATTTTTCAGGCAGTACAAAGTGATGTATAACTTTAATAACTGTTTTTTTTTCTTTTTCTTTTTAATAGCGCAAGCAACTTCCTATTCAAAGGTTAAATTCAATACACCACACTGTGTGCACATTTCTTTGGGCATGCAGCTTGACGCCAAGTGCATGTTTGAACAGAAAACTAAACATTCCCCCTGTTTTTTTTTTCTTATTTTACATGCCAAAATCAAGGACGCACACATGTCGTATCTGTGTTCTCCAAAATCCCGTCTCTCATCCTCTCAATTTTCCAGCGGCCCAGCCGGAGTACCAATCACTTGCCTCGCTCCTCTTTTTACATTTTACAACACTTTAGTTGCAGCACCCTTCTTAGTTCAAAGAAGTCGAAACCCTCAAAACAACATTGCAAATGGAAATGTCCCGTAATAAAAGTGCATCGAAAAAAAAAAAGCTAATGTCATTGAGTTCCATCTTTTACACCCCAAAATCAGCCAGTCAATGGCCAAGAATAAACATCCAAACGTGGAACAAAACAAAGATGTAATAATACTGACAAGGTTGCAGTAAATAGCTTGCCCTAAAATGTGGGGTTAAAGCTTCGGATTAGGTGTTGTAAAGATTCTGCCAAAGTTTGATATACGAACTGATTAACTGGAAAGACAAAGGAGTAGCGTGGGGAAAAACCAGCTCAAATATACACAAGATGCTGGTTAAAGTGGTTCTGATTTCAGGGACACCACAAGTAGATTCATTTCGAGGTGGTGGGCCACACATTCAGTTTGAGAGCAAATGTGAAAGACGTCAAATAATATGCAGACTAAACTTCCACTTTAAGACTCATTTTCGGACACAAAAGTGAATCTTATTGTCGTGGGATCCAGCTACTGAGCTGCTTTTAATTATTCACTGCATAGGAACGCAAGCAGTCGCCATAGCTTCATATATGTCCGATATTAGCTGCATTTTAATTTTTCATTAACCAGTCTACTGGACAGCCATTAGCAGCACCACGCAGAAAGAGGAATGGTACTTGTGCGCAAAAAGGGTTAGAGGCACTTCAAGGTGAATATGTGGTCAAAAGAAGCTGACACGATGAAGGACAACACAACATACAAGCGAGAAACTCCGGAAAATACGCTGTCTTCTAAACTCATCACCAAATTTGATGATGGCAATTACACCAAGTGCTTGTTTAGTCAAGTGCACAGGGGAGGTGTAGGCAGTACGGCGAGGACACTCTTGGTACTGCCAAGTAAATATTTGACCCACTGGAAAACAACAAGATACTGCTTTTAAAACTGTTGTGTGGGGAGTAAATGATGTATTTTTATGTTGACAAGAGTAATGAATGAGGATGGTCAAGTGTGCATCAAACAAAGAAGGGCAGCTCGCATCCTGTACCAATTTTAGATTTCTGTCAGCTTGCCTCTATTCTCCATCGATGACAAATGAACATGTTGCCCTCTAGTGGTAACAAAACAAACTACAACGTGTTTGCACTGAACCCACCACATACACCGCAGCATTTGTCTCAATTACTAAGATTTTAGTTATGCATATATTAAATTATTTCTGTTGCTACTTGCAAAAGCGTTTTAACCCAGCCACGTTTGCAGCAGTGGGTCGCCTAAAAAAAAAAAAGGTTTCTTGACATACAAACAAGCAGGAACATGAAGGTGAAGATTGTTTTTCTACAATTGTCTGTCATGTGCACCGTTATTGAAAATTTATGACTCTGTCAAGGCCAATGGCATTGCAACAAGCTTGGCCACGGAATGGCGGCTTAATAATTAGACGGCTGTGACTGGAGGCGAGCTATTTTGAATTGTGAAGCTTATTTAAGGCCCATTACCAGCGTGCGGCGGGCAGGCTGGCAGGGGAGCATGGAAACAAATGCCTGTGTAGTGTCTGAAAGTGCCTGTTCCCAAAAGGCGTTTCTTCATCATGTTTGTTGGCGAGAGAGAGGACGCACACAAAGTGAAGGCTGGCGAGACAACAGGAGCTGCAGTGCAAACAAGATGAACGAAACGTAGAAATTCACTTCATTTGAGAGTACAAAACCCCCGAAATGAATGCCACCAACATGTAAAAAAAACTCTTAAGATTTAAATACAAAGGCCTAATTGCAGTATGTTTCCTGACATATTTCTTTTTTTTGGCACTTGTTGCTGCCAGAACAATGTAGTGGACATTGACACATTGAAGCTGCGATGAGAACAAAGAGGTCATGTGACCACCAGCTGCATCGTTCCTCGCTAACATTTTTTTTTTTTTTAAGATCTTCCATCGTTTCCAGATGTGAGCTTTGCTTTATTCCCACTGTTGTCGTTGTCTTGTTTTTGGTGTGCGCGTGAGATCCCAGACAGGAGAGCAAACCAAAGGGTTTGTTGGGAAGAAGCGGTGAGAAACAGGAAGTGAAGGATAGCGAGGAGTTGAAGCACAGTGGTCAAAGTCAGGTGAAGATTTGTCACAGTGGTCTGCCCCCAGTGCCCCCCCCCACCCTGTGGTCAGATCAGGAGATCGCACAACGTTCAGGAGGGGCAGGTCACACATCTACGGACACTGTTGGACAAGTCAGACCACGAGAGATCCACATCGGGGCTGAGTTCCGGGCGCCTCGGTTTTTGCTGACGTCTTAGTTGTTGACTTTTGTGACAGCTCTTTCCCGCCCACCGCCGCCCTCCACCAGCTGGTTGACAGAACGCTTGCGGTTGCGTTTGAATTTGTTCAGGTCCTTGTCAAAAACCTCGCCCGAACGCAGCGCCGACACCAGGTCGTCAAATTCCCCGCCAACCTCGTCTGAGGCGCCGCTCTTCTTGGACCGCCGTTCCCGCTCCCGCTGCTCCTTGAGCTGCAAAGCGAGGGGATGGTTTATACATTTACAACAAGGGAAGGCAACTGAATGTGAACGCTGGAGTGCTGAAGCTGAACTCAAGCGTTGTGGAATGAACTGAATTGTTCCAATGAAGAATGAGAGACTTTTTAGTTGGATTTCTTTTTTAAATCAAGAGTTGTGGATGGAAGAGGTCAATATTTAAGAAATCTCTTAATTTGGGAACTCTTTAAGGAATATGATAAGATGTCCCAAACTTGGGAATTTGGTCAATAGCTCCCAAAATGAGAATATCTTCCCTTTGAAATTGGAAAGATTTGAATCGGTAAAGAACGGTGAAAGGAGGAGGAATATTTGTAACCTGTCTTTTAAATTTGGCAATTTTATTGTGAAAAGTTTGGAATTTGGGGAATGTGGGAATTGTTGTAATGTGGAAAACAGGTCCCAAGAATTCCTGAATGATCGGAAGAATTAGATTGCAATGGTGGAGATGAGGAAATCTTTGGTTAAAAAGTGCCATTTTTGATTGGAAAATGTGGAATTTTGTAACGTGAAAAGTAATTCCAAATATTTCAAGTGAAATATGTGGAAGGAAGAAAAGCATCCAAAAAATTTCCCAAGAAAATTTTTGGGAGCCTTTTTTTTTTTTCCCCATCTCTCGAGCATTCACACAATCGATAAGACACGAATGAAACATTTTGGTCGGGCCTCTCACCATGGCCTCCATGCGCGCCCGCCTCTCCTCCTCGTCCTTGCGTCTCTGCATGTTTTCCAGGTCTTGGCGAGCCTCGCCAAACGACTGCAAGAAGGTGTCGAAAATCCCAAAGAACTCGTCGGGCTGCATCCTCCCTTCGTCCTCCCCAAAGTGCTTCAGAGATTTGGTGAACTGCGTAGGGAGACGCAAGCTTGTAATTTCACACTCATTTTTTTGGCGGGTATGAATTTGCAAGGATAACTTCCCGTGACCCTCAAAGTTTTGCGTGACCTTTCTTTGTTTAAGCAGCACTTGGACATTCAAGCTTCTCTGTGCATTATGTTGTAAAGTCATAACGCCACAAATCTCCAAAATGTATCAAAACAAAGTTGTAATAAATATGAAGCCCCCGAGAAATCAGTGAAATCATGCCCATGAACTACTTGTAACAGTAGGTGTGATTGTCGGGCTTCTTTTCCAGTAATGCATAACCATCCTGTCATTATGGGCTGGTCGTCACAGCAACCAAAACATCAATTTCTCTCCTCTAATTACGTTTCTGGTCAAATCTGTTAACCGTGCTCGAAATGGGTGCGTCCATAATCAGGAGAATCATACACGCTAAGGCAAAAAAGCAGCTAATTCTACAACAGACATGCACGAGTATTGTTTGAAGGCAGGCATTCATATTGCTAAATAACTTCTCTCCTCCCCTGGTGATAGGGAAAGAGTTTTCCATAATTAGCACTTTGCACCCGGATCGCGCCACAAACACAGGTCATAAACTAATTTTGCTTTGCTCCACCGTATGGTTGGTTTGCTTTTTGCTACTGTCTGTAGATCCAATCCATGTGTAATTGACTGAAAGAATAATCTCAAAGCAAGCATGCATAAAGATGACTTAACAGACACACGCAACATACTGATTTGCTCACCAAAGCAAAAGCCTCAACAACATTGCAGCACTTCACCTCCTTGCTAATGTGAATAACAACGTCGTTTGGCATAAATGCCAAACTCAGACTGGAGGAGCGAACAACCCGAGGTTGCCATTTGTATCCCGCATCTAACACCAACACTCATAAATGACATGATATCAGCCTGTCACACGCACATACAATACTTAGTTTGAAAGGGAAAATCAGACCTGTGTGTGGACGTGTGCACATGTTGTGAAGGATAAACCAAATAAATCTCTCTAGATGAGAGGGAAAATCCCTCCTGTCCTCGGGAAAACCTGTGTCCCAGTAACCCGCGTGACCTTGGACAAGTGTAATCCTTTGAAATGTATGGTGTGATGTCAGAAGCTGGCGGCTGCGCTTCTGTGCGTACCTCAGCCACAAGCACATGCTACACAACCGTTACTCTCTTTTTGATTTGCTCCTAAGCTTACCAAAGTGTTGCGAAGTGCAACTCACTTTTACTGGTACATTTGCAGAGTGACGCAAACATAGTCGGGAGCGACAGGAATCAAGCCCAGGGATGCGGATGAAAAGCTTTCTGCAATTAACATTTCAGGTGATTTTAGCAGAATATTGCACACGTCTGATCTGAGAGAGGGCAATTTTATAGAGCAATCACCGGACCGGCCTGCAGGCCACTTTGCATCAGGCTATTAGCGATGCTAATTGTCTGAGTTAAATTACGCTAATATTAAACACACAAGGCTCGGTCCAAGAATGAAATCTAGAACGTACGGCAGCGCGTTGCCCACATTGCTGACAAATGAATAGAAATGGAGAAATGTAATGTAATTTTGCACCTACATGTTTATTTAGAGTCTTTTTGATCTCCAACCTACTACTTCATTAATGTTAAAAAGAAGGCAGAGATATTTTGAAATAACATTAAATCCTGCTCATCCCTAATATGGTCAATCAATCGAGACTACCAAGTAGGTGATCCATTGCTACCATGGGAAAGACTCAGACACGCTCTTAAAAGCAACTACAAAAATCAAGTAAGTCTCACATAAGGGTTATAACGTCAGAAATGTTGTAGTCCACGCTAGTCTATACTCTCATCTCAATGCTATCAAAGGAGTGGCAGAGATTAAAGCAATTTGGACAGTTTTCAGTCAGACACGCAGAAAGTTGGCATGTTTACAGTCTGGCCCAGCGAACAGAAGTTGTTGTCTGTAACTGGTGTCCTTCTCCCCTGTGTCTTTACCGCCGACATCCCAACAGGCTCGTTTTCCATCTAAATCCCGCATTGACAAATAATGAAGTGGAAAGGAAGTTTTCCTTGGAGCCACTTCTCCCACTCTGCATTTATCATACACTGATCAGGGTCGCTTTGGAATATGAAAAGGTGGATTCAAATAATTGACTGCAAAAATGTCAGCATTAAGATGTGCAAAGTCTGCAAATTTTTTTCAACCTTTTTTTTTTAGTATCTGCAAATTTCAAACCATCAGCAGTGTAAGAGGCAGACAATTTTAAATACATTTGTCCCAGATGACAAAAGCTGGAAAGACGAAATGTGAAAACAGTAACTCAAAGAGGCAAAGAGAAGACAATGGAGGAATCCAAGCGAATAGATCAGTTTCAGGTTTCCTCGTCTTTGTAGCAGTGATCAGATCAGACACAGAACGTTTTAGAGTTGCTCCCTTGAGAGTGGAGTCTTTCATAATCCCTTCTCTTCTCTTGCTAACATGAAGGGTTGGTCAATTCCACATATGGCTAAAGTTTCCTTTTAAAGCCACCCACAAACGTCAAACATGTTCTCTGTATGGCCGGCTGCTTTCGTGGTTACCTTGTCCTTGGCCTCGCTTAACTGATCCTCCAGTTCAGAGAAGCTGAAGCCAGCCACAGTGATGAAGTCACCAATCACCGCCACAAACTTATCGCCACGTTCTCTCGTCCTGCTCTGCTGGTAGTGCAGCTCCTGGTGCAAAAACAGACCGGAAACAAAACACATCTTAACTAAACAATACGGAGTGACGTCCTCTCACGGACTTCATACATAGAAGTGCATCCCTTGCATCTCCCCAACACATAGCTAGCTAACTGGTTTCCAAAGGCTGCACTGGAGTGTGGTGAAACTCGTCGGCAAGTTTGCCTGGTGAGACAACAAGAGTGACTAAAAGAGGTTCTGCGATGCCATGAGCTGCGTTCGGGATTCTTTGGAGTGAAAAACTGTCTACTGGTGTTTTAAGGTAAATACAAAGTCGCCAATGCGAGTACAAATTTGTTCCTACAGCTAAATGTTGCTGTTGCGGCCTTTTCACGTGTGTTTTGTAGCATGGCAATTACGGTACTTATACTTGCTGCGCATTAATACGTTAAATGCATAAAGTTCACATGCTTTTTCTAGCCAAATAAACCCGACGTTTGCTGTATTTTAGGGCTATCACAGCATTAAAAATTACTGTTAATTTGTGCCCTGCCCAAAAACCTAATTACAGGGATGGTAAAAACCAGTGGGAGGAAACACAACAAACTCACCGCCTCAAGCGCCTTCAGTCCACTTTTTATACTGTGCACCTCTTTTTCCAACTCGGACAAACTGGGAAGCAAAGAAGAAAAGAACAAACTGAAGGTTCCTGCACATTTAAAGGGACACGTTTTTGTTCCCGTTATTGAGACCTTCGGTGATTTGATAAGAATGTTTTTTCTCCAACATGCTGCTGTATGATTGCACTCACTTGACTTTTGCAGCCTCTGGAATGCTGTTGAGGTCCAGATGGATGTGCAGCGTATCAGGGTAGTTCTTTTCAAAGATCATGATCAGGTAGTGCAACATGGTGATGTTCCTGGGAGATTGTGAGGAAAACACAGCACTTATGAAGAAACCAAAATAGGAGACAGAAGAAAATAGCTATTTTTCTTTTATGGGATTTTTTATTTATTTATTTATTTATTTTTTTACCATTAGTCTGGTAATAATCGTGAGTTTTGAGGTCCCAAATGTGGATGAGAGAGCCATAATCTCTGTTGCAGGTAACCTCTCAAAGATCTTTAATGGTATTTCCAAAGATATTTTCACAAAGTTGGAAAATATCTTCAAGGGGATCACAAAAGGAATAGCACCACTTCAAATTGATCTCTCTCGCACCCTCTCTCTTTCTCTCACAACGGATGAAAATATTTACTTTGTAGTGACAATGCATCCACACAGACAGGCACACTTTTGAAAATTTTATTGAATAAAAGATTTTTCTTTCAGTGTACTCCTCTACTGCCATGGCGTTTGTTATTCTACGGTGGCTAAAGCAGTCGATCCATCATGTGACCCGTTTATGCGCACGAGGGTCGTGTGTGTGCTGGAGCCTTCCCCAGCTACCTCTGGTCGGTAGGCGTGGCATACCCCAAATTGGTCGCCAGCCAATCAAAGGGCACACATAGACGAGTCACTATTCTCACTCACAGTCACACCTAGGAGCAATTTAGAGTGTCCAATCAACCGAACGGTTCACAGTTCTGTGAAGCCACAGCTTGTTTCTAATCGACAAATGTCAAGTTTTCTTCTATGGAAAGAGTTTTGTCGCTTGCAATGTGCAGCCACTCACCTGTCGATGCTGGACTTGGTGTCAGCAATCTTATTGAGGCTGGACACCTTGAACCCGAAGGCATTTCCTCGCTGGCCTTTATTCATGAAGTTACCGAAGGCGAGCACAACCTCCAGGATCTGAGTGAGCCTCTTGCTCCGGACCACCTCCTTGGAAGCATTCAGAATGGCTGCGAGAGAAAATCGGGTGAGAGGAGTGAATGGCAAGAATCCTACCAGTGATTGAGTGAACATTTGTTAAGCGTGTCACTTAACTTTTTACTCAATCCGACGTGTTCCACGACAACATATCTCCATCATACTGTCTTTTATTTTACTCCCATCCGACTAAAAGGGGCCTGAAGTGTACAGTTCCCATATTTGCAATGTCTATCACAATGACTGATCATCACGGTTAGCGCAAAGCCCATCAAGCCATCACGTCCACTTATATATAAAACAGCAGGAGGAGGAAGAAGGGAAAGTTCCCCGATAGAACAAACCTTGTTGGCAAAGGGGCAGGTGCTTCCCTCTCTCCGCAAAGGAAACCTCAGTGTGAATGCTAAAACCATTAGAATCCTTATTGTTATTGTTCCAGTTCATTATGCAACGACAAAGCATGAGAATCATTTTTCGGTCTCCGCTCACATTGTTTGGTACGATGCACAACAGCTTGGCTGAATTTTGCTCCGTTGACTGAAAGTACTTATATTAAACATGCTGGGTGGTCGAGAAAATTGTCTCAACTGGGGTAACATTATTTAAAACTCCGTATGTGCGGTTTGGGAACATTTGGATCCAACATCAAAGATTTCAAGAGGCTTGGATCCCAACCCAATCCTTGCAGGATTAGGCTTCTGTTTTCTTTCCAATCCTGATGGCCAGAAACGTCACAAGATATATTCTATTTGATCTCATTCGACAACAAATGCCGCAGCATACACAATTAAACTAGCGCTTAAAAAAGCAACAAGCATGCGAGTGCACATCACCGTGAACCTCATTGAAGTCTCCCCCCCCCACCCCCCTTCAGTTCTTTGAGCTGAGCTGCATGTTTACGAGCAAAGGCTTTTCCCTCGCAACAAGGGCCAGCTTTCCAAAACATCCTCCGTGGTAACCTGCAAGCCCACTTGCAAAGGATGCACTCAGTGACCCACGCATATCCTTGCGCGCACAATCTCCTGCACTGACGGACGTCGACAATGTTAGTGACAATCTTACAGTATTATATTTTCAGATTGGCCTGAAAATATGCCCTAATAAGAGGAACCATTGGAGCTGAAAAGCAACCCAAGTGAAACATGCCATATCCAACTTAAGGGCTGCCTGAATTTGGTTGTTTCAAAATAAATGCAACACAGTTTCTCGGCAGTTAAAGCCTAACTTTAAAAAAATATATTCTGTTAAATATCAGGTGTAGCATGTGAGACTTTACGGATAATTTTGTGGTTTAGTTTGTGAGCAACATTTATCTATAACCGTGTAACCTTCAAACCTAATCACCGTAAGAGCTGAAACACGTTTCAAAACGCGTGCAAACTATTAGCTAACATTTGCAAACACAAAATACTTATATACATCACTTACACACCTTTTGCCTCTTCGGAGGGGGTGCTATTAAAAGAAATGTTAGTTTTTCTGACGGCCAATATGAAACTCTTGGCCGTACTCTTTGTTAAGTTACCTCACGTGTGAACTGTACTAAACAGGAAGTTTGCTTAAACCGGGAGTAGCACCTTTCAATGGAACTTTCAAATGAAAATAAAATATAATAAACAAAGTCACTTCCGTTGTTCCAAAAATATGAATATGGTTGGATACATCAGGTGAACAGATGTAGAACACATTGAATTCCTCACCGTCCACCTTTGGCTTGGTTTCAGCGAGGCGCTCAGCAAATTTCTTCTTAAAGAACAGAGCCTGCAGTCTCTGCTGGTAGTGATCAATTCTAATGATAGGAAAGAAAGAAAGCAAAACTTTGATAAATGTCTTCCAAGATGAGGGAGTGGGGAGGAGTGCTCTGGCAATATTAAATGGTTGACTCTGACCACAGCTGTTTCACTCTGTGGAATATATTTCAAACGGAAATACAGTAAGCAGGATAATATTACACAAAAGGAATAAGAGGCTTTCGTCATCTCGTCAAAACAGTGTAGATTGTTCTAGAACAGCAAAGGGGCCACTGATTGTTTCGCCCCCCTCACGGCCATTTCCTTGAAGCTTTTCCTGCAATATCCATTTCTGCTCATGTGTGGTGCTAAGGAGATGGATTTTGTGACGGAGATGTAAACGACTGCGCACACTTTGAGGCTGACATCCTGATCGCATTTTAACCAGGCTTATTCAAGTGTGTCGTTTTAGCGGGAAAAATCGCTCCCGTGCTTCTGACGTCATTTCTCATTGGATTTATCTAAATTCTCACTCGTGTTTCTCGAGAGGAATATTTTGTGGTGGGATGCACAGTTTCAATTTAAAATAATGTTCATTATGTAAAAAAAAAAAGAAAACCAGTTGAATGTTTATTAATAAGTAGAAATGTGTTGTTTTTTTAACTAAACAAAAATATGTCTTTTAATTCTAATCCGAATAGACGATTATTCAAACAGGATTTTCAGTTTCATATTCTATAACTGCAGCCCTGGTTTGTAATGAAAAATAATGGAATCTATTATTATCCATAAACCAAACTTTAGGCTTTTTTTGCCACTACCTTTTCTTCATGAGCAGAAGCATTTTCCTTTTCACACAACACAACACAAAAGATGACCTTCAAGCACTGCACAAACGTGGCTGTGTACCTGCTCATTTCAAACAGGAAGCGATCCGCTCGGGCCATGCGCTCAAGCTCGTGTTTGTGCTCCTCCAGGAGATCAATGTCACTCTTCTCTGGGACAAACTTCAGCAACTTAAAAGCACACACACACATGCACACATCTGTGACTGAATGCATTATTCAGGACAAGCATAATGTTTACATATTCAACGGAGCAGCCTATGTCACCTTTTATCGACCTCATTCAAATTTTGATTTTGTTTATTTGTAGCTGTGGCATTGTACAGAGCTGTTGGTGGATTTAATATCTGAGCCAAACACAATCCTAGTATCCTAGTTTATGACTTCTGCACTTTGCCGTTCTTGGGAAATGCCATCACAGCAATAAATGACATAGAAAAAAAGGAAATAGTAAAAGAACGGCACACTTCAACAAAGCAATATCAGTGAACCACAGAAAAATATTCCTTTTTTTTTTTAATCACTTAAAAATCAAATTAACATCATTGTCTCATGAAATGAGTCTGAAGTACATGTTCATGTATGCGGTCAAGGCTCACCTGCTCCAGCATATCTTTGGCCAGCTCCTCTCGCTCGTCCATCTCTAGGATTGCCCTCTTGATCTCCTCGTTGCTCATTTTTAATCTTTAAAAAAAAGGACAAAAATGTGTGATTAATGGTGGAAAAATACAACCACTCGCTACTTCTGTAGCGTCGACATTAATACATGGAGTCCTCAAACAAAGTCAAAATCTTTAAAGGGGAAGTTAAGTGAAAAATGTTCTCTGCAACATTTTGTGCGACCTCACTCTAATCAAAACACGGCATTCAGATTAATGTTGCGTTCGAAGAGTATGATTTAAAACACAAAATCCAAACGGTTTTAATCCAACTCGTTTGGGGGGGGGTCATTTGGCTACTTGCTGTCGACTAAAAATGACATCACAGTCGTGACTTTCCTGAATGTGGTCATGTGACGTTCGTAAGCTGAGCCCCTTGGCATTGTGATGTAATTTTCAGTCGAAAGCAAAATGTAAAATGGCCGCCCATCTTATTTTCAGGTATTGGCAGTGTTGTCTTTGTTGCAGCAAGATGTTTAACGGTCACTTTAGCAAGCGTTTGCCTCAGAGACCGATTTTCCCAACTGCGTGTGAAGTTATTAATCATTTGAACGTACATGTGTGGACAGTTGTCAGTCCTGGGACCACAGCCAGCTGTCCTCAGTACCCCGGAGCAGTTTTAAGTGTCGCGGGTTGTGATCGATAAGAGCATTGTCAGTGTGCACACTAAAATCTGATTGATGGCCGCTGACCTTATTTTGGGTCAGCTTTGGACCCCTGGCTCATGCAATATTGACACACTATTGAGTCAAGGGACTCACTTCAGATTCCTTCGACAAAGACAGACTCCAGGAAGCCTGTTTATTGATCTGGAAAGTGAGCGGGGTCAGTGATCAAAGTCTCCAAAGGGTTGGGCGGAAGTGCAGTGAGAAGCAAGATGGAAAACATCTTGCAGAGATGATGACAACCGATCTTCATTCAGATGGGGTGCAACTTGAAGCCACTTAGGAGGTGTGCGTTGTTTACAGGAGAATCAATTACCGTTTTTTTTTTTTTTCGGGGGGGTTCTTCTTTTTAATTACCATCTATATGGTCTGCCTGCCGCATGACATCTGTTTTAAAACTCCCCCCGCCCCCAAAAAAAAGAATTACAAAGACTGACAGATGGTCTTATTGCCCATTTAAAACAGACAAACGATTTAGTGCATGCCGCTCTGAACTTTGACCCAAACGCTTCTCTGTCACGAGAGTATGTTTGTTGTGTGATTTCACATGGACGAACACCTACTTTGAAAGGAGGATGACGCAGTTTTGCGCGCGTCGGCCATCAATGACTGACAGCTCCTTGACTTTCCGCGTGCTGACATAGATGTCATCCATAGAACCGGTCTCCTTCTGCACACACCGGAAGAGATGTCAGTCACGACGTGGCTCATAGACAACCTCTCTATAACAAGACCTCTCATTCCCAACATCTGCAACATATTTATTACGCTCAGAGAAGATGCAATCTCTTTGAAATATTAACTGTGTCTTCATTTGGAGACGATTAAACGAGAAAGCCGAACACACAAAATAAAGTGTGTGTGCAACCTTTGAATGAATTGATGAAGGAGTGATATTTACAAACTGAAAACGATCAACTTGGAGAGCAAGTTACACTGTTGCAACTTAAACTGGGGCGAGTTAAGAATTTTTTTGTCAGCCTCACACAAATTTATTCAAAATCCAAAAGAGTTACGAAGAATAAACTCCGTTTTAGAAAAGTGGTTGGGGTTGAATGTTAAACACAGTCTATTTAGGGTGCAAGGTTTCCAGTTTGCTAGAAAGAGTCCTTGAGTTTGTTGAGCGTGACATGTGTAAATCAGATGCAGCTTGTAAAGAAAACGTCATCTTTCCATTCTTGGCACTGAAGAATGATTACTTTTAGGATTGGGCCAAAACAGTCCTCTTTGTTGAGACCTAAGATTCATTTGCCTGCTCAAAACTAACTAGGCAAAAAGTCATGACATCCTTTTCTTTTTTAATATTCACAACACTGGGTGATGCTTACAAACTGTAACTGAATAAGAAAGCTTTCCCTCATCATTTTATCAGAAAAACTGACAGACACCGACATACAAAACAAAGCATTTTGCTGCCACCAGCTACCCTGAATGTAGCAAACTGTGTGTTGAAGAAGCCTTGAACTCACCTGCTTGAAGGATTGGTTAGTGAGTAGGTCCTGCCCAGGCAGCCGGAGAGCGCAAAGACACAAAACACATGCAAAGATTAGCACTGGAAGCAGCGACACAGTGTTTGGCTTGAGAGCAGAGAACCACAACTGCGCATGCTTCAAGCGTAAGATGAGAAGCCCACTCAGAGCAAAATAAACAAATAATTAAATAAATACAAAAATACAGTCTAACGCTATGTCAAAGGATTATTATTTTTTTTTCTTAATAAAGCCATGATTGTTACTATGTCTTCCATGACTGAATCATCAAACTCCTGCTTTGACATGGAAAACACAGCAACGTGACGAATGAGCACAGCCCATGAAATAAATCTACACAGGGCACATGTCCAGCTTGTGAAGCCAACCACACCAACATTGGTCTGATGGAGTCAATGGAACCAAAATGTCACAACAATTAAGATCACTGTTTTTTATATGGCGCTACCCAAAATGAATTTACATTGAACTCGTCGTTGAAGCCGGTTACAAGAACCTGCTCTGTATGAATTCATGCATGGAATACATCACTGTCACAAATTTCCATTGACTCATTAACCTTTAAAATAAGTCTACACGGGCTGTCAGAGAACGTTTTACGTCTTACAATGAGGAAAATGGCGGTTGTTTAATATTCATTTAGGTATGAAAAGGATGCTTTTAACATTTCTTTCTTGATCCTGTTGGTTGTCTGTTTTCATCGCCTATGACTTATTCCATTGACTTTGACTAAACATTTGAGAAGGATGTGGTTTGTAACTAAATGCACAATAATTACATATTCCCCAGCCATAACATTCGGTACAATCTGGATAACTGAATGAAATTCAATTCAAAAGGCATGTGAAAAAATTCTGCCTTTGAAATAACAATAATAATAAAAATAATAATAATAATTATTAATTTATTAATAATCTTAATAATAATCATTGTTTTGTAAATGAAAGCAATGTTTTCAAATATTCTTGGTAACCTCAATGTCCTACATGATACATGACACACATCAACATAGAAATGCCTGATTCACGCAATGCAGGTTTACCTCACTAAAACAAACAACATTAACCGAATACCTTTCTGATAATATGAATTAAAATTTGCTCCATAAAGATCCAGACAGCTGCCAACAAATGCGCTTAAGTTCCACGGTTGTGTTCTCGCTGCTCCAACTCCACAATGTGTCTTTCAGCTGGGCCCTTGGCAGTGTCACATAAGTTACGTGAATAATCAAGCGGAATTAGCTTCATGAATGGAACGTTGTTATAACAGGCTCATAATAAAAATCTACGCGATCACTGCAGAACACGAACACACGCGCACACACGCGTCATTAACGTGCATCTCATTATGTTGGGTTTAAAATACAAACCTGCTGTCTCTGATAGGCAGAAAACATCTTCTCGATGTCCTTGAGGTCAAGGATCTTGAATGCTTTTAGGTCATCAATATCATTCCAGATAGTGCCATTGATCATATGCTGACAGAGACAAAGAAATACATAAAGGGCCTTTAGCGTTTGCCACAATTTCTTTTCTTCTTATTTTGTTATGTTTAATACCACAAACTGGTTAAGTAAAACGTGACAAAAAAAAGGACAACAAGCTACTTGAGATCATTCTCAAAATGGACGTTTCCAGTCATGCCTCACCTCTCCCAGTTTAGCCCAGTTGAAAGATTTCAGCGGATGCGAGGGCTGAGGGATGGACTTGGAGCGCAGCGTGCTTGCCGAATTGAAAGAAGAGGGAATAGGGGGAGGCGGGATTCCAAAAATGGGAGGGGCTCCTGGTGGAGGGGGAGGGGCGCCAGGTGGAGGAGGTGGTGGCGGTGGCGGTGGGCAGCTGAAGGGTAGCGGAGGTGGAGGTGGAGGAAAGCCGCCGCTTAACGGTGGTGGTGGTGGTGGAGCCATGGGAGCCCCCGGAGGAGGAGGAGCAGGAGGTGGGAAAGACACGTTGCCCACCTGTGGGAGAAAAGTTTCACTCACCATTGAATTGAACAAAGATAAACATGAACAAGGTATGCTAACATATTGTCATGATCTGTTTTTTGTTCTTTGTAAGACCAAAATTACAATCAATTGAAAGCAGTGTGCTTTCCTGTGGTGATTCCAGCTGAACTATACCGTTCAAAGGAAATGTGGCTGCCAGCTGACAAAGATCCGAATGCCTGATGCCTAAATGGATTTTTCCTCTTGTATAAAAAGCAGCATGTCATACCGAAATACAGTCATTGATGCGTGTTGAGAGATCCAGGACTTGTTCCCTGGCTGAGCGCAACTCAACACCCTCGCGCTGGAGTTTATCCTTCATCTTGTTCAGTGTCTTCATCATGCCCTCTTTTTCCTGCGTCTTGGTCTCACACTCTCGCTCCTTCTTCTCCAGTTTGCCAAGCAGCTCAGCATGATCTGAAGCGAGAAGGGGAACAAACCAAGTCGCAAATGCAGTTACAGCTTTAATAAAATATCATCCTACGTGCCATCTGCATGCCGTCTTACCTCTTCGGAACTTCTCGGCCTGGTCTCGCCACTGCTTCACCTCATTCTCATTGACCAGCCTGTGAAGACGGAAGTCCACAATGAGGAACGATGCAACGATGCCGACAGATGGATTGACGGGACGATTGCGAGTTAAATGCAGTCAAACTGAGCCAAGCTCGGGCATTTTGTGATTTGGACGTATTTAAGACGCAACATGTTTACTGATGAGGACAAATTTTGTGTGTGATGGAATGAATTATTTGCCCAGCTTTGACTAGGTTGCTGCAGGTTGCACTGACTAGTAGGGTAAAAATAAATCTTGCGGGGATCAGTTCAAGTCAATAAAATACAATCTTGTTGAAAATTAGTAAATTAGAAATTGAAACTAATAATGCAATCTGGGAAAACTGCGGGAGAGGGATACGTTTATGGAGGTAAAAAGACAAAAAAAAAAAAACAGATAAAAATAAATGAACCTGAAGCAAAGCATTGTGTTAACAAAGGTATAAGAATTTGAAAAAAGACTTGAGTAAAACCTTGAGTATCGAGAGGAGCTTTGGCTGGAGTTGAGAGAATAAAAAGTGTCACTAACAAAATGGAAACAGTTCAATCTACAAATTGCCAGAAAGGCTTTTTTTTATAAAACTATCGTATATTACAGGCAAACAAATGTGCTGTGAGTTTAACATCATGATTTTTATTAAGTCAGGAGTCAATTCAAGAGCAAGTTGTTTGAGTGCTCGTTTTAATGGATTTACTTTTTTTTTTTTTTTTTAAAGTCTGTATGTCCGTTTTGAGCATCCAACGCCCCCCCCCAAAAGACAAAAACTTCATTGTTGGAACACATTTCCATAGCAGTGGGAAAGAGGTAACTCTACACATGTTGAGGTGTGGGTCGCATGTCGTCATGGTGACCACATCTGATGAATGACTCTACATCGCTCTTGCAGTCGATTTAACCTCTCCCACCCCCACCTCTCCCCCGAAAAGCCACATAGGCACGAGACCCATCAAATACGTTGGCCTGTGACGCGCTGCCAACCTCATGTGGAGCGCTCACTTTATGATTCATTTTTCCAGGTATCATTTCCTTCAAGAAGGTTTATGGAAACACAACAAGACTTTGGCAGGAGGGATGGACTCACCTCCCGGTGATATGTTTTTTAATGAACGGCTGAGCTTAGACGCAGCATCCAAGTTTGCTGTCGAGACGCTACTGGAAAGAATTATGCTCAAATGTTGTAATAGAACAAAAGTAGTGACTGAATGTATGTACAGTGCCAAGGCTTACCACACTTCATGTTTTTTATGCTTTTCACTGCTGACACTGAACACATATCATTGATTCTTCAATAAAAGAAATAACCGGACTGTGGATTTTATCCTAAATGCTGTCGGTCCATGTTTCCATCATAGTACATATGAGAGGTACGTTTATATGCCATTTATAACCCGGTTTAGGTGTTAAAACAGCATGATCCAAGAATGGAGTCCAAGGCCCTGTCAATAATTTTTCTTCAAACGTCATAAATATTGGTTCTCCTCAAAACTCAGAAGTTAGCTTTCTTATTCAGCTCCCCAACTTAACACGACAAAGTCATCGGCGCGAGAAAAACTCATCAGCACCTTCTCTCATGCCTTGCCTAAATCAGGGTGATAATGAAATCTCGCTGTTTACGTAAGTGGCGTCAGCAACAGTTGGTAAAACAAACCTCGCTGAGTGTATGGATAATGCTCAGAGATCTGTCAGTGGCCAGTAGTTCTCATGAAGACTAAAAAGTAAACATCCTAAGTGCATGAACAAAACCACTGAAACGAAGCCAAGTGTCTGCACGGCCGCACCTAAACATGGCTCACTTGGCCGGCCTGCCCGACTAATACGATTAGGAGTAATTTCCTTTTGATCTCAGGTTTCCTCTTTCGTGCCAATTTACGCACGGTGCGCCGCTTCCTCAGATTTAAACCAAGACCCCCTGCTGCCACCTTCACTTTGCCTCACCTTCCTGAGGAGTTACATTCTCCGCCTTTTTTAAAGGATTGCCTGGCATGTACAAATAATACGAAAAGTACTTTGTAATTGGTACATGTGTATGCTCCGGCAATAAAGACACTGCAGTACATGTTTTCCGTACCGCATTTCACTTACATGCGAATGATGTTTTTAACATTGAAGTTGTCCAGAGGTGAAAGGTCGGGGTCCTCCCCTTTGTCGTCCTGCAAGACTATCTGCTGGAGGATCCTGTCGAGAAGCTGCCAGTGATGCATGCTGGTACCACCACGCTTATCTGAATGCAGAGAATGCGAGAAAATGTTTCATTTTGAACCACCATTACAATTTGGACATCAATGTTCGGAGCAATAACACTTTTGATTTGGGATGATAATTGACATAATATGACAGTGTTGGCTGAAGTCAGATGTGATTCAGAACAGGTTCTTTTTTTTTGACTGCCTCAGCTCTTAAACATCAAATGCATTAAACTATCAAATGACAAAATGCTATATTAAATATGGCCAAAATACATGTGCGCATACATTGTTCAATGCAAGTGGAAGTAATCCACTATTCTCACCCAACGACAAAGGGTTTGAAATCAAACAACAATATAACCACGTACGGTAATTTTTTTCCCACTGCAAAGAGCTCTGTTGCATATAAATTGGCAACAAGAAAGCAACATTTTCCACATAAATGCATACACTGAATGTTAAGCATTTTTTGTAGAATTTTTGGGGTTTGTATAAACCCCCCCCCCCCCCCCCCTAAAAAAAAATGTGTTTGTTTTTAATTAGGTAGCACGTGGCCCAACAGTTGCCCAACCCCGACAAAGGGATTATTGCTGTTTATACAGTGCAACAATGGAGCTCATTTTTACATCCCTAAAAATATGTTGAATTTTGTTGTAATGTTTTTAATTTTATTGAGCAACTGTTGATGGGAACACACGTTTTATCAATGGCTTAACCCGAATTGACAAGCCACTCGTATAGTAGCAACTCACATGGCATCTGCAGGCAGTGCTGGAGGATGGAGAGGAGGTGTGGGTAGGCATCAGAGTGGCTCAGCTTCTTTTTGACCAGCTCAAACATGGCACTGGCACTTTTGGTGTCTACGTGGGTCTATGTTGAGAAGAATAGATCTTGTATTATTGCCAAAACATCACATTCAGACAACATCACCCTGCATTACTTACCAGGTCAAACCTTTTGGCCAATTCTGAGTCATCCTCATTGCGTACCATCTCAAAAAAATCCAAATGCCTGAATTAAAAAAAAAAAAAAAGAATAAATAAATAAAATAAAACAACGTGAGAACGATATGTGGCCTTTGCCTTGCTTGACTGGCACCCACCGATCCAGAGTGGCATTTTCATGCTCTCGAAGCTTGTCAATCACGGGTTGGATGCCCAACATCAAGAATTCATATCTCAGGTGGAGGCGGAACTCAAGGTTGTCCTGGAGATAAAAGAGCAGATGGTAGAATGCAACGTTAGCAACAATTCTGAAGATTCAGATTGGGCTTTTAACCTAATTTTGTTGTACAGCGTATATGATTATGTCATAATTTGGATTGGATAAATATCAGAACCCAGATGTATCTTTCAGATAGCTCTGCTATTATGTATATTAAAACTCTGACACATTGGAGAGGAAAAAACATTTTGGTCCCTTTCAGCATTTAAAAAACCCCGAATGGACTTCAATGCAATCTTCTCAAAAATTAATGTCAATAAATTGTTAAACTTGAACACCTTTCATTTTTCGAAAGGAAAAAAAAATCCTCTCGTCTTACTTGAACTATGCAGGAAGGTATCAGGATTTAAAGCGAACACACTCGGCGACAGCAGCTTAGATGAATGCGAAAACAGCCCTCGGATATCAAACTCTGCTCGTACATCAGTCTGCACCGCAAGGCTCGAACGTCAAGTAACAATAAGCAAATCGCATTTTTGAGTGGAGGAGGAGTGCATTTCAAGGAGATTAATGCCAGTGCCAGAAGGCCACATAGATCAACTTGTCATTGATTATGGTGTAAGTATGTACACTCCAGATGGGATCAGGGCGCAATCCAACATCCACAAAAGGAAGCAATCTCATTAAAAAAAGGGCAACAGCTCAAAAATGAGTCAAGCTCTTGACTAACTTTTTGCACTGGAGCACCCAACTTGTTTTCTTTGTTGCACCAGCACTTAAGTTAGCTGCAACAACATTTTCAACTGCATCACATTCAGCATCACGGTTTTACATGTTTAATAATATTAAAGGGAAAACATATTTGACACTGTATTGACTGGAAAATGATGAACCATCTGGTATACAAAGTTATTTATTTTAAGTACAATTCGACAACCAGATGGCAGTTATTGACTCAAGTAAGGCTGTTAGAAATGTTTTTCAGGATCGAGGCTTGAAATAATCGTTCATCCTTGCAGAGCAATTTTGCAAATCAGTGACTTCATTTGAGGATCAACTTTCTTATTTTGTGCATCAATTTTTTCCAGAAAGGATTTTATTAAACAATATAAATATGACAGTATAACAAATGAGAATTTCTTTAGTAATATACTTTTTAATTCTTAAATTCACATTGTATCTGGAAGTAAACCATGTTGTGAGCAAAGCTAGGAAAGGATGAGGGGGATTGTGCGGACCTCAAAAGTCAAAATCAAAACTCAAGACTATTGCGAAAACGAATGAATAATACCATTAAAATAATAAATATTTTACATGCCTAAAAAAAAAAAAGTATGACAATATCTTGACAGTGGCCAATCAGAGGAGCGTTCCCTACCCTTTGCTATCTCTGATTGCCTGAGATCATGAGACGTGTGTTCGTTGAGTGAGGCTTTAGTCAAGGACATCTTATTATTGCTTTTTTAATGTTTTCCAACTCTTGAAACCATGATGACGAATGGAACTGTTTAACAGGGTCAGGTCTAATATGTACAGTATGTGTTGGAGCTGACCTCCCCTGCTCCAGCGTTGAGCACAGCGTTGATAAAGGACATAATAGCAGTCTTCAAGTTGACCTCGTCTCTGTAGCGTCCCGTACTCCTGTCCAGTTCATTCAGCAGCGTCTACAAAGCGATGGGAGAATTTGTCAGGAATGCTGTTTAAGTCATAAAAAACAAACAAGAAACATGACCGATATCTTCATAAATCACACTCGAGTTGGTGTTAATAAAACAGTGGCGGGATCAGATAACACAGGAGGTCGCTAACCTTTTGCACAATCCTAAATTAACAACCAGACATACTTCTGAGGAGTGATGGTAACGCAGAACAACATCACAAGTCTTCATCAGTGGTGAATTTCTCTGGTGTTAACTTAGCCCCAAATAGAAACTGAAGCATTACATACTCATGACCTCCGTAACTCGAGATGTCCTGACCCAGATTTGTTATGTTCTCAAGGTGTGCTGATTTAGCCTGAAGTCAAAACATCTGGCGAGGTGGCTGCACGCGTCATTAACTCATCAAAAATGATCCCAGCGTGATTCATTTCTGCGTCACTTTGTCTCAATTTTCACATCAATACTGCCAGCCCCAAGCTCTAAGATGACACCAGTACGTGTGAACCACCAGACAGCAAACAAGTACGAAACATTTGTGTGAGTTTGCCTCACCTGAAATCGAGTCCTCTCTGCGGCGTATTTTTGGTAGTGAGCCATGGCCTGCAACACTTTCTTGTGTCCGTCGGGGACCAGACACACTGCTCCAAGAATCTCCAAGACGGCCACTTTGGTCTTTACATTCTCCGTTCGCAGGCTCTGCGAGATGGTGTTGATGCTCTGTGGGTGAGCAAGCACGTGTGCTCGACCCTGAGAATTGTTCATGAGAGCCTTGATGCACCCGATGACTGAGGTGTGGACGCGGCTCTCCGAAGTTTCGTAGTCCATGCTGCGAAGGAAGTTGAGGAGGCAGGTGAGGCCGTCCAGCTCGATGAAGCGCGTCACAAACCTGAAAAGGGTGAAGACAAATTTACTGACCTAGCATCAGGCTACACATAAGACACATGAACTTTATTCATTAATTTCACTACAAAAACACTGAATATTCATTAAAAAGACCTTGACTAAACAAAATTAATGCATGGTTGTCAAATAATGCGAAGGAGTAAAGGCTCCCCTGTGATTTGTAGAGTCATAAAGTGACATTAAACCAGGGACCCTAATTACTTAAGCTAAGTGCTGGCTGTAATACAATCAGTTCCACAGCCATGTATATCCAATTATACAAAAAAAAAAAAAAAAAGCCTCTTTGGCATGTTGTTTCCAGCACTATATGTAACACTGCGGCTGCCAATATAGATTTGACAAAAATAGACTACTGTGGGTGGGCTTTTGTTTCAGTGACAACAACATCTTAATTCCAAGGATGCATTTGTATTTCTGCTTTTTTATTTATTCATACGGTGTGATTTAGGCACACCAGCGGAAGTTGCTACTGAAGCTTCGCCTCAAGACACACACATAAGAGATTAAAAACAAGTCTTCATTAGTTCCTTGAGGGCAACTTCCATTTTTAAAACTATATTATTGAGCAAGGAACAAAAAATGTACTCAACCTGCATCCACTCACCATGCTTTGATTTAGAGTATTATGGCTGCACACACAAATCCATTTTAAAACCCATAAATCGTATTTGGATTTAAGGAAAGTCACACAAGTGCATCGATACCTGCCACAAAATGATATTCTAAACATGTCACTAGGACTGAATTTCATCAGTCATCATTTTGCATCCCAAATACCTCAAGAGACATGTTTGATTAGCTGGTCGGAATAGAAGAGCAGCCAGCTATTACGATCAAGCTGAAAAGCTGAATGACAGACGGGACGTGTAAACAAACATGGAGTGAAACCACAAATGAAGTTCCTACGTTGTCAGATTCCCGATGTTCATAATGAATCATTTCAGACAACAGTAGCCGTGCATGAGGGATAGAAAGACGACACAAACTGGAACGGGAAAGGATTTGGGATGCATTGTTTTGACACGGTCAGAAGGACACAGACCAACCACTTCCTGATATTGATTTTTTATAGGCATGGAAACACCACAAAATATAGAAATTGAGGCCAGATGTTCTTTTACTTCAACACAATCAGTTCCAGATTTCCGGCAAAAGCACACACGTTACCTGGCATGACCAACAAAATACTTCAAAGAAATAAAACAATGTGACAAAGCATTTGGCTCACACAATCATCAGCAAACAACAAAGTAGTTAGCTCTTGAAGAACAGCAGTCTCCATCTATAAATAAATGCACTCCAGTTGACATGGTATGGCAGCCACGAGGTGGAACACATTCTTCACCTTTTTCCAGCGCACCAGTGACAAGTGAAGCCGGAGCGGAGAAGAGGCCAAGTTCCGTTATTAGCCAAATTCCTATCAAACAATTGGAAGACCACCTCAGAGAGAGATTATTACTACTAATTCTTTAATGAGCTATTAAATAACGCATGAGTAAACTGCTGCATTGTTCCCTTTAGTAACAGCCAATCGTCTCTGACTTTGGAGTCTCCTTTTTGCCAACTTAACCTTTTCGCTCAAGTGGCTTATGGACCGATCATTCGCTGCACTTTAAAAAGGAACAACCACTGCATACTTGAAAACCCATCGGGATTGTGTCGATTCAAAGAAGCAAGCGCCTCATACAATATGCACCCAAGCGGCGCTAAACACTACCGTGGCAAAGCCAATGATGCGCACATGCACGCATGCGCTTTCACGCACTCGCATTCACAAGAAAGAAAAAACAAAGAGAGCGGAATAGAACTTGGAATGTAATGACACAAAGCAAAAATGACACTGGAGCACAAACGAGATGTTGAGGGAGGGTAAATGATGGTCAAAGTTAACGTGACGTGCAGCAAGATTATTATCTCAAGGAAATAATCATAAAGTAAAAAAAAAATGATCAGACCGGATTTCAGTGGCATGAAGAAGAAACAAAAACTAATTAGGCTCAAAGCCCAATTCTAAACCTTTATATACACCCTCTTATGCCTAATACTGAATTGAAAGGTTTGTTTGATGGCCCCCTAAAAAGTACAATAAAATTCCATGTTCACATTATTATTGACATCATCATCTATATCATTATAGTCCATCCCACGCTACTACGTTTTGTGGAAACAGGTTGAGTAGTTTTCAGAATCCTTTGCAACAATGAAAAACTAAATTTAAATAAAGAGAAAATCACTCTATAAAACTTAACCTCATTAACTTTCATAATGGGCATCCTTGGACAATTGTTATTCAAATAAAAAAAACATTTGTATTGCAGCAACCCTAAACGCCAAACAGGCCGGAATCTGTAAAAGACGTTCATTGAAATAGCTTGAAAATATCATACGTAATAGATAAAAATGGAATATTATTTTTTTCTTAGCTACTCTTGAGTGTTTTCGCTGTTTGTTTTGGGTCATTTATCCCATTGGAGGACCAAAGACGTTTCATCTAACAGCAAGCGTTTTGACACTGGGGACTGTGGGCAGCACATTTCACTAAGGCTGCATTGACACGAGTTTCCTGTTCGGATTCTTAGAAACTCTGAGCAAAACAGCCCCAAAAACATAACAATGTGTCAGCCATGATTTTGTCCAAACCAGATTAATTACTTGGTGCATGTTAACACTGGTTGTCACTTTAACTGCTCCCTGTAGATTTATTTATAAATAGAGCATCCATGCACCAGAACTGTTTAATTCTCACAAGAGCCCGTATTATTAACATGCCTTAACCGCCAATGCCTAAATCACACGCTGTCAACTTGTGCCAAGAATGTGCAAAAAGCATGAGCTTATCATAACAGGAAATGCCGCGGTGGACAGGTAGATAATCTACTATATGTCACGATCAATAAAACAGTACTAATGTTTATTTTAGGTGAGAGAAGATAATGTGTTGGTTGAGAAAGTGTTGGTTTATTTAATCAAGCAAAATAAGCTATCCGGATAAAGTATACAATACTTTACTTTGCCACAATACTCAGAAGATGGTCAAAATTAGAGAGAGTTGCAATGAGGAAAGTGGTGCAAGTGTCTGAAAAGAAATAAAAAACAAGAACAAAAGTTAAGCAAGAGTTTCTGTTAGAGGTGTTAAGTTGTGGAAGAATTATGCAATTGAACTGAACTTTTTTCTTCCCAGAATAGCCAAAATCTTTGCTTTGTCGCCTCATAAAATCTTTGAAATGGAAACCAATATCAGGGTTGATGTGGACCAGGCGTGGGCAAACTTTTTGATTGGCGGGCCACAATGGGTTCTAAAATTTGACAGAGGGGCCGGACCAGGAGCAGATGGATGGAGTGTTTTGGTCACCTCACCTCATCTGAGAAAAAAATACATTTAATTTGAAATGAAAGTGAACAAAAGCATCACAACAATATAGATGTCTTTGAAAAACCACAGTATTTAGAAAATAAAATATTAACAATGTTTATTCATTTGATTTTTTTCAAGTTCGGCGGGCCGGATTAAAACGTTTAACGGGCCGCATGTGGCCCCCGGGCCGTATTTTGCCCACGTCTGATGTAGACCATTAATCTAGATTTCTTAATTATCTTTTAGCATAGCACAGAAGAAAAGCAAAAGCAATAGTGAGCGTGATTGTATGCTGTCCAGTGTCCGCTCTCAATGGCATCTGGCTTGATGATGACATTGAAAGACAACAAGGTTGATGCGCTTGCATCCAGCTGTTAAGTTTTGAAGAGGCAGTTTGCTATCAATGTCACTTCTGTTCATGCCACTTGTCTCCTTGTATGCCCACCATGTGTTTTTGCTCTGCGACCAAGCAAAAAAGAGGTCCGAGGGCACAGGAGATCTTTGTCACGCCACAGAGCAGCTGCCTCTCTGAAACGCCAGAGGCAAGGAGGGACTACAGCCAATATCGGCAGTGACCCAACACAGCAATGAATTAAAACAGAGCACAGACAGAATGAGACGTTGCAATCAAAGTGTGACACAAGTGCGAGATGTCAAGATTAAGTTGAAGTCCTCAGTCACATTTGACACAAACAATCCCTTCAAACACAGAGACAATAACACAAGTAAAACCTTTTTGAAAGTAAAACCCAGGCATCAATAAACTTGGCATTCTGTCGCATATCCTTCATTAACTTAATCTGCAGTTGTCATCAAACTAGCACACAATTTCCCTGAACACTCATTCTCTGGAACTCACCTGCTACCGTCAACACGGCTGAGCATAAAAAAGCTGAGACTTAATGAGTGACCACTTATCCTGATAATCACAAAAAGTCACAAGCGCAATTATGCATGCAATGGAGATTCACTGCTATCATTTTTACGAGGTTAGTTGAATGAAAGAATGAAAAACTGGGGGAAATGTCAGACTTTTCCGATAACATAATACTACAAAAAAAAAAAAAAACAGCGGATTTTTCAAACTATAAGGAACACTTTTTTACTTCTTTGGCTTGTCCAGCGACTTATACTCAGGTGTGACTTGTACATATTAAAATTAAGAGCTCCGAGTGGCACCCAAAATCTCCCTTATAATTATTATCCTGGCTGATTATGATTATTTTTTTTAAAACAACAACAAACAAAAATCCCACGTTGTATTGTGGCCAAAGCTCGAATCCCATACGGATATTGTGCCTCATGGTTCTGTGACATATACCACATGCTAAACTAGCGATACATCACACATTAGTTGCTATTTCTATTACTTCTCCCTCCTTTTCTTCTTCTTGCATTTCTTCTACTTTATTTTGCAAGCTACAAAAAACGACCAGGATTCGACCTTTGCCACAATGCAACGCGGGATACTCGTTCATGTAAGCCTTCGAAACAAAAACGAGATTGGCGTCTTTTATTTCAATTTGGAATAGGAGATTTTGTCCCCTACAACAATGAAGGACAGTATAACATTCATTCTGCATAGGCTGTGTATTGCAAATGACATTTTTGTTGAGTCAAGTAAAAGAGGTTGTACAGACTAGTCAATAGTCCACTTTACTGCTCCACAATGACATTCAGAGTTTAATGTCCACTACTCGCTCGCTAATGACTTTTTGTCCTGCGTGAGGAGGTGGCGGGGCCAACTTGCAGAAATACGAGATAGGCGTGCCCAATGAAATTAGTCCGACACCTAAATCGGTTTTATTTATTTTTTTTTTCTCTCTGAATGTGCAGCATGGATAAGTGAGGGAGAACCAATGAAGCGGAAAAAAAAGCAATGTCAGCCTTTAATGAATGTCCACTCAGCTATTGTCATGCAATCCTGTTAAGTAAAATTAAATTTGTAAATATTCTCTAAATGCATAATATAATAATGGATTTAATTTGCATTAAGATACAGAATGCATTTAGCCTACAAACCAGACGTGACCCAGACATAAATTCTGCTCTGAGTATTTGTCACTCCACACATGAGGTTTGTCACATCATGGCTCCTTTACAGAAAAGACAACACACAGCTTGCTTCCTGACCAGTGCATCATTCAATTGGCCCAAGATGGAAGTGAGCAATTGAGCAGCTGCTGAAGAGGAAAGAGAAGCCAGTTTGTATCATTGGATGGTTTAGTATCCCTAATCTCTGATAATTGCCACCAAACAGCTGCTGAGGAACACGCTGAAGTACAGAGGATCACAATGATCTAAAAATAACACCTAAATAATATATTTAGTCAGTCTCATTTTAAAATGTTAACGGGCCATGAAATAATAATCCAGTCTAAGATTCAATAGACTACTTTGATCTTTGAAGACAGCGCATTAAAGTGGACTCCTGCAATTCTGGAAGTATAAGATATCCTTCTATAACTGATCTTCATTATAACTGCAGTGAAAATATATATGTTATTTTGTCTTTTTATTTTCCATGAAAAGCAGGAGATACCCTGTTCACCCCATCCTCTCTCTTAAAAAAATTTGGAGGAAAATAATCAGCAAAATCAATGGATAGGTGAATGAGCGGGTGCTGAATCCTGAACACACAGTGGGTTCACACGTCATATACGAAGGTAAAGCTGCATCGTTCATCTTAAGCAAGTCACTTTCGTGTCTATAGGAAAGAATTTGCTCACAGGTTACCTCATGGGTTGAGTCCGAAGTGCTGTTTTTAGATCTTCCACCACCTTGTTCCTCATTTCCATTTCTTCCTCATCAAAGGCAAACAGGGTCTGCATCTGGCGAGAAAATGGAAAAAAAAAAAGCTGAGTAAGATCGAATTAATCATTGAGAGTTTGAGATAGACTACACTGTCTCTTTTTAGATGTTTTAGACACCAGAAATCCACCAGACTGTCACTAAGGGCCTGTGTCATGCAAGGTCAAGCTTTTTGAGCTTTTAGCCATGTTAAAATCCTAATTCCTCACCCCAAAAAAAAAAAATCTCTGAGCATTTCTGCTCATTCTGATCTCTAAGCAAAATGAAAATGATTGGGGGCTTCACCCCCGTACGGCCCCTGCAGACTAAACACATGCCCACTTTCTCGAGCAGCCTGGGGGACGCTCGATCAGCGTATCCGGGAGTCGCCTCGTGTGGCCGCCTTGGTCGGGACACCAGCGTCCCCCAGCTGGAGGCACTTCCTCACCCGCACATGCGTGTCCGATGAAGGCATGCTCCGAGCGGCCATCGCTCCGTGGAACACCTGACAAGCGTGCCTGGGAATGAGGCGCAATAAGCGGCCTCATCGACAACTTTGTTACTATTTACCTTTTCCTGTTTCCCATCGATACGAATTCATTCATATGTCCCCTTAATGTTGCTATTTTGCTCAAAGAAACTCCAGAAGGCTAACGCTAACAATTGAAATCAAAATGGCCGAAAATAGCATTAAAAAAATGTTCCTCGTCCTGTGTTAGTGTTAAGACATTTCAACATAACATCAAGGCTGGCTGCCATATCATCAAACTGCTGCCCTGCCGACTTCTAACAGAACCACAAGGTCTTCTGTTTAATCTGCGGTCTTTTTTCCATTGAAGCTACATGCCAAGTGTGAGGGTTCGAGAGTGTCCGTTACTAGTAAGCAAGTCACAGTGGCTACCTATTAATTGACTGAGGAGATATTTGTTTAAAAGATGGCTCCATATTCTTAAACACAACCCTTTAACAGGACATGAAGATGTGAGGTGGGTGTAAATATTCCACGTCAAGAAAGGACATATCACCTAACAATAGCTGCCTAGCTAAGAGGAGCCACCACACGTTTGACTACTTCACAACACTTCTTGTCTGTACAATGTGTGAATGTTTAATCGAGAACGAGCTCAGTCAAAACAACCATTGTGTCAACTTAGCCCAACGTCCAGATGCTTGAAACACGCCATGCCAAGAGCGTTTGGCAATGAATCATTTGTGAGTCAAAGGGAAGTTGGACACACAAATAGCGAGGAGACAAACTGTATACTGAGTTCACCCTGGGCGTGAATCTTGCCAAATATTTCTACATCTGTTATTTGTAAGTGCATTACATGGGGATATTATTATTAAAACCAGACAGTAGACCAGTGGACGGTATTCCCATGAAGGAGCATTCGTGAGCCAGAAAGATGCCCTAAAGCATTGATGCTTCCTTAACTGAGTGAGCAATGAATACAATGAATCAAATTCTCAATTGCAACCACATACAGTATGTGCCGAACATATGTCGATTTCCAGTCAACATTTTAAAATTGAAGGCAAATGGTTGAAGAAGCCATTTGGATGTAAGGTGAAACGATTGCTACAGTCAAGGAGTTGGCCATTGATGAAACTGTAAGCTGAAGTCATCAGGCATCACTTTAATGTGAGACTGTCAGTCCTAAGTGATTTTTATTTAATTTTTTCGCACAGTGGCTTCTCATAGAGCACTGAAAGGGAGTCTGACTGCATATCATTGTGACCGTGCTTGTCTTTCGGTACACTAATACAGACCAAAGCACTTTGGTTCGGGTTGACTTGGCATTTACAAAGGCATTTATTTCTGGACCAAATATACCCATTAATAATAATCCCAATTCATAACCTTTGTTACATGCTGGATTAATAAATACATTTGCTATTTTAACTCTGACCTTATGGGTAAAAAAACACCAAAAAAACGTAGTTAACTGTGCAGATATTTACTGTGACATTTATTATTTCTCTGTTGTTATTTATATTTATGTTTTGATTAATTTGTAACGTGAAGGCGCAAACAAGAACTACCAGAGTCGGGCTAAAAGTGGCATTAAAACAATGTCAGGCATGTGATTGTGACATGATTTTATGAATGAACACCATCTTGCCGGGCCTTGAAGCAAAAATGAGCTCATCCAGTAACTCGGCTACTGTGGAAGGAGAGTTCTCCCTGGTGAGCTCAAATGGGAGCCAAGACATGAAGTCATTGTCAAACAAATCAAGTTGGAATTATTTAAACATTCTCTTGTCAAGATGCTGCAAGGAGTACTGTGGAGGAGGAAATAATGGGAGTGAGTGAAAAATAGATTGTGGAAGGGCGAAATGGTGAGTTGAGGTGGAGAATTGGACTGTCCTCGTGAATATTTTTAATATAATACAGGGATGATTTTATTATGATTCATTTCATGTGGCTCCTTCTTAAAAAATATTAACTTGACTTCACACTGAACCCTTGGCAGAGTTAAATTATTTTTTAAGTGCGTTCAACACACCGTTGCTAAGAAAAAGACTTGATCAACATCCTCAGATGGACTCCAACGTGTACAGCGGTACTCGAAATCCCTCATTTTCTATGATGGAAAAAGGACGCAAATATTTGGCAATTAATGTCGCAAAGGCCTTCGTCATTCACTTCGGCTTTTCTGATTAGGCTGGTAGCTATATGGATTGTTTTCTGCTTGGTAGCGCCGCAAAAAGCCAGCCGTCTCCTCGACACATTGTAGGTAGCATTTAATTGACTTTTCATGTTAGATTTGAAGTATTTCATTTCCGCGTGATATGGCTTGCATGTAACTCAGCACTTGTCCTGTACGTTTTGTCGACATTGTAGACAACAAAAGGCTTCCATATGCCTGCTTTTAAATTAGAAGGAGAATTTTGGAACTCAAGGCGAGATGGATGGTGGTCATACATATTTGTTTTCCTCTGTGTGCGTGTCGGCGTGTGCGCATGTCCTGGAAATGACAGGTACCCTGATTTATAGTGCTGTATATTTAGAAGCTACAGTTTTACTTAATTAACACATTAAAATAATTAATTTGTGGATGGATTCATATATGTGGACATCTGAATCATGACGCATTTAGGAATTAGAAATTTTGCCCACTCCTACATATGATAAGTGAAAGCTTTTCCCGCCAAAGCTTCCTTTGACGTTTGTATTACTCACAGTTTGATGCGGGTCACAAATGATGATAGACACAAAAGTAGAAAAGTGATGCATTCTTCATTCTATCGTCTTTGCATGATATAGCTATATATCGTCACTGTCTTATGAAAAACACATGTGTCCATTTTTGTCCGCGTTTCGGACATCGCAATGTAAAAATTGTGAAAATTAAGACAATTCTTCAGGGAACAATGACGATATGTACATATGTACGTAGAATCGAAACATTTTTTGTAGTCACTTCAACCACATGCTTTCCAGCTGATGGGTTCATGGCGTAATTTGGTCAGTGGTCTAATGTACAACGAGACAACATCTATTGGAGCAGTTGTGCTTAAAATAACACCGAGAGCATGGCTGACTACTTGTTTTCATTGGCAGCCCCAAATAAAATCACGGCTAGAAGTAATGAGCAGTTCCATCTTGGCCTCCCTCCATGTCTCCGACAGCCATTCCCACTGACTGTTGCATGTAAAACTGGCCTGTTTGTCATCACAGTGTGGGAGAATACTGGGGTCGCACTGATGGAATTTGGTCATGCAGGCGGCAGGGGCACGACATCCCCCCGCCCCATAAAGGAATAGCAACCTTTTAGTCCCATACTTGGACATGGAGGAAACTGAAGATGCAAGTCGGCCAGCTGGGATGTATCAGAAATATGATTTATTAAGGAATTCCATTGACGAGAAGTAAGACTTACAGCAGCCATGGAGTTGATTCGGTCAATGTAGTAGTCAGGCCAGCTCGTAGCCAGCTTGTTCGGGTCCTCTTGTTCCTGTTCAGGGACAAGTAAACACACCGTCAAACATTGATTTATACATTTACACAAACTGAAAGGAAAAGGAAAATAAATCAAATCATCTCATAATGTTCCACCTCGGACTGATGACGGTTGTGTGCCGGAACCAGACAGGCAAACTCAAAAATCTGGTTATTTACTACAATAATGAAGGATTTCGGTGTTGTCCACCTTTACAAGATTATACTAATGACTTTTTATTTACGATTTATTTGGCACTCATGTTGCCAGACTTTCTGCCTCGAGGGAATACTATAATAATAATAATACACAGGAGCATAAGCATGCATGCACACCCCAACACGCACACACGTAAACACATGCAAGCACACGCATAAACGAATAAAAGAAGCAAGGACATGATATCTAGGACACGAGAATTTCAGACTAAAACATTACCTGTGCAAGGCTTTTCAAACAACTTTTTACGAGATCAATTTGTACCGTGTGTGACGCCGTGAGAAAACCATCTGGTCTTGCTTAGCCTGGACTAGTAACATTGGTAAAACACTGTTATTCTTGTCAAGCTTTGCACATCAAATAAAACCTGACAAATACAAAATCACTGAGTCTCATCTGGGAGGGAGATAAATAAATAAATAAATAAATAAAATTGCTTGCGGTTGTTTATTTTTTTTTTTTTCAAAGTCAACATACAGCAAAAGCAAAACACATTGTAGCATATACCAAATATTGTTTCTTTATTTCACAAATACAGTACGTTAATTCCAAGCAATGCACTGGCATCGTATTGATGATGCGTTCTATGCACCTTCTGGGTGAGCGAGCAGCAGCAACACTGCCTTAAACTGTTCTTATTTCTCGTTACCTTCAATAACGCCCAAGGTTGAACTACAGAAGCATCAACTCCTCTTCTTTGTAAATTGCACTCACACAACAAAGACATTTACCTTTCTGAGTGCGCATACTGATATAATCTCTGCCATTGCAACTGGCATCATTCTGGTCTGCACTGCTATTTTTTAAAGTCAAGTTAAATATATCTGAAATACTGTAGAAATAATTAAATACAATAGAAGTCATTCAGACTGCTGATGTGATCGGCACACATTGCTAGACAGATCCTGAGCCTGAGATTAACGACGCAGAGGCCTTGGTCTGCCTCTTGCCTGAAAAGTCTTAAAACAAAAAAACATGTTTACTCTAATGCTATTTATCCATGCAGTTCCATGCTAGCGCAAGACTACGTGTTTAAATTTATATAATAATATGCCCAAAGGATTGTGTGCATTATTCATAATTGAGCAGGAATGCCCAAACAGTCGATCATGGTTAACTGGTAGACCGCGGACTGCTCCCTAGCCGACCGTATTGGATGTACGGGGAAGAAGAAGAAAAAAAAAAGTTATTATTATTCACATTACTCATCAATAATTAATTTTTCATTAGATGTATCCTAAAACAAAGAGATATCAAATTATTAATTTGGCAGAAATACAAACTCAAAGTATGCATATCCTCAGTTATTCATTGAATATTAATTGTAAACAAATTTTCAACTTCCAATAAACCTTCAATGAATATTCAATGAATATCAGACAAGATGGATACTTTCACTCCTTACTGCAGTGAAAAATTTTTTTTTTTACATTGTTGAAACGTTTGTGCTTTAGCACAGTAGTCCCCAACCACACGGCCATTGTGGACCGTGCCATGGATGAAAGAAACGTCACGATGCACTTCGCTCTGTCTCCTTTAAGTCAGAACCAGATCAATGCAGGCTTGTTGTGTTTTATCTGGGCGGACTTGCTGAAGAAAGGTGCTGAGGTGAAGTTTCCAAGTTCTTCCACACCTAACTAATTCAACCATGTCTTTGTGGACCTTGCTTTAAACAAGGAGCCACAGTTATGCTGGAACAAGAAAGGCATTTCCTAAAATGTTCACACGAATTAAGTCGCAAAGAATTGCTTTGAAAACTTGTGTGTTATGGATTATACGCAGGCAACGACAATTTCGTTTAAAACATTCTGGATATTCACTACAACACGTTCCTGACAGGCACTGAAGGAGATTGCCCCGTCCAACAGACAAAACAGTCGAAATCTCCATGGGGGATATTTATCTATGGAAGCTCGGATTTAAAAATCTCACCTAAAAAGACAGGAAATTGACAGGATATTGAGTTCTTGGAAATTATATAACGCTCGCCATTTCTTGCAAGTTACCAGCATACCATAAGCGCAGCCTCACGCACATCTTTGACACGCTGACAGAGAAGTAAAGTGTTTATGTGGCTTTCAGTCAGTTCAGGAGACAGTGGTGTGAGTTCGGCATTAGCAGAGGAACGACAAAATGCTCCTTTCACAAAATAAAGACAATAAGTCTTAAATGATACATAAGAGATCAAGACCTGTCAGAACCGAGCAGCACTGATAATGAGAATTACAGATGCTGTTTAGCTCTAAGTACTGAATGATTGTTAGTAACAATTTATTTGCGGAAGCTCGAGGACACACAAGAACACAAATCAGCATACCCACAGGTCATAACGGGAAGTTGTGTTTCACAGCACACACGCATTCCCTGTGATGGGCACATCTGTTTGTCAGTCATCAACAGACTGCAATGACATTGCCCCTTTTTTTTTTTTCCTTTAATTTTACCAGTCACCACGCTGTGTTTGTGTGCGTGTCTGCTGTTGTTTTTTTTTTTTTTATGCATGTGACATAGTAAGTACGCTCTTGATGCCAATTGGCTGTCTGCAACGACTGTGGCGGCTTGAAATAATGAGAGAATGATGACTGACAGTCATGCCCATCACTGCGTACATCTAACACACACACACACACACACAAACACTGTGAGATATCATAACCGCTGGCTGTTTCAGAGGTCAGAGGTGCCGATATGGATAGCTTATGTAAAGCCCAAAGGCTTTGTCAAGATGTTCTGCAGCTCGTTACACAGAGTCCATATTTGCATTAATTTCCTTAACATGACCGATTACAGGAGTCGCTAAAAGAGCGTCCAGATTGTCAGATGAGGAAATAAAGTTTGTTAGCAGAGAGAAGGTTGAGAACAACGTTGTAGGAGCACTGGACTTAAGAATCAATTAGAAAAATTATAGTTTCAAAATAGGGCGGCAGTATTAAATAGTGTGAGTAATCATCTTTGACATTGAGATTTTAGTGATTAAAATGCTGTAAGATAGTCTCTTGAGTGGAAAACTAAAACTCAGCAGGCAGGGACAGTTTCTTGACAAAGGGACTCATGTTTGTTGTACTGAACATGTCTGTTTACTTTAAACACTATTTTATTATAAACCAGAACAGCAAGTTGCTCCGGTTTAAATTCAACTGTCATTTTAAGAAAATGAAGAAAAACATGCATCCTAAGTCGCTTAAGGCAAAATAGAACAAGATCACAGTATTTACTTTAAGTAGAGCTCACAGAGGCTCAATTGAACAAGCATTAAAAAGGTTTTATTTCTGTGTTAGGATTTGCAAGATTTTTCAGAGCACTTATTCCAAAATAGGGACGAGCCTCACAAAGCAATTTTAAGCGATAAGGAACAATGTCAGGGAAGCAAACTAATATTGAAAGCAGCATCACCATACATTTCACCAAATGTTTTACATATTGGGCAATTTTAGCCTATTTTGTTTTTTTTTTTACATGACGTGCCGTTTACAAAAATACATACTTTTTTTAGAGATTTGTTTTGCCACACTTCGGAAAATGTCCAGGACTCTCAAAATGTTTTAAGTCGATGGTAATGAAACGCAACTGGCATTCCTTCAGCGGCAGCTACATGCACTTTTAGGTCGCTTTGCAGGTGAAAAAAAACAAACTTAAACGCTTGTCACTATGTTATTCAACCACAACAACTGACGGCGTCACCAAGCAGAGGAACACAAGGGAACTAGTGTTTGTCACAGGCAGGACCCACTGAGCAACATTTTGCGGCCTCTACGAATAAATCGCTGCCATGCTGTAATTCCACAGAAGACAGGGGACTACTGTGTTGTCTGCTTGACTAAATAACCTATAAATGTGCAGTAAAACACACATTTGTCAGACTTTGCAGACAGGATACACGGACTGCTGGCTGCATAAGCACACATTGACAAGTGAGGTATTCAATATTGCCTCCATCCATGAATGACGTATTTGTCTCGCTCTTCTTCCAGCTTTTTGCGGCTCTTCTCCCGGGACACAGAGTTTTTCTCTTTTTTTTTAAATTTTATTTTGTTTCACCTCTAGCCTGAACAGAAGAAAGTATCTCAAACTTTGGAATATATGGAAGAACATCTGAGTATTTATTATAAAAGCCTGTAGTTGCTTCAGAGAACTGAATTACTGCAGAAATACCGAATTTGGGAGTTTTCAAGTGAATATGAAAACAAACTTGCATGCACAGGTGGAGGAAACCTTTTCAGCTCATGACCTACATTACAAACATTGTATTGTTCCATAACATGAAAATACACAAAACAAGTATCAAAGCCCTTTGCCCAAAAACGGTATGCCTACTTAATAATGAATGCAACATGTTCCATGCAACTTGCACCATGAGACCTGAACAGGCCACAAATTGGTTTCGGTTTAGTAACTCAAACCCACCCACAAAGCATCATGTGTTTACTCCTTGCCCATCAGATCAGCTAAGCCTTCAAGCTTTAGGTGGAGGAAGGAGGGATTCCACTGTCATACTACTTCCAAGACAGCAATCTTGCCTTTTCTTTTTCTTTTCAGCAGAGAGGCACAAATATCATATAGTAAATTTTCTATGGAGAGAGAATGAGGAGCTAAATTACTCTATTTTTTTTCCTCCAAGCACAATGTCATTTCCTGCTGAATATTTGACCACAAAGTGATGCTGGAGTTTTTGGGAAGGGGAGATGTTTTGGCAAGGGCACGGGGGTGAAATAGAGGGCTAACCAGCACTTTCAAATGACGCTCATGGTACGTTGACTATGTTACAGCAGCAAAGCAGGGATAGGACATACACTTGTGTACCTACCATTTTCCATGTACAATATTTGCAAGCTGGTAAATCTCGTGCATTAATTACCGTATGCGGCTTGTGGACGTCATAGAGCGACAATGTTTATGCCAAAGAAGAAATGAGAAGTTGGGTTTGGGCCTGACTGCGTGGCTGAGCTGATTTAAAACTGGCTCGGGTGAAAGCTGCCTTTCAATAACATTCATGACTGACGTAGAGGCATTGTGGGAGTAGGCAGCCAGCCTACAAAGGGACAGCCAGAGATTCGAGACAAAAACTGAGCTTACCTTCTTTTTACTGCAGTAGATCTGCCATTTCTTCTCATCCGGCAAAGCGAACATGGCCTCCCTATTTTTGTCAGTCAAATCCAACTCGTCCTGCAAAAAGGGAAACATTATTATTTTTTAACAATTGTATAATACATATAGCTAATTTTTATTGATCAATTCTGGTATATCCATTTATAGTAAATGCATACACAGCCATTAGAAACAATCATGCAAATCAGGTAACATCGTAATATTTATTTTGGCAAAAGCTGTGGGTCAATGGATGCATCAAATGTCACAAGGTGGCATCTGATTGCGCAATACTCTCCAGACCACAAAAGAGTACGTATTTACATTCACTCTGTTGCCCTGCTCACTTCCGCAGCCATGTACAAGGAGCTTGCAGCTCCTTTTGAAATGCAAATGAGCCCAGGAGATGAGACCATGTTTGTCAGAGAGGAAAAGTAAAGTTTCAATAGCAGATGCATTGCTAAATCTGGAACAGTAGACAGAACAAGAAATGCCTTGACGGAAAAAGAGGAACTTATGGACAACAAAAACAGAGGACATGATGAGATGCTTTGGAACCATGGCTTTGTGCTCAAGCTTGAAACTAATCTCATCATAATGGTTTGGGTAGCATGACGTCAACCAGAAGTACCGCGACCCATCAAGGCCCCCCTAGAATGAAGATTGCCAACAGTGCCAGGGGTAGGGGGCCCCTTCAAGGCAACCCAGCAGCTTCACAAGTTTTTTTTTGTTTTTAAATCCATTGAGCTGGACGGGGATGGTGAGGTTCACACAGCGAGCCTGACATGTTAAAGAGTGACATCATCTTTCATCCCGCGCTTTCAATACCAGAACCAATTATAGAGAGTTTTGAATAACATAAAAAGGAACAAGCTGAATGGTTTTGAACTTGAAGGACATGTAATACAGACAGAAACCACAAAGGAGCTTTAGAATCACACGCCGGAGCATTTTTCCTCTCAACGGCATCATTTCACTGACTAACTGTCACTCTAACCCCAAGATGGTCAACAATAAAGAGGAAAGCTACAAGTCTTACCTTCTTTCAATATTTACTGACTTCAATCAAACCACAAACGTCTCTCTACATCCTCCGGCTAAGAAATCAAGTCTAAGAAGTTGAGAAGTTGTTTCTGTAGCCGAGCTGCGGAAAAAAAGTTGATCAACTCATTGCGTTGACCACCAAAATTGGTCGAAACCAAAATGCATGCCGAAAAACTGTTTTGAATTATTTTAAAAAACACGGAACCAGAACCGATGTTTGGCATTTTGTTTCCGCATGGACATTAGTAGGCAAAATGTTCATGGAGCTTATGATGCCAAGGGTTTGTGGTTGCTTCAAACTGAAAAGGGAGAAAAATCTGGTTCCAAGTATGACTGCAAAGCAGGGCTGGCGGAGCTTACAGACTTGGACACGGGAATGTGACCCGCATGGCGATGAGCCAGCGGCTGCTCCGTGCTGCTCGGGGTAACAACAACACAGCTTTGAATTGTCTTTTTAAGTGAATTAACATTTACTAAACCGATCTTTGTCAATGAATGCCCATCACTACTTTAGAGGTGAAGTGTCTTCCACTCAATTGTCCTGACCCGAGTAATCGATGGCATAATTAATAAGCCAGTGATAGCCCGACTGTCGCTTTTTGGCCAGGTCAAAGTCCTGCTGTCCAAGCTGCAGCTCATTAGAAGACCTGATACTGGGAGCTTCCGGGGAAATCTGTGAGAATAAGACACTTGGATTGGAACCAGATGGGAGCTGAGCCCAACAGTTGATCTCCGGCTTCTTCACTCTGCCCAGCATTTTGCCTTAGGCCTCTCAATTTAATGTCCGGCATGGAAGAGAGATAGGCGGTGTGTGAGAGAAGGGTGGACGCGATGAAAAACAGGATTTAAGTATCTGCGGAATGCTGGATTCTACAGTTTAGGGGATGTTGATGTTTACTTTAGGGTTTTACGTAACACTTAAATGACTGAGTGGATTACATCGCAGGGTAGCAAGAGGCGAAAAAAAAGAAGGGAAACCGCAGTGCAAGCTGTAAGGGCCAATGCACTTTCTAAACACAAATCTTTTTTTTTCAGTGAGTCCCTTTCACATACAACATTCTAACCCCAGGTTTCTCTCTTTAACTGTGTAAAAATGGACAAAATTTCTTTGGATGTTCCCGAAAACTTGACACACTCCCATTGCGGAATACTATAACGAGAACACGCACATAAGTTGTGTTGGACTTCATCTAAAGGCGAGAACGGAGAGTGGAGATGATGTGGAAATTGGGTGCGTGAAGGAATTTTTTGTCAAAACAGCGAAAATGTTTTTTCTCATTATGTAACAGTCGATTCTTTTCTTCTACCGCTACCTCACTTCATGTTCATAACGTGCTCCCATCACATGACCTTCCCTTACGACCTTAGAGCAATACACCAAAGTATTCAGTCCTTACACAGTCAAAATTCCTAGCAAAATCAAATAACATTCCATCTTTGCTATGCAGAACTTGTGCCCCCGTACATCTCCGCCAACACTCTCCAGTTGGGAATTCATATAAACCAAAGCTAATATTGTTACACCTGCTGCTCAAAAGGGGAAAATACATACCTTAGGCTTCTGAGACCTTTCATATTTTCAACAGCCTATCGAGTGCGGTAATGTTACAAATTAAAACGGGTGTCACGGTGTTCATGTGTGCAGCAGACTGACGGACAGGCCAGATCATTCAATTTCCTGTTTCACAAGGCCAGGAGCCTTCTCAAATGTGCTGAATAATAATGAATAATTGAGATAATATGAAAAAAAGGAGTGAGGCAATGGAGGCACAGCCTACAGAGCAAATGGGGGCTCTTGGCTGAGACATTACTTTGAGGTCAGTGGATTTCGGACAGGGGTACAGTACATTACTGATCAAAACAAATGCATTCTATGCTCCTGTGGCTTCAAAAAAGAAAACAAATGACGAAAATGGAGTATAATGAGGGCATTCCGATTAGTGATGCTGTATGATGCACAATGAAGCCATGTAAACTCAGAGAGAAAACTCAAATAAAATTGAGCTGCGTAATGAAGATTGCAGAGGGCAAGAAATAGGGTAGAAAGTTATTAACTGCAAAATGGTGGGCATGTGGAAGTGCGGAAACCCATCCATTTATTATCTAAGCCGCCTGTCCTCATGAGGGTCACGGGCGGCGTACACCCTGAACTGGTTGCCAGCCAATCGCAGGGCACACAAAGACAAACAAACATTCATACTCACAAACACAGTTAGGGACACTTTAAAGTGTTCAATTAACCTATCATGCATGTTTTCGGAATGTGTGTGGAAACCAGAGTACCCGGAGAAAACCCACGCAGGCACAGGGCGAACATGCAAACTCCACACTGGAAGGCGGGAGCCGAAATCGAACCCCGAACCTCTGAACTGTGAGGCGGGCGTGCTAACCAGTCGACCACCGTGCCACCCGATGTGTAAACTGTCTGCAAAAATGTGACGACAGGAAGGGAGGAGGATGACTGAGTGTGAATGTGTGGCATATAAAAGGGAGTGAGGTTATTACAGTGTGACCACCAAGTTAGAATGCGTCAGACTCCACCTAAATGGGAATTGTGTGGTCCAAGAATGACATCCTGCCGTGAGGGAGCGTCTATTAACCATTATTTAAAAGGTGGGTTGAATTCAGTTTTACCATGGAGGTCTACAGAACGCCCTGCAGCCATCCTGAGCAAGACAGGAAGCCTGATGAAAGACAGGCCAGATATCAGGAGTTCATATTAGCCCTCTGCGGGAATCACAGGAAGCGGTTTAATTCTAAAATCTAAGAGCTTGTTTTGAAGTTGCTTCACACAAATTTAAGTTCACTTAAAGCTACTTCACTTGATAAAAGTAAAACATTACCTTCTCATTATTTAATTCCATTTGCAAGTCATCTCATCAAACACACAAAGCTTGCGCCTTGCAACGCCTCATAGAAGAGTCCAAGTATGCTGCTTTTCTCTGGATCGTCTAACATCTAGTTATTACTTGCCTCGTAGTTCTCTCAAACAGGCCAAACAGGGCTTGACCACTTCCATAATATGGTTTCACTCATAGTAACATGAACGTTATGAGTTGAAAAGACAGACAGACAACTGGAATTGCACGTTGGAGGAAAGATGAAAGGAAGGAAGGCCCATCCAAGGGCGTGCACTGGACTAAGGTCGTAAATGGAAAAAAAAAAAAAAAAAGCCCTGCTTAAATGATGTCACAAATCGTTTCCTTCGAAGTTGACGCTTAACATTCCGTGAGCATTTGAAAGGGATTCTCCCTTGACTTTAGCATTAGCGAGAGCAAAGTTAAAAAAAAACAAAGCATGAATTGTATTTAAACCTACATTTTATGTAATTCTTTTTGTTTACTTTTACAGTAAACTCCAACTGGGTGACAATAAACAACGTCAGAAACGTACGCGCCGCTCTCCATTGTTTTTCTTTGATTATAATGTTTTAATGATTGTGAGAAGCCAAAATCAAAACCACGCTTAAATTTTTAATCATCCAGCCTCGTCATATTTTCATGACAATTTACTTAAAATTCCAAATCGTATCGCTATAGAAGTCTTCCCATTTAGAGGTTCATCTTTGTGTTATTTTAAAGCTCATTCTCTATCACCCTGGACGTCCACAAACTAAACATGTCTGCTTCTCTTGTGTCATCTGCAGTACTGTCTGAATTCCTATGCAGGCTCTCTCAAAAGCGATGCCACTGTAATGATATCCCAACCTTTCCACAGTCAGACTCATGTCTTCATTGACATTGCGCAGTTGTTCCCAACAACCTCACACTTTTGTTGTCATGAAGGCAAATTCGATTGCAGCTTATCAAAGTGCCACCAGTCACAAGCTGACTGACTTAATTATGATATGCTAAATGATAATGACGCAATCACGTTTGATGATAAAGTCACATTGAGGTTTTGCCAGTCATTGTTTAAGCCGCGTCAAACTTGAATTGTGTGTCAAAACGGATGAAAGAGAATGAGGAGGAGAGGAGTGGGTCATTGGATAATTTGAAGTGTCCTTGAGCTTCAGCCATGAGTTTATGAATTAATGTGTGTGTGTGTGTGCGCGCGCGTGCGCGTGTGTGTGCTTTAGAGGTTGGATTGACTAGAAAATGAATACGGTAAATAACATAATAACACTCTTTACCATTTCATCTCAAGCCTCCTAATTGAGATGATTGAAAATGAAATTAATAAATGATAGTGTATGCAGCAGCAGTGGCAGTCTTTTGGATTTGTCTTGAGAACTTGATATAGGACGTGTTCCAAGAGCACAATGTCCCATCGCTAGACAACTATTTTTAGCACAAACACCACAAACTACTCATGTGGTACTTTGGGTGCTGCTCCCCTGTGCCTGTGTGCATCGCAATGGTGACCCCTGGTTTAGAGTCTTTGTGCAGAATTTATTAGGATTAAAAACATGAGCGATTAACCTGTATCATTCTTTGACACAAAAGCCTTTCCATTTTATTATGATAGTGATGTTGCTGTTGTTTTTTTTTTGTCTGGTTCTTTAACAGAACATCATTTTTGACATGGCAGCTCAAGCCCCCTCCTTGCACTGGGAGTGTGAGCGGAGCGAGTGAGCGTGCACTGCGCCGTCTCTGGAGCCAGTGGAAGATTCCATTTGAATGCGAGGACTCTGGAGGTGGTTGGCCCAGATCTGTCGCTCCCACTCCAGAGGCTCCATTCAGTCTTACTCACCTCCTCAAGAGAGTCTTTCATAGCAATAATCCGCTACCACAGTTGCCAAGGAAACACACTATTATGGATCTTAATTTCTCCCTATGATGCAAAGTATGCTTCTTGCGTTACAAATATTATTGTCAGGACCGTGTGACTAGTCAATCTAAATTCTGGCTGTACAGGTTGTTAAACACGTGGTCAAATAATGCCAGCATGTTGGAAGTAGCTGGATCAGGAAAGCAGATGGGGAAGGCCGATGACTTATCCAGATTAGCGTTGTCAGGTCGAAACATTTTGTGTATTGGTCATCCAGTCCAAGCAAACATGAATCAAGTTGTCACAGTGAGTGATCGACTAACAGGAACATGTTTTTTTTTCCGCCCTCACATTGCAAGCTTTAACTTCGACATCCAATGCTGTGATGCTTCTCAAAAGCAAAACAGAGACGTGAATCCAAACACTGAACATCTGAGCTTGTGAAAAACAAAGTACCCATCCAACCATCTCAAGATTAATCTATTCACAATATGTGGAAGGGACCTGATCCAATGAGATGGGTCACAGCCAAATCTTCTTTTTCCTCGAGGGTCAACATGTTGCAAGAGGTTTTGATATCAAGTATGGCTTCCACTGTTTTGATGGCTGGTCCTCTCCGGCTTCTATCAGCGGAAGCTGAAGGTACAATATTTACAAGGTCAAATGCTCCCATACGGAAAAGCAAATCGAAAAAGCTAGCAACACCTTTCTCTGTCAAATGTAAATATTCACATATATTTGGTTTGAATGAACAGATGGATGACAAAGGAAAAACCTGAACAGGTAAAAATGCCGTCATGCACTTTTGTGAATCACTGTTCGGGAGAACCACTTCTGAGAAACCTCAGCATTGATAACAATGAATTATTTTGTAATGTAAAAGGAATTTCCCTTTCCTCAGCTTCTCCTGAATTGATCGGGACATCTGCAGTCATCTATCCTGTTGCTGGTGAAGCTGAGCATTCCAAGACAAAGACATGAGTATGCCAGGAACAATCCCGTAGCCAAGACACTGAAAACATATTTGGCAATGGGGAGAGTTGAAGTGGGACAATAAATAAGGAGCGAAAATGAAGATAAAAGGGAAAAGTGATCCTCAAAGACAGGAGGACACCAAACATAATAAAGGAAAGTGTAAAGCCAACCTTTACGTGCATTGGGACCCACATCAAGAAATAATTCTTTGACGTCAATTCATGTGTGATGATGATACTTTGTACTTTGACAACATCGTCTCCTTAACTGTTTCACAAGATGAGAGGATAAATAAAGAGGGGTCTTCGTCTTTGCAAAATCTCTCTCGTCTAAATCATCCAGCGACCTGGGCCCTCTCTTCTGCATTCTCCTCTTTAGCTCATTGTCACACGTTTTCAATTTGTTTGCGGGCTGAGGGTTGAGCTGGCCATAGGAAGAGCTTGTTTTTGCTTCTGCAAAAGCCCCACACCCCACCCTAAATGACTTGCAATGTTCATGCAGATTTTTTTTTCATTAATGTCAGAGAACGAGATGTAAACATTACATGATCTTTAATGATTAGCAGTGTTTTTTGGAAGAATTTGGGGGGGATTAAATTAGATTTTTTTTTTTCAAATGCATTTTCGCTATGCGGCGATTGACTGCAGAGTAAATGTATATATAAAACCCTGATCTCATGAAGTCTAATATTGAGGACATTAATCATGGTGTCAAATAGTAGCAAACAATGACGGTAGCCACTTACCACCAGCTCTGAGAAGCGAGCATGCAGCTCCTCAGCGGGCGGCATGGGAGCACTGAATTCCAGTAGCTGCAAGGGCACACTGTCCTTGAGGTTGATCTCCAGGGGCTCACTGCTGCCGAAGCAGCACAGGAACCCCAGGCCCGCCCTTGTCCTCTTCCTGGGGGGCATGGTGCTTGCGGGAACACGCGTGGCAGTGGCGGAGTCGGAGCCAAAATATTTAGGAAGGGGTCAAGGGGGGAATGAAGAGGACTAGGCTGCTATCTAGGTGGCATGATCTGAAAGAAAGATGAGAGAAATAATTCAAAACAGGTCCGAGGTTCACTATTCAGTTTGGGTTATGCACGAGCATGTCACAACCAAAATAAAAATGGTGGACGACAACGCTGTTGCATCATTTGTTCTGATATCGCCTCTCAAACAGTGTACATACTTAACGTACTACACAATCAAACTGACTAAGGGAATTCTAAAGAGTTTCAAAAATGACTTGGGAAGTCAAGGGTCTGGTGTGATTGGCTGAAATGTAAAACCAATTCCTGACCTGGCAGGTAGTTTACACTGTGGTCAGACATTTGGAATGAATGAATTGATTATTTTGAACATGTGAGAATGCCAAAAGAAAAGAACAATCAAACAGAAAAAAAAATTCAACCATAATAACCTAAAAGTAAAGTGGAATTGTATGTATTCAAATTTGTGCAGGAAGAAGTAACTCCTACACTGTCCTTATAACTCTGTCGTAATTGTTTATATGAATTTCACTAAAATACTATAGTAAAATGATAGGAACTAAATATTGGTATATACATATTCGTATTCCTGTAGACAGTAAAACATATCATTAGAAGTCACTAATACAATAATACAAATGATTGTACATTTGCATTTTTTGCCTTTCTCAAAAAACGACCAGAACCAAATGTGTTTGTTTGGCATTTCCCGTGTAAACATACCCTGAGTATACGTCAAAAAACCTGACTCGCAAAAGTCTTTAATCACTGACGAAACCAAAGCTTGAAGAAAAAAAATCTTTCAAAATGCTGAATTAGCAAAGCGCATACTAACTGCAACCTTCCAAATATGTTTTCTTTTCTTCCGTTAATCCAAGAAGATGGGCAAAAATCAGACGCGCAACAAAGAGAGCACGGACCTGGATGATAAGTGTAGCGTTCAGTTCGAATGCAACAAAGACAGCGCTTGTCTGAGAGGTACAATCGCGCCTCGGCAGTGTGTCTGTGAGTCGTTGTTCGGACACTGAGCTGCCCTAACAGTGCCCTTTCACTTTTCAATAGAGCAGACAGTGTGTGTGTGTGTGTGTGTGTAGCAGTGAATGACAACAGTACACCAGGAGTCGAGCAATGAATTGGACACATCACCCCGAGAGGATTTCCTCAGACCTACAAAAAGGGATACGGGTGGTCATTGAACTAAGGAAAAATGCGCACTTCACGCTGTATTACGGCCTTTCAGAAATCACACACGCAACCGCACGTCACGCCCATTGCATTTCACAAATGGAAACAGTTTACCACCATTTTGGGACAGAACAGACCTCCAGCCTGTTATGTAATGCTTTTAAAAAGTAAATCTAGCAGAAATGTTTGACCAAAAGGTACTTGGGAGTTTCGGTTCAAACTGAAACACAGTTTACAGTGTTTGAACGAATAAGAAGAAACATTGTTAATATAGTTAAATATTAATATCCCACTTTCATTTCATACAATTTCTTTTGTTTATGGGCTCAAGTTTTAATTCAATGTAAGTGACAAGAAATAGTATGACTTCAATTTCCGGCAGAAATGACAAACTACTTCAGGTTTACTGAGGATGACGACTCCTCGCCATTTCTCTCTCTCACTCTCATATTCACTGTGAACAGAGGCGTTCTCATTCCGCTGACTAAAAATAGATGGGTGGTAAATTTTTTATGAACGCGCTCACAGAGAAAAGAAAAAAAACTACATTTGAAACATTGCTCATTTGCTTTTTCTGCTTCCTTGCATGTGCCTTGTGTAGGCGACAGAGCAGAGCTGTGCACTGCCATGAATAAACTGCTTTTCCCCTTCACTTGGAGAACACGTCGCTTTCATTTCATTATTCTCTATGATCATCATCAAATGTGAAGAGCGTTTCCTAAACATTGCAATGAAGTTTGATGCCCTGTGGATGTGATGGTGGGATAGGTGTTAAGATCCTGAATTCAGGACAACTTTTACCTTTGGTGGGAGACTTCGATTGTTAAGTCACAACCGTCGAAGGAAAAATGCGTCTTTCAAGACAGAATTAAATCAACAACAAGCCTCCTCTGCATTGCTTATCGTTTCAATCTATAATGAGGGTTATGCTTTTCAATTTCCTGGCAGGGATTGAATAAGTTAATATAGTTGGATTGAAATTAATTTAATTAGCACAAATCAGATAATGATGTTTGGGGACTCTAAAGGTCTGACCTAGTTGGTTACTTACACTAATCTCATTGCAGCAAAGGCAAAACAAACATAGTGAGGCTTTTCAATCAGTTAAAAAGTAAAAAAAAAAAAAATTGGTGACTTCTTTCCAACAATACAAAGTAACGTTTTTCCCAAAGCAATTTCCTACAATTAAGTGTCTCCTTTTAAACTAAAACAACATACCAACCTCTACGATGGCATTCATGGATAGAATGTCACCAAATCTTTTTTGTATGTGTGCGTGCACCCGCGCCTTTTCACTCTCCCACAGAGCCCCATGTGCGGTCAGTCCTCAATCAACACCCGTTCTGCTGGCCTTCTTCCAGCCTTGGTAAAGTAGGCCAGGGACAAATATATACGGTACACAGCAGAACGTATATACAGCAGCCAACACACAAAAATACGTAGATAGACAAAATTCGCAAAAAATACATAAATAAATGAATAAATAAATGAATAAAAAATACCCGCACCCAAAAAAAAACAAAACATGCGGATCAACCATTTAAGGTGATGTAAACCAGCCAGAAATATTTGAAGTCTTTAGGTGACATGAGGGCTGCTCGATTATGAAAAAAAAATACATTATTATTTTAGTCATAACTGAAATCACGATTATTCAAACGATTATGTTTTGGAACGATCATATATACTGTATCTGGGTAATGCATGCGGAAATCCAAGAAATTCCAAATAATTCACAGGCTATTTCTTACAACTCTATATGGCCATCTTACAAACGAGCTGGTTCTCTCAGTGCTGAAAGGAAACCTAATTTTTGGCACAACAGTGACTGTCATGCTGTATACCAAGATACAGTTTTCTCAATGGCATTGAAAGGGTTGGTACAAATCAGAGCTAAAGTAAAACATCTGCTCCCAAACCATGACTGGCACTTTGTGATTCAGCTGAGAGATGCTGAGCAGATGTGCAGGCAAATAGCAAAATCTTTGATTGCTTTCAGATCTCACAGCCTCCATGAATGATGTCACGTAAAACGCCCGCATATTCCATTAAGGACGGTGCCTGTCACCGTGGAAACCCGGCTCACCCTGAAGGCCGTACCGTGTGTGCGCACGTCAGGAATATTGTTTTTGCGTCAGGATTCGTTCAAGGGCGCAAACGTTCCAAATGACGTTTGGCAACAATTTTATGGTGTCAAACATTTTTTAAATTTTGAACATGTTTAAACTTTGATGGAGACAAAAAAAAATGTTTGCAACTATTAAGACTGTTTGAGAATGTCTGGCAAATGTCTTTGCAACTGTTGCACACCATCACTGCTCAGTGAGAAACAAGCTAGAGGATACTGTTTGGTAAGAAATCAAAAACCCCAAAATCCTCTCTCAGGGCTACATTCTCCCATTCACGCATATATCGTTTTTGTTTTTTTATGCATCCAGGCAGCTTGCGCACAGGATCAGATTTTACAGAGAATGTCCACCTTTTAGGATTGCTCTATCCAAAGTGATTATCAGTCATGAGCAGGCGTAAATGACTGATTTGAGTGGACTTGAAATAAGAACATGGGAGAATGTGGCCCTAAGTGCTTAAAGTTGACCCCGCTTGTACTGCAATGGGTTACATGCAGAGGACAAAATCATGAATATTCATGTCCAAAAATGAAATCATGCCAATAAGGAGTAAGAACAAAAAGAAAGAATACTTGTTTTAATTATTTCCGTTATTTACAATGGTAAAGCAACCTGGAAATAATTTGTAATCAACATTAGTGGTTATAGTATATCTAAAGTTCATTACAAGCCCAAAAAGTGTAATGCAACGATGAATGAAAAATCATCTAAAATCGAGTCAAAGAGCTTATGCATTGATGAAAAAATAAAATAATCGATTTGATCAATTTTGATTGCGAAAGTATTTATAAATGGTCACAGTCAAATCTTTTGTACATTTATTTATTTTCATGTTTAGTTCTGGCACGAACAAAACACGGTAAGATAAAAATCGAGCTAAACAGTCAAAATGATTAGTTCAGTTAAGTTTTTGTAGTAAAGTTACAAAAAGTGACTTTTTTAAAACTTTTGGTTTTAGATGAGTAATTCATTTCGTTAAAAAATTTTTCAAAAAAATCTAATTGAATGGAAAATTGGGAACTCACAATCAAACATACGAACAGGGGCTTAAGTTAATCGTTACATCCCCGGTTACGATAATGTCTAAAATGCAGATACTTGAGGAAATATAAATGCTTGACTGAAAAAGTCAATCATTGGAGTCATCTTAGTGGGTGCGTGCGTTTCTCTGCCACTCTTAATGACAGACATGTAAAATTCTTCAAACACACACACACACACACACTCTTGTGGCAAGCGTGGAACCACAGAAGCACTTTGATGAACTCCTTGCTCACGCTGCATGGTGCGCCTACAGCCATAGAGTCACATGTTCACACGTTCAGAAATCACACACTCCTACTAGAGGCTCAGATGTGAGCGCATTTTGCATACTCACACACCGTGAGCCCTGAAGCAGAGAGACGAGCCTCCCGGTAACTGAGTCTTGGTCTGGAGTGTAGCCAAGCATAGCGAGAGAGAGAGACAGTGATGTGAGGAAGGTGATGGAAGGGAGGGACAGAGGGAGGGAGCTTTGAAGGGAGATACTGCTGCCACTTCTCATTCAACCCTCCAACTCTCTGCATGGTCCCCTGTGCCTGGAAGTAGGTCAGTGCAGGAGGAGGGAGCAGCAGTGACGAGAGAGCGAGCGAGACAGACAGACAGACAGAGAGAGAGTTTCTGAAATCGGCTGTGTGAATATATCCATGCATAAATCAGTCCATCAAACATTTGTGCCCTGGATGATTTCATTTCCTCTCCACAACATTCATCTCATCAACACAATGACAATGACATATGCGGTGTAAATTATGTCAAGCTTCTGGTTCGACCTTCATTCATGATTGCAAACATATGCTTGAATTGTAGCAAATATGCTTCATCATGTCGCCTCGAGTACATTTGTTGTCACTCCTCAGTTAGCTTGATGACTTTTTCCCCCTTTCATCTTTACGTCATTGCCAAGACAAATCAAATTGCGTATTGTCCAGCATGTTTCCTCATGATGTAAAACACGGGCTTGTACAACTCTAAAGCCATAATACAGTATTGCGATAATCGCCGGTACTGGCAGGCTGCTCACCATTGTTCTATACCGTGAAGTTAGTATTAACGCCAAGAGTTTCATGTAATTTTTTTTCTGCCAGGTAAAAATGATCATCTCAAGTGTGCAAAAATCAGTGATATTAATGCAATGTATCAGGAAATCAATTACACAGTGCTTAATTGTTTTCATTTTTTATGTTACAACCTTATTCCAAAATGTATTTTATTTCCCCTCAAAATGCTATAAACAATTGTTCTTTGTTATAGCACCTTTGAGTATGCTGCTGGAGGTACCGAGGACTAAGCGCGACCCCAGGGGGGGATCGTGCCTTTTCTATTGCCGTTCTTTCCTTCTGGAATGAGCTCCGATTAAATGTTAGGCAAGCCACCTCTCTGTCCATTTTCAAAACCCATTCGAAGACACATTTTTATTCTTTAGCTTTCGACTGTCACTCTTCTGCTGTTCTTCTGGTATCTATTGTAAATATGATTATGTGTTTTATTTTGTGTTCTTATTACCTGCTAATTTATATTACACCATATGGAAAGCGCTTTGTTACAGCTCCATCTATTACGAAATTCTACATATGAATAAAGTTGTATTGTATTTTATAATATGATGTCATAAGCTTGGCACATTCATTTTTTGCTTCAACTCTCAAGCTCCATGGAGGAAGTGAGGGAGTTTGGTCTCTCATAGTCTGAGAGTCTAACAGGTGTCTTTGGGCAAACTTGCCTCAGGCAGACTGTCGTGTGCCTTTTACCATACATCTGATTTGTGGTTTGCTTTACAATTAATTCTGTCATTTTGGAAGGCTCTCACATTTCCATGCAGAAACGTTGGTGCGCTGACAGAGTGACAATTGGGTTCTTGTCACCTCACTCACTCGTTCAGTTTTGAAGGGCTGCCAGCACCCAACGGAGTCCTGCTGGTAGGCCTGTCATGATAACACATTTTCGAGACGATATGTTTTCCAGAAACTATCACGATGAACAATGTTATCGTCAGTGGCGGGCAGTGCATTTCACACCTCGGCCTTCAGTGAAGTTCTACTTAGTCCAACTTGAATAAATATCCCTCATAATGCCATCATATATGACACCATGGCTGGAGAAATAATATACAGACGAACACTTACAAGCTACTGAGTGTTGCACGACCTCGCTTCTCATGAAAGGTCCGTCTTGAGAATTGCCTTGCAAGTATATTTGCAATCAAACCCACACTTTTCCTCCTTTGGCCATTGTGGGTTAAAAAAGTAAGAATATATTTTAGATTTCCTAACGGTCACTGGGTAAGCCTGTCTAATGTGGATTTGTTGATTCCAAATAGTGCTGCCCCCTCGCAAGTTATCAGTTGTCAATCAACTGTAAGTGCCCCCTTCACTCACATGGAACGGCTGCCAGGATGGCCGAGTGGTCTAAGGCGCCGCGTTCAGGACCCAGTCTCCCCAGGAGGCCTGGGTTCGAACCTCGAATTTCCCCATTGTGGGACTAATAAAGGGAATCTTATCTTATCTTATGCGCGCACGATTTTACCTGAAGGCCTCAGACAAATAGTGCCTGCTACTGGTATTATGAAATCTGCCTGGCAACACGAGCTAGCTGAATTCTGATTGGATAAAAACTATCACCTAAAAATACAACACTAGGATATAATATGAGATCAATGTGAAGAATATGATCGTGAGTTCTTGATTTCTCACTATGGCTGATTTTAATGATCTTGTTAAAAAACAAAAAAAATTAAATTAAATTTAAAAAAACTTGAATCACATCCTTCTGAAGAGTTTGTATCTAAACGTATTTGAGCAATTGAGCTGTAAGCTACGGCAACGCACCAACACTGGACAGAAACAGATTTGTTACGCACCCGGAATGGATATCTGGTGCCGGTCGCCAATCTCAATATTTTGGTGGACGTATAATGAATGTTTGCAGAATCAATGGGGCATAACCAAGTGATTAAATGAAGTGCAAAAAGAGGACCGCACAGGCTAACTGCGAGCCAAGGTGAAGGCCTACCTGCTGGTTCTAAAATGATATGGACAATATGGGCCACTATGCTCATTGGGACCATCAAAGCAACAAATATTTTTGTACATCATGCTTGGTTTGTGCTCTGACATAAATGTTCACATATGGGAGCTTTTACAAATCAGTGAGTGTCTTTCTAAATCTAATCTGTTTACTATAGGCGGACTTGAATTCAACTGTAATTGGAAAACAACTGTAAACATCCCAAGTGTAAAACAAGATGCACCTGTGCTCAATGATTAGTACTTATGTAAGGTGATTACTTTTTATAATTTATATGCATTCTCCTAAAAATTGAAAATGTGTTTATGTTTTCATTATGGGGTGTTACATGTACAGTGTTTAGGAAATTTGAATCAATTTTGCATCAAGGCGTAAAATAAAATGTGGAGTAAGTGAAGGGGTCTAAATACTTTCTAGACGAGGACACCATACCTAAACCTCCAAGAATTAGGTGTTCAAAATTAACGTCTGCATATTTGTTGCACTCGCAGCAAATGAGAAATCAATGACATCGCGTATTTCTGGACTTGCAAAATTGTGTCTCATTTGCTCAACCTGCGATTTTAATGTAAAAGAAAAGAACGGAAAAAAGAGGACAACTGTATTTACTGGAGCAATACGAGAAACGGCCACTGGATGCGGGTGCCCCAGACATGCCCTCACCAAAATTCCCTCCCTTGTGTCCGCTTGTCTGTCCAATGACTAATGGACCAAGCCTCCATTTTTGATCCCCTTACAAAGCAATTGACTCGGAGCCAAATCACCTTAGACACAGAGAGCCCATTCTCTCAGGGAGAACCGCCGCCCACCCACGGCTACTGATTCAGGCCATCGGGGAAACAACATTAGTCTAACCTTACTGTGGTCAAAGGTCATGCTGTGAGAAGCTCCACTATAGTAATGGCTCATACGTGGCCATCATTATCATTCCTTTTAATTGTACATGCAATACTTAAAGATTAACCAACAAACAAAGGAATGTATACATGTGAAATGACACAGCACTGAGTGCACTCAAATTCCTAAGTGGTGACATCACACAACTATTCTTGGTAACAAACTCAGCGCAAAGCAGAGAGCTACCGCCTTAAAGAACTAATGACCAGAGCTGATAGCGGACGATCCGACATTATTTCACAGTATATTTAGATGCAATGTCTTCCTGTGCTCGTTCTGAAAGCACACCTTTTTTGCTCTTTGGGAAATAATTAAAAACAAATGTATTTTTTTTTAATCAGTATCACAGGCAGAAAGACCGCTTTTGTGTCACCTACAAACTTACTGACAGTGCAACTAACACACAATAAAGGAGTGTAACAGAATCAGAATATAATACTTTGTGAGATCTTTAAGCGTATTCAATATTGTGCCTACGTGCATCTTCCAGGAAGTTTCAAAGGATCGGAAATCCACCCTTTCCTTAAGCCCCCCCTTTGCCATTCTTCATAACCACCCTAATTACTGTGCCTCTTTCAATTACTTCCTCTTTGCAAATCTGTCATCAGATATGGGAAGCTATGAAGATGAGACAGCTGAAAACCTGTTCAGCTGTTGATCGAAGAGCTAGGTTCTCTCGCAACGTCGCCAGAATATGAGTATGGATTCATTTATCTCCCTTGAGTTTCGATCAACACACATGATTTCAAAAGGGTTATTGGACTCCAAAGTAACGAACTTTGAGAGAACCAAAATTTCAGGTGGATAAAAAAAATACATTAAAAAATAAAAAAGCCAGCATCAAGGTGACTTATTGGTAGCAAACCAGTTCCACACCATTGTGCCCCCGAGGTAAAATGCTGTATTCTTTTCCAGACTTACACATACATAATCATATATTAATTACAAATAAAATGTTATTTCATGGAAAAATAACTGGAATGAAACCTTCATTTCAAAGGTCTCTAAAATCCTCCATATCCCCCTCATCTGGAGATTATCGTAGGTTTTAAAAATGCCTAATTCAAATTAAACTGCACTAATAAACTAAGCACCAGTGGGTACTGGAATGGCACAAACTGAAAACAACAAGATTTGCCGCTTTTTTTATAATGACATGACAACGACGATCTTGTGTCCCGCTATCATTACATCCCCACTGCACAGCGTAACCCTAAATGCAAATTAATCTTGTTACTACAATAATAATAATAATAATAATAATAATATTGCCTTTATTAGTCCCACAATGGGGAAATTCGAGATTCGAACCCAGGCCTCCTGGGGAGACTGGGTCCTGAACGCGGCGCCTTAGACCACTCGGCCATCCTAATAATGTTGCATTGTCAACAAACAGCATTCATACAAGCTTATACGACAACATGGACCCAACCTAATTTATCTGGCATGCTGTATTCTTTAATATTACCAGTTATTTACATCAAGTCCACTTCAGTTGCCTTCCACGGACCTCATTGGGTCATTGCACTCACCACAGCATTCTTTTTATGAACGTACCAAAGGGTTAATTTTGTAAATATTTCCGGTCCCGACTAAACTGTATAGGAATTCAGTCAATAAAGGATTACCTCCTCCTTACACTTGAAGGCAATTATAAATAATTCCTAAACTATTGCATGGTTAATCCTATTGCTTATACTGGATTGCAAGACTCACCCCAAGGGGCAATTACATTCAGACAGAGACATTTCTCATTTTCTTTGTTTACAGACAGCTATTTTCAGGCAGCGAGTGGAAGCTAAGAATCATTGCAAGTGTACAGGCAGTATTGATCTTTTTCCAAGATAGATCCTTCAAGCAAACGTGCCATTGGCAATTGAGGCTTTTCACTCTAAATTGTTAAATCTAGACAAAGCTCTTCAAGCTGACCACAATTTTCTAATTCCAAACAGACTTCTTTTAAATACTAGCAAAATGTCTGCTTACTATCTGGGATTAGCTTTCAATCTTTCAAAATCCTAAACATTTTAAATGCCTATTTTGCAGTCAACTTTTGAGAATTCTCTGGGGTGTTGTTTGCGTCCAGCCAACGCAAAACAAACTGTGGTGCCGGTTTTAACAGGGCAGAGAGGCACAGTAACACACCTCACTAATAACAAGGAAATGCCTGTACCAAATCATTGGAAAAAGAGGAGAGTTGATGTTTCTAATCTTCCAGGGATGTCTTTAATATTGTTTTTATTTGGTTTAATTCAGGCAAAAAGAAGTGATTTCCTGCTGTGAGTGGTCATGATCACATAGGGAAAGAAGAAGTACAAGGGTTTGCGGCATCGTGCATTTAGAGGTTTCATTTGGATGTGCCGAAAACAGTACCTTAACTTGAACTGTTGCAGAAACTTATTTTCCGGACTACAAGTTGCTCCGGAGTATAAGACGAACCAGCCCAAAAAAATGCATAATGAAGTGGGGAAAAAAAACATACAGAAGTCACACTGGAGTATAAATCGCTTTTTTTGCGGGTGATTTATTTCATAAAAACTCCTTCATAGTCATCGCTTTGGCTACTATCTGAGCGTGGCGACGTAACGTAAGCCTCTGCAGCTGCTCGTTGTTCAAGCAGCGACTGGCAAACTGTGGCCATCTTTTAATAAAAGAAACCTCTGCATTTCGCCAGTGCCCAACAAGTTTGTCATTCACTCCAAAGTTAGATCTGCTGCTCAATTACGGGTTTTTCGATGCAAATTTCAGAGGCAATTGTGTTCAGGCGCTTGTTGTCTTTTTAGGGAGTAGGAGATATCGGTGGTTAAGTCTAGAGTGCCCTCTCATGGCTTTGTGTGAAATTACATAACTTATAAGTCACTCTAGAGTATAAGGCGCAGGACCAACCTGTAAACCTATAAAAAAAAAAGTGTGACTTATAAAATATGGCAGATATTGTTAGGCCTGTCACGAGAACACATTTTTCCAGACATATATTAAGCTATCACGAAACTATCACGATAAAGCATTTTTTTTTTAAATGCCACTGATATTTTGATGATGACCAACAAAACACACATGTGCATTGGAAGCTTGCCTGAAAGTTTCACAGTCATCAATATCATTGTGCGGAGAATTTTCAAAGGGTTGGCAATGAGTTGATTTCTGTTCACTTTCTTCAGACTTCAGATTGTGTTATATGATTTTTTTATTATAAGTTCACCCACATGTTGCAAAAGGAGAAGAAAAGTTTCACGTGACGAATGATACACTAACGGAATGCTTTGTGCTGTAACTTTCCAATTCACATCTCTTCTCATAATTCGAACCGGATTACTAGCGTTACAACACCACACTGACTACATTCCAAAAATTCCGGAATTATAACCCTTGCCAGAGTAAATACGGGGGGCAGCACTGCAGTCATGTGTTCAACAATCTAAGTGTTCTTTGAACTGCGCATTTGTGCTCACTGTCAAATGACAAACTTGCAGAAACCAACCATCATTGATATTGAGCGAAAGGGGGAATATACAGAGGACTGGTCGCTCACCAATCTTTGGGCACATATAGAAGAAGACATTGTATTGGTAGCCTCAGAATACATTCTGTATTAGGAAAATACATTTTGGACATAAAAAAAACGTTATTTCCTAATTACAAATAACTTGTTTTCAAAAGTCAAAAATGAGTTTGCATCGATCCCCTTCTTGCCCTCAACAAATATTTTTTTTCCATGTCGTGAAATGAAGTCTGCAGTATACTCTGCATTCATGTAGCTATTAATACTGCTTGTGTGAGGTCAACAGCTGCAACAGAGGACAAGGGGCTTCTGGGTAATGCCTGGAATTCTCAACTGGGACAGTTTTAGGCACACAAATAAGGGGTAGCCCTATGAGAAGACCAGCAGTTTTTTTTAAACAGCCTGAAGTAATATAACACTGAATTGAGGCACTGTAAAGAGGAGATTTGCTTACACATCATAAGCCCTCGAAAGTGTGTCACTGGCACAATAGTGCCAGTCAATGTGGGGACTTCCTATGAAGGACACAGGGGGCATGCATCACTTCTTTTTCCCAGTTTGCTTCAACCGATTCTGTAAGCACTTTATATTGAATATGACATGATGGTAATCCCGTCCGAATTATCTGATAGTAATATTTAAGCAGCTTTTCAGACATAGGCCCTTTTATTTTTTTAGCTGTCCTAATGAAAAAGGTCATTAAGCTGCCAGTCAACAGCAAAGTCGACGCGGTAAAGGGTCTCACGGTAGCTAAGTGACTCTGTCTTAGTCTCCCAACTAATCCTGAGCGAGCACTTCATGCATCTATAATGCTCAATAAAATATGAAAACGGCCGAGAGTGCTGACGGCAGCGGGGGATGCAGCAGAGTACGAAGGCAACGTGTGAGTCCTCAACTTTAACTGACACCTTTCCAACATGTTGAATCTTTTAGTGGCTCGTCACCCTGCTTGACCCTTTACCTTGTTCAGAAACGTGGACAAGACATGAGACGCTGGGACTCGAACAATAATGCTTGTGTTTAGTCTAACTATTGCAAATAATTAATTACAAGAGGGTTTGCTTCTGCCTTGTATTATTTTATCGGTCTCATCTATGTAAATACAAATGCTGGGCTGGAATAAAAGCAACAGTAAAGGTCCTAAAGTTTGAAAGAAAAAGAACTGAGGTGTCTGTATGGAATGTTTTCCATCCATAAAATATCAGACCAAGGAAAACCTTACAAAGGGTATCCATAACCAATTTCGTATGTGGAAATTTGGAGAGCTGATGCATAAAACTTTCATCAGCATGCATTTGACACACACGGGATTTATGGCCGAGCTGACAGCCGTAGCTTTAAAACGGGGAACCCTGGAAATTGGGAAAGTGGTTTTATGTTGTTGCAACTTTCATTGCATATCTGGGTACGCTTTGGAGACGTCGACAAGGAAGAGAAATCAGCATCCCAAGCAAGAGCAGGTTCTTACAATATAACTTGAACGGGCCACTGTACGTCTGTCGGTTCACAAACAAATATGATGAAGTCAGTACGTTTTTGCTTGTGTAACATTAAATACATTTTAGTTTAATCCAATTAAATTTAGCAATCATCATCAATCTATTATCCGCGCTGTACATTTTTTTTTGGCTGTCAGGTTAAATCCTTCCACAATGGCTTGATAAAAGCCACCAAGTCTAGTGTTAAATATTTATTTAGATTTCATACTACAAAAAAAGTAACTACACAACACAGCAGTAATATTTTCTAATATGTAAGATGCTAAACATTAAATACTTATATAAACTTATCATATTAAGAAACGGGGCCAGTGCCGGTTTTGGTAAGGCCACCACAACGTGGCTCAAAGATCTAATATACGACAATGTTGGATTATGTTGTGTGAATGACACCGGGGTTGAATTTGGTATTTTCTGGGAGGAAAGCGCTCCAGCAGATTGACTACGGGTGGTAGGCTCTGAAAGTGAACCAACAAATGAAGGAAATTAGGTCGTAATTGTCTGTGTATACTTACAATCATTATTTATTTATTTGTTTTTATATGATAGGAGAATCTTGCGCTGAATATTCTGAAACGCTGTTTGTAGTGCAGTTTTTTATTGAGAAGAATAATGTTGCCTGGAAGAGTTGTGCCAATTGAGCCACAGAGTGCGTCTTTGTGGATGTAACTTGAATTTAAGCCGCATTCAGCAGCGACTGCGCTGGTTGCAGATAATTGTGCATTTCAGTTTGCCTCATTTGCTTCACGACAAGACGAGTCACCACTCAACTACCCACCAGTGACAGAATTGTGAATGAGAAGTTAGAATGTTTTTTTATTGCCATTACCAATTCCCTTTAGCAAAGAAGAAGGATCGGGACTATTTATAGTTAAATTATTCAATAGGTTAGAATCACAAAAGTGACTATCAAGACGGTGACTTTCATTTGTTTCTTTTCTAAATAACAAGACGGGAAACTGAAATTTGTGCAGCACTTACCAAAACAATATAACCTTGGCTAAACATGGAAGTCTGTTAGCCATAAAAGCTTTGTGGTTTCATACTCAACCACACACGTAGGTAAATGCAGACATATGTCAACACCTCTGGAGCGAGAGTGCAACATTAACGCGTTTCACTACCCTGCAATTGCTACTGTTTATGACCTCCGGGCGACACTTACCTCTAAACAATGCAACATAAAAAGAGGGGATTTTATTATTACAATGGGATTCATACATCAATAGTTGTTTATTTCTAACAGGAATGATTAGTTTTCGACTAATTAGTTAACTCTTAGCGTCTACAATCCCCTACCGAGTGAACAGCAATGCAACATAGTTATAAGTCACAGTGACTGAAAAAGATTTTCCAAGTCAATATCAAGTATCTCACTCACGTGCTGCAAGTGCTGAGAGATGGATCACGCCTATGTCACATGGAATAAAAGTGAACAAATTCAGTCCCACAGATTTTACATCACTGCTGGGTAGTGGTCTATTATTCCACTCTTTTGTAGCTTTCCGTCAAATTCCCAAGACATTTCTGTATTCTACGTTGTCATTTAGCCAAAACTGCTGTTAGGTCTGCTTTCCGTCACTGAACTTTTGAGCTTAGATGTGGGTTACAGCTGACAGAGCTGAGAGCTGAGCTGTTGATATTGTCCCTGCTTCTTCTCTACCCCGCCCCTATTTCCAGCTCCCTCTCTCATCATAAGACTTTCAATAATAATGTCCCATCTTTGGTATCAGATCCATTTTACAGGAACCATATTAAGATTAATATAACATTATTGCAATTCCCTTCTATTACATAAATATATGCGAACACTAGCTCTGAATTTAAGCCGTTTAATAGTGACCACAGAAAAAGTACACACCATAAGCGGCGCAATAATGCCTCTTTTCCATTAGCCTCAAACCACACCACTCCGCTTGGCCCGGCTCAATACCGCACAGCCTCTGTTGGCTTTTCCATTACAACAAGCATGGGTCTGGATCAATTGTGCTGTGCAAGCCTGGGCACTCGCAGCATGTCTGGTTCTGCTGTAACATTTCACGTGTAGCGATTCAAAATCTGAACTGCCGTTGCAAGATGTGGCGAAGGCGCAAAGTAAGGCCCATAAATTGCACAGATATTTCGTATGTGTGGTTTAAAGCCAGCAAGACACAGATGCCCACTGAAATATAAGAGGAAAAAAAACATAAACAGCGCATACATTTTGTGTTTCATATCAATATTGAACAACAATTTCATATGTACCATGAATGAAGTGGCGGGATAATTATTTTGCGAGTGGCACATAAGGCTCGCCGCCAGTGCTTATTCATTTTCAATGGAAAAGGCAGTCTCATTTGTTTGACCACCTCATCGAGTCAACGGCTTGTCATCCTCTGTGGCGCGCAAAGCCCTCGGGTGGTGCGCCAAAATCTATAGCGTTAATAAAAATAAATAAATAAATCACTCAATAGTTTATGAGATTGTAAATATGGTTCAGCGTTTTTGTAAAACACTATTATGTTTATTATATGTATATATTGTATTGTTATGACTTTGGCAACGGCTGGCAGGAGGCCATGTCTCACTTGTCTAAAACCTGTAATATGTGCATCCGTGCCGGAGTTCCTTGCTCCATCGGTGTTCGCCAATCAGATGACAGTGAAGACATGGCCTCAGATAGCCTGCATTCGGAACCACTTCCGAAAGGGTTCTAAAAGTGATTCTACTGTAACAGCTTTGCCCCGACAGAGTCATAATGGACAAGCTCAAGGCCAAGCATGTCCATCTCAGTGTGGAAACGGACTAATAGAAAATTGCAATAAGTACAACATTTGCATTTTTTCAGTATAAAAGAGCGGGACTGAATTGCTGTCTGAAATATTTGCATTTCGAGAAGCTCTTGTACCATGTGCACCCTTTTTGGACTGGAGTCGAGATTTTTCCAGTCTCCCCATCACAACTGACCAACAAACAAAACAGTTTGCCACAATACATTTAGGAATTCTTCAATTTTATTGATTTATTTATTGTTGCAGTTTCTGTCATTGTTAACATACATCTCAGTCTGACTAATCGAGAGACTTGATTCTGCAATCGCAAGTCAGTTAACACACTGAGTGGATCAATGAGCAGATGGGATTTTGCTCAAAACCACCACAGCATGGATCATACAAATACTCCAACTTTAAGACCCAGATATTTCTTTCCATACAGTATGTATAGTATGAATCATTCAGCATGTGCTACGTGCATGTGTGTGTCTTGTGTGTGCCTGTTGTGAGAGTCCAAGATATAAACAGGAAATGACCCTTTGTAACTTTTGGGCTGCTTTACATCTCGAGCCACAATTCCATCTCTGCGCCTCACATTCCCTTACTAAGCAGCCTGAGGTTGGTGAGGGGGGGCCTTCACAATGCCCAAAGGAAGCCCCTTTTCCTGGAACAGCATCTCAACACTCGCAAGCCCTCATGCCAACATAAGCACGTGCATTTCATTAGAAACAACCTATCACCCACAAAAGATGACTCCCTGACGGCCAAAATTGCTGCAGGCTTCTTGCGGTGATGGGTCAGCTGCAGAGTGTCATTAGTGACGCCGTATCTGACTGTGATGATGGAGGTTAACATGTCCACATCATTTGAAACTCTTGGTGCTGCCCAGGCATGATCTGGGTTGCTTGAGGTTACCATAAAGTCATTGTTGGAAGTACACAGGTCATCCGAAAATGAAATATCTGCCTGGAGAAATATCACGCCAGTCAGCGAGACAAACAACTCATCAATAAAATCATTTTCAGACTCATTATCTTACAGCCATGTGCTTGTTGAGCGACCTTCATATTGGTTTCCAATAGCATGTTAGTTTTGTGATACTTTTTCAGTCTCAGTAATTGCAAGGCTAACAGCAGAGTTGAAGATCTTGGTAAACTTTGTGGATATTCCAAACAAAATGTCATTTTTATTTAGTTATAGATTTGTTACATAAACAGAAAATCAATTATCAAGTCTTAATTAAAAGGTTTGTCTATCATATGAATAATTTGTAGCCATTCATTTGAGTGGTAACAGAGGAAACATTCAAGGTTTTGCCATCTTTCTTTGGTGAGAAAGAACAATTTACAATATGGGACTCCATCTTTCAAAAACTTACACAGAAAATTTGCCATAAAGCTAATAACTGTAGTTGCTTTGGAGTTTTGAATGGCATCCCTGCTGATATTGTCATGTCTTTCTAACTTTCCTCCCTCCTCCTGTACAATGTGCTTCTCACCCGTCCTACATCCAACACAAACACCTGCTTTTATGCAACATTAACTCAGCGTAAACAGACATTGATTCTAGTCATTTGACCTGGCCAGCTCATGATGGACAGCATTTCTGGTGTTGCAAAAGTGTTGACGGTCTGACTTGAGTTTTTGTCCTGAAAGCAGACTGGACGGGGTCAGAGGTCCGCCAGCTGCTTGCGCCACAGTACCTTTGCTGTCTGCCCGGACTTGTGCCAGATAAATGTTGTCATTTTCTCACTGTGGTTCAACTTTTCATGAGACTGACTCATCACATCTTCATGCCATGGTTTGATTTGAAGCCATAAATGGTCCGAAAATGCTGTTTAATCCCGTCAGCAAGCGTTATAGCCGGATGGACTGGTGTGACTCACAGCTCAGCCGGATGTCCCAGTCGCAACCGGCAGAAGCAATAGCGATACACCATTGGAGGGTGCCCAGCCTGTCTTTGGATGGACAGCACCTCCGTTCCGCGGGTCATTCTCCAGCAATGGGGATAACGTGAGCATGTGCACATTGCCTGGTTCTCCATGGGCCGCCCACTTTGCACCAAGTCCGAGACACCGCCATGGAGCTCGTCGCAAGACAAAAATCCTCCTCTCACTCTTTATAGAAATATTACGTGTTACTATAAACATTTTTATACTTCATTATTAAGTTTAGAGTAGATGAACCAAAATGGAAGTTAGCGTGCCAGTTAGCATCCTTATTTGCGCATGCTATAGGACAAATGTTTTTACATCCTCCAACTACTTTTGAACCCAAACTATTTCAAATTATGTAATTTATTGTCACCTTTTCCCTTTTTCTATTTAATATGAATCTTTTTTTTTTCCCTCTGGTTCAGATAATAGATGGATGCATGTTCAGATACAGTACACAATATTTCATGGGGTAGCTTACCTGCTTAAAAAGAAAAAAAAAAGAAAAACAATCGACATTTTAGATACCAAATACCACATTTCAAGTGAGCAAATGTTTAAACTGGGAGGACTGCTGGAGAATACCAATGGACACAAACGAACTGCTGGTAAAACCTAGATGAGCGGATCTTGTTCTTTTTCCAGATGCTTCCATTTGAAAATATGGTTTTCATATTCCACTTGGTATTGTAAGTGGCAACAAGGGAACCGCTATCTGCAGAGTGCAGCCGTGACTACATTTCAGTGCTGACATTTATCCCTCTAGTCAAAGAAAACAGCACAGACCACTTGAGGAGGGGCTTGATGACTGGAACATGAACCCCCAAAATATTTGAAATTCTCCATCTGGGCCTATCCAGGTGTAAATTGTTTCTTCACAATGCTGTGAATCAAACAACTTTTACCAGTCCAAAATATTGCATTTGTCTGTCCGTGTATGTTGAAGTATATCAGACAGCAAAAAATAAAGGAATGCCGTACACTTACTCCACTACAGAACCACTCGCTCCTTACAGACGCTAATGGATGTGACAAGAACATCTGGGAGTCATCTGCCTGGCTAAAGTAGGCCCCCTGTGAACAGGTGCAAGACGAAGCTCATGCTCTTGTGACCTTTGTGACCTTTAGTCTGTTGTAATAGGCTATGAACTCTTTGAACCTGATGTTCACAAATCCAGCGGTCCAACAGCCAATGTTGCGTTACCAGAGACTACGGATGCAAGGAGCATATTGGCCACATTTGAAGGCACAAATGTTTTAGAAACATTCGAGAATTAACTTTCTGAATAAGTAGTTACTTTCTTGGTTTCATTTTGGTGATCGTAATCACCCCATATATTGCTATCTACATCAGCTCTAGAAATCTGCTATAGGCCAAACAATGTGTATTCAAATCATAGAAAAGAGTTGCAGAGCTTAATTTTTAACCAAAGGAACATTTAGCCATCCCATAATAGCAGCCATGATCAAATCACGAGTAGTACTAGATGGTCACTAATGCCATTAACTCTTCCTTTGACGAAACCAATAATGGATTCGATAACACTGTTCACTCTCTGCAAGGCATGCCGAAATACGTCACACCAAATGAGCAAATAAAGAGGACTAAAATAACAGACTTGGCCACACAGATTCAATCAGTTTCTGTACAACTAAGAGAAAACACCTAAACACGGAAAGCCCATAAACTACAGCAACTGACAGGCCAAAACATAGCCAAACTTTGACCCAACAGAATTAGTCAGGGCCACGCACCTTGTGTTCCTGCCAACCACCCAGAGAGTTTGTGCAGCTGCTTCATATATGGTGAGAAAGGTCTGGCATGTTATTCATCTGATTTACTGGCTCCCAAAGTTAAGGAGGCCTCTGGCACGTCCAGTTCATTAGCATCTTCTTTATCTTTGCAAAAGATGATCGTGCATCTTTTGCTGTTGTCCGCTGGTTGCCGCGTGACAAGGGATAGAAAGTCTTGCACAACTGTTTTGATTAGTAAACTGTGGAGAGAGTCAACATAAAATACAGTATAATTAAATTATAGTTTAATCTGCTGTCTTTGAATGTCTTATTAGTTTTACAGAGTGACATTTGTGTAAAAAATAAATGATCTACAAAATCACATTTGACACTTCAAGGGCAGAAATTACAAGTCGTGATCTGAAAAACATGAGAATCACAACTATATTTCTGAATCTGAAATTTACATGTGAAAATTGTGCGAATAATTTGGAGACAAATCTCTCCCCAACAACAACAGGCACGCCATATGCGGCCCAACCCTCAAAACACACACAATGACGACGGCACACAGCAGCCAGCAAAGCTCATTGTGAAAAGGTCTTGGGGTGCCGTATGAAACCGACCAAAGACGCACATGCGGCTCGGGAGCCGCAGGTTGGCTAGCCCAGTCATGAATGTTTGAATGCCAACTGTAGGAAAATATGTCGTTGCGACGCCACCGTGCATACAAAAGACATACAGTAGACTATGCTATTGTTGGGGGCAGCCCACAGTGAAGGGGGCCGCAAAATGATGGTGTTGATTAAAACCAGCTGAGACCAGTGCAGCTTCCTGGGGTGTCAGACACACACCCTTAGCCACGTGCCCCTGAAATCCATCTGTCTTCTTCCAGGACACAAAGATGCTGTGCCGTTGGCCCGTTTTATGCGGCAAGAACTGCATTGGAAAACTGTCAGGTATGTAAGCAGTGATTAATCAAAAAGAAAAAAAGATCACGACCCCCCAGACTAGTCAATTTCTGTGTTTCTTTTTTTCCTAACAGGGTCCTTTGTCTCAGAAACAAGATTTTCCACTCAAAATCCACTTCAGTCATGCAGCTCTTGTCCTGGCAGCAGGCAGCTCTTAAACAAAACTGTGTAGTAAATCCACTACATGCTCGCTGCCAGTTTCTAAAATGCTAGACAGTTGATGCAATTGGACCACATGAGAGCATTTGGATTTTTAGGAAGCCACAAGAGTAGAAGCCAATACTATGTGAAAGTTAACAAATCAAAATTAAAATTGAATGAAAATTTTTATAGCTTGCACTTTGCAATTAAGAATATGAACCCTTCCTCACAAACAGAGAAACATTTCCAGTAAGGGACACAACAGTAAGAGCGCGTTTGGTTTTATGAACAACACTCATTACAGCTCATCTTAACTTCTAATCTTATCAAAAATGTTTACATTGTATTGCTTAAAATAGGAGGAAGCAAAAATGAACATTATTCCAAATACATGCTATTTAAATGAAATGCTCCGATAGGGCCAGCAATTGTTGTCCTATTGTATGGTGGAACAAAAATGTGGGTCAAAGACCGCACTCTTTCTTGCATTTTATTTTCCTTCCTCCTCCTTCCCCACATTGTTCCCTTACGAGACTATAGGACTGAAAGAAGTGATAGTTGGCACGATAATCACCATAAAAGCAAATACAGCAGCACTTTGTGATGTAGAGACCTTCCTTTTAAGATTTTTTTTTTTTTTTAACACCCTTTAACAGGAGTCAGCAACTATTTCCGTAGTCATGATCGATCATTACCTCAAGGATAAAATGAGGGAGGGAGGGAGGGAGGCCTAAGTCAGTATCGGGAGTAAAAGGATCTAGCAGCAGCAATAGAAGCATTTTCCTCAAGGGCAGCTAGACGGCTTATCAAGATTAACCTCAATCTAGTTTCAGTGGATACAATGCTTGAATGAGCAGACCAAACTAGACTGGTGAGATGCATGAAAATCAACATTCACTTAGTTTTAAGTCATTCATTTATTGGTCCAGAGATGGGGACTCATGAGAGAATGAAGTCGCTATTTTTTGAGACTTGCAACTCAACTAGCGAAAAAAAAAAAATTACGTCTACATCATGTATCGACATTTAGAGTGATTCATAAGGTCAAATTGTAGGTTAAAATGTCAAGTAACTGCACCAATCTTCAAAATCACAATTCCTTGTTGAATTTCCTTTTCAACAATACTGTTAACGTTTTGCGAAAATTGACCCAAAAGTTCCTGAGCAGCCACGCCCCTTTTTTCCCCTAACTAATTAAAATTCGGTGGGCCGTTAGCTCCCAAACCTCTGCCACGATTGACCTCAAATTTGATATTTAGTGTTGTACAACAAGTTTCAGTCGAATCAACATTCGCTTGGTTAAACACACTGGGTGATTTGACACGGAATGAGCCGTCACCAAAAATGTCCATTCACTTTCTATTCAGTTACATTCATTGTGGTGTAATTAATTTATTTTTTATTATCATTATTTTTTTTAATTTAACCCATGTTTTAACGTAATATGACTTGGAACTTAGATTTGCAACTAAAAAATTGTGAGGGGAAAGACTTGGCATCAGAGACTTGTGCCCATTGTGCACTGATAGTTCATTTTCTACTGCCTATACTTTTCAGGCCAAGGCAATGAATTTTCATTTATACAGCACATTTCATATACAACGTAACCCAATGTGCATAGTGCAAATAAAGCCACAGCAGAGAAAACAAAAGTAACTTACAAAAATGACCAGAACGTACATTGACACCATTTAAACAAAATAACAGAAAACTCAAGATCGATAAGATAGATCAATACGTCTCTCAAATTCAAACCAAATGTAAATTTAGACTCTCCAATTAACTCATTGTATTTAAGCAATACACAATGTATGAGAAATTAATTTTCAGTTGAAATGGATTCTACTGAAATTCATGGCAATGTACTAAACACCGCTGAGTAGAAGATTTATGATCAGTGTCTGCTTTAGTGCTTAGAACTCTGTCAACATTGTAAGCATGCAGAAACGAATCACAGCAGGACACTTTCCTTCCATTCTGTTGCAAGAATTTGCATGGAATAACAGGAAACAATAGCACACAGTGCTTCATGCTTGAATTGATTCATTTGTATAGTAATGAGAACATAAAAATGGATGGAAATGAATGTACTGGAGCAACTGGGTGGGAGATAAAGAATTGCATTTAATGTCCCGCTTTGCAGCCCACTGTTCAACCAACCGTTCATGGGTTTATGCTGTGCAACCTGTTGCCAAGGCAACCTCCAATCCAACAACATAAAAATAAATAAAACCAATTGGGCACAATTCGGAAAAATGTTTTTCTACAGCAAATATGCCACATGAAATACTGAGGGATGCTCAAATAGATTTGTGCATCTCATCTGGTTTACCTTCTGATGCATATCGCTTACTTGCACGGAAGAGGCTTACTGCTGTTAAGGCAAATAGCTTTTCTTTTAATTGACTTAAACGCATGCGCAAATCACACCTATCAACTCATAAGTCTTGTTTAATTCTCATTGACTAATAGGATTTTAAACCTTGGATGGATTGCAAGTACTACATTGATAGCACTCCCTCTTCGTCTCAATGGGTCGCTATTTTTTTCTTCATTTCTACAATAAAAAGTCCAGTCACTCTTCCCTCCTTATTTAAGATTTAATAAGTAATATAACTTGGTCACTACGGCATTGGTTCATGTAGAGTAGTGGAGCGTGTTTTATCAGTTGATCAGCTGCATTAATGTGTGCAATGGGGCTGTAGTCTATCTTAATACGGCTGAGCGTTCCCCTTTCGTTTGCATGAATTCAAATACACGCGGTCAAGGCCACATATCCCTTCCGGTCACATCCCTGCCACTCCACTGACCCCCATCCGTTTCGGCTTTCTCCAACAATCCAAATATCTTTCAGTCTGCTCATGCAACATGGCACCGCTAATCCATGCAGCTGGCACACAATGTGAAGGCATTTGCTTAGGACAGGCTTTAAAACAAATATTTTGCCATCTTGATGGCTCACAGCTTGAAGAAAGAATTTAGCTTCAAATGCTGTCTGGAAGGGAGAGATTTGCCCATGTGTTGAAAAAGACGAAGATTGACCAAAAGTGACCCAAATAAATCCACCTCTTGGAGTTTTGATGCTTGCACTGAGTCAGATGGTTTGGCACGCAGTGTTGTGGCCCACGGGTTAGTCATCCCTCTATCATTCCATTGTTAGCAAGAATGGACCTTTCAGCACACATGCAGAGGTTGTTGTTTTGGTTACATTGGCAATAGGACCATTCTAGATTACGTTGAACAGAATTAGAAAACGCAACACGACAACCACTGCCAGCACCGCATTACTGAAGCGGTGTTTATTATCAACGAAAACAAAAGAAAATCAGTTTGTCAGTGATGGGCCTTGATAGAAAATGGGCTGCTAACCCTTACTGGATGGGAGTGAGTAAAATCTACCATTAGTCACGGGATTGGGATGGTACAGGATAAAAAGTTCACAGGAGCAGACGGGAGCCAGATTATCCAGCAGGGATAAAACTTGGACAGAGAACGCAACCAATTTTAGTGTAGCGGACCTCCAAAATGGACGCGACATGATATTTTTTTTTTTGGTGCAAGTGGGGTAGTGAAAATCCACTGCCGTGTCACCCTCTAGTTTTGAGTACCTACGACAATTTTGCCAAGGGGCAACTGATTTCCACATGTGAAATCTTCCTTGCCTTACTATGTGGTTAAAATCAAGGGAACTGTTAGCTTGTGAAGCCCATTGGGACTCTTATGATTAAGCAATACATGAATAAATTGGATTTGACTAACCATAACCCTGTCTTCACAAGCTTATTCATGGAAATATGACTTCAAATTTACGTCAAGATCTTGTACTCGAGATTAATCAAAAAAGGAGGGCGAGCGCCGGGCCAACCAGCAGTGAAAGGAAGCAACGGTTAGAGGCTTTATTGTGTAGGAAAGTAAGGATAGGAGTATGAATGGCCTTATGGTGCTTCAAGATGATGGAGAACACCAACAGATGCTAAAACTGCTAAATGGTGCGTTATAATGCTGTGCAAATAAACACCTTGCCTTTCAACAGTCCATTTGAAGTGAGCCTGTGTGAGATCACGCTGCCTCTCCAAAGGGATAAAAGCAAAAGGACTCATTTTGGTAAGGCTCTCGAGAGACAGGCTTCTATTCATAAGGCCTTTGAATGCTTTAGCGGTTTCCAACCACGCTGTCCTTCACTTGGTCAAAAAGAGTTCTTAGTAGTGATGACGAATCCCTGGCTCACGGCCACCATTCAGATCCATGTTCATCTGTTTTGTTACTTGATAGCCAAAAGACAGACCCGTTTGTCATCATTTTTGAGATCCCCACCTGCGATCACTCATCCATCTCATTGCTCAAACACAATGAGATGACAGTTGACGCAAATGACTAATTAGGTCTTGAGCCAGTAGAAGACACTAGAGGTGCCTTGCAGTGATTTTTACCCTACTTTAGAACTTAAAACTGCACTTGATTTTAAAGAAATGCCATGAGAAATGGTTAACATTTTAAAATGGATTGTTTACCTGGTTTTTTTTTGGATGTAAGAAAATTAACAATATGAGCAAATATAACTACACGTTAAATGTCATTGAGGTTTTCCTAACTTTGACCTATAGACCATGTGGCTGTTGATCTGCATTTTACAAGAATCCAGGCAAAACCCCAAATGTGAAAAGGGATCCAAATCTAAACAAACAACTAAAGAATGCATTGACTGTAAGACTGCAATTCAACATCCAAATTTGGAAACGAAAACCACAAGTCAGTAAGTACATTTTAGGAGGCAATACAAGCAACATAGATGGCACAGAAAACAAATCTCATTTACTCAAATGCAAACCAATTTTTACCCTCATATTTAATATCCAGCTTTGGAGAAAAAGACTTGCTGTTTAGTGATAGCAAAAAAAAAAAAAAAAAAAAGAAAGAAAAACAGCCGTGTGGCACATTCCCCAAAAGTACGTCACAGTACCATGTCTGCATATTAGTCCCCATCTGAAGTGATTAATTGGCGGGTAGTATTTTTTTTGTGTCAAGACCTTTTATCACATTGCCGAGATATTGTAGATAAATTGCCTTTTTGAATCTCCAGAGTGGAAGTGAAAACAGTTGGCCTCAAAAGAGAATGTATTCTGCCACCTCTGCTACCACTAGGGGTTGCTAGGAGAAGGGTCCCAGAGCTGTGATGGGGCTCAGTCAGTCTCTGTGAGCCAAAGGGGCCCCCTGGGAAAAGACGGTCCAGAGAGCGGGGAACTCTCACGAATGTCGGGACATTTTCCCACAATCAAACACACAAACAGATTCATCCAGGGCAGCAAAAAGGACCAAGGAGACAGAAAGGAAGGCCGCGTGGAATGAGGAAGATGTGACAGTTACAATAACACGGGCCAAATGAGTTCATGCTCAGGCTTACTACTTGTAAACATACTTGATATGCTTACACTGTTTTGTAGATGAGCTGTGTGAAAATTACTACTTATTATAGATTGCATGTACTTTATTCGGTCACTCATAAAAACATTTGTTCACAACCACATTGTTTGTGGGTAAAATGCATCATTGCTATTGGACGGCAGTAGCTCCTATGAAGGGACTTGAGATTTATCTAGCTGAGAACAAATGTAAAATGGCGACTGATTGTTGGAGAAATGCTTTCTAACTACTGTTGAGGTGCCCTTGAGCAAAGGACTGACCGCGGCTCACACGCCTGCGGCTCAGTTGGGGCAACACTATATTGTATCTCCCTTCCACGCTGATATCTCTCCTCCTATGCCTGCATGGGCTTGATCTGGTTTTGTGTGTGACGTGTACAACACAAATATAAAGCAGAGTGCAATTGAAATCCTCCTTGATGGATTACAATGAGTAAAAGAAAAGTGGAAAAAATGCATGCAATAATAACATTACAGGCTCAGAACAAGGGAGAGAAATGCCGCTAGTTACTCTTCCTCCATGAATGAAGAAGACATTAGACACAACATTTGGAAAGCCATCTTCAATCAGTCGTCAACTGAGACTACTACACCTTGAGGATACATAAAGTACAAGTCAAAAGAGGGAAGAGAGTAATCTTACTTTGTCAATTATGAAGGAAGGCAAATGAGGAGTAGATGGAACTGCAGAATCTCAACCTGATTACGTCAAGAGGCCAAGGGACGTATCATTTTAATTGGCCACTGAACTGGAAATTTGCCGCATTCACGCGCAATTCAAATTTCGAATCGCTGCCGAGTAAGCTACAGACAGTCGACAATTCGTGGAATTTAGTTGCAGAACCCTGCACGTTGCAAAAGAATCCAGTTGCAGTCAACCGCGTTGATGGGTATGCCGTGCGACTACAAGGTGACAGAGGCAAATCTAAAATCAGGCTTCTTTCTACAGTGTCACTACTGTCCCCCTAAAGAGATTACATCTTGAGAAACTATTTGAAATGCGTGCCCTGTTTCCAGTGGGACAGCGAAAGTCTTCAAACTTCCTTTTATAGAAGTACGCCACCCCCAACCTCCACCCCATGCTGGATATTGTAAATAAGAAGCAGGAATGCAGAAAGACGAGAAATAAACATCGAAGCTCCTCTCTTATCTACACCCAGCTGTGTAGTTTAGAAGACGGTCTTTAAAGCTGATGTCATACAGGCACAAAGTGTTTGCATTAGGTTTCTGATCATTTGACATGGGGGAGCAAAACCACTAAATGTGGACCTTGAGTTTGAGACCACGTAACGTAACATCAACTAAAGTGGTTATCAGGCTCCAAATGCAATTAATGCCAAATGCAAGGAATCAGGAGCTTAATCGTCAACTTTCCAAGTGAAAACACAAGAATCAGCTTGATTATTTAATGTTAAAAATCAAGGTCCGTCAAACCAACGTGGAAATTCAGACAAGCATCAAACAGGAATATTTAAGACTATAAAATAAATCTTAAAATATTGGTTTAGGTTGACCTTCAGAAAAAATATATATCTGATCTGGAAAGCATTGAGGGGCACATGCCCAGTGCCAACCAAAAAAAAAAAACTCAGTTCAGTGGCACACTGAATTTGAGATGTGTCGGTGAAGGCGAACCTGTTGGCACGAGAACACACGGAGTTGACGTTATGGAGTTTTGATAAACCATTCCATATGTGCTCCAGATCCCAAGTGAAAGAGCTGCTTTGTGCTCAACAAAGTATCAAGCGCACATGTCCCAAAAGGAGCCCCACAATCACCTCCACCACCCAATCCGTCCCTTTGCTTCAATTGACAGAACCAATGTGGTGCGTTCTCTCCAGCTTGGGGTATTATTAGCCCCGTATAGAGAGGCGGGAGGTTGAAGAATGGATGCTCTGGTCTCTCAACCTTCATCCTGCAACCTATTGATGGACCCCACACGTGACTGCGTAGAGACACGGAACCTGCACAACACATCTAAGTTGTGGAGTGGGGGTGAAGAAGTGTGGGAAGGTTAAGTGAACCAAGGTTGGGGATAAGGAAGGATAAAGCACGGTGGAGGGTGCAGTCACTTCAAGACATACCATACAGCATGACCCATTTTTGACTGTATGAGGGGCAGTGTTTTTCTTTCTTTCCAAAATGCATGATATATAATAATACAGAACAGTACAGTTTGGGTGAGTGTGCTTAACTTAATTTTCATGGCGGTTTTCTGCTTGGGGACATGATTCTGTCGGTCCTTGTTTTTTCATACGAGCAGCCTAATGTGGCTATGGCTGGCATATGCGTCTTTTAATTGTTCTTTTGGGCATGCATAAATGAACCCCGTTAGCTCTTCCTGGAAACAAGGGACGTGAAAATACACAAATAAATGAGACCGGGAAAACCCGGGTTCTATATGAATCACATTGCATTAGTCAACTCAACTTAACATTGATTATAGAGCACTTTAAAACAACCACTGATAGATACAAAGATGCAAAGAAATCTCCAGAACATTGAGAGCAACTTTTACCAGCATCAGTCACGTTCATGGCCAAGTATGTACAAACATAAAAGTTATTTGCCCATTAGTATGGTAGAACCGAACAATGACAGCTAAGCAAATGATGCAGAGTCGAGGGCAAAATAAAGTGACCTTTCAGTCGTGTGGTAATTACGATTCAACGACAATAGTAATGATGCGGGACCAGTAGCGCAGAACAACTATTTTGCCAATGAAGCAGAGAGTGCTTGAGCACTTTAAAATGTCCAGAAGTGTGGAATAGTGACCACCAACAGTTATGCAAATACCCACAGTGCTGAAGCTTTAATACTGAATACGCTAATACGGTCACAGAGGGATGTGCACAATTAGCAAAGTGCCAGCCACTATGGAATTTTGTCTTTTTATGTCTGTCTGCTTAGGTTTGAACAGTCCTGGCCTTTATGCGCAAAAGCCGAGCTCACAATGAAATAGGTTGCAACATCTCTGGTCTACCATAGAAGAGTCGTGATTGATGGGATTTTAATTGACCTCACAGTCTGGAAATCGTTCAAGCACATCTGGAATAAGAGGGGTAATCAGAAGGAATCAGTATAAGACCGAGGGGCAAGAAACAGGGTAAGTGCGGGTATAAGTCTCCTACGATGTTCTGTAACAGATCATAAAGTCGAAAGGATGTTTTTCCATTCAACGATAGACTGGGGCATATGACGAATGCTCAAATTCAACTTCACAGCTGGTTAAGCCACATTCTCATCGGATGCCAAAAGGTCTTTGCCCTATCAGACATTCCTGCTATGCAGCGCTTCCTCTCGAATTCAGGTGTGTCTTAGCAGAGAACAGCTTTACCACTGTCTAAAAGTAACAGACCAGAACATGTCCAGCCCTCCGACCCCCCATCAACAAGACCTGCAGACTGATCCCTCCTGGTCAAACCAGATTAAGCAGCCCTGAATTAAGTTTCATTTATTTAAGCAAATGAATCATTAAAGGGACGCTTGGATGAGCTTAACGTTGGCACTTATATAATAGGTTTGCATGTAAAAATGACTTCAGCACAAAATATCCTCAGAGCATAAACTATCAGAATCATCCAAAAAAGGCTTGGTGACAAGCAATGCCTTTTCAAGGGAATGGAGCCCCTATTCATTATGCAAATGTAACGCCTTGGGGAACAAAATATCGACATGTGCCTATATGCCTAGCAAATTTGGCCATGGTCGTTTCATCCTCAATAGTTGAAGTCGGACGACAGATGAAGGGAGGCAGTATCAGATGTTCACTGTTATCAACATAAAATGGTACACACACACACACACAAAACAATGTTAGGCAAAGTGCTAAAAATAAATCATAGAAGATACAATGGTTGCTTTTTTAAAGCTTTTTAAGCTAAATTTTAAAAGGTGAATCTATTCCAATCTCTTCACTTGTATAAATGAAAAGCTTCACACATTTTTGTTATTTTTTTTTTTTATTAAGCCACGGAAATTCTACGAGACACTGATGTTAAGAAATGTATACACATTTATACAGCTTCTTGTAAGCTCTGGTCATAGTGGCCCTCAGTGTGACGCTTACTGCTGGGGGAAAATGAACAGGTTATGTTACAGTAGGACAGAATTTATGTACTTCTATTCAGACATTTGGAAGTGCAAATGCACGATATGGGAATGTATTTCACGGAGCCAGAAATATGGTTGCCTCATGCAACAAAAATGAAGCTCAGGACAATCCAGTTTGTGTGTACTCAAAAAAGTTCAAGTCAGTGTATTATGGCTTAGGTTTGGACAGGAGGTCATAAACACCATCTATGACTAAGGACTGGTACGAGAGGGCTTTAGGGCATTGGGGGGTGGATCACTTTTAACAGACACAACATGTGGTGTCTGGAATAAGATTATGCCTTAACAGCTAATTACTCCCAGACTTCTTTCTTAAACCCGTGCCAGAAATTGCAGTAAGCATGCAAGCAGGCTGTATTGCCACCACGTCGAGGAAGAGCAGCCTGAAACAGAATAAGGTCGTACTGTGACTAACAATGTACGTTAGTGACATTGGGATTCTTGCTGATTAGATTCTGTAAGAGTCAAGTCGCATTTTACCTCAATTGCCACATTGTCTACTCACCGATTCACACCTTCTAGCTTTTTGGGTTTCAAGCAGGAGGTGTCAGAAAAGTAACCTTTTTTGTGGCAAACCCAAATTGGGTGTTCACACATTTAAGCAGAATGCTTGTGTTGACAAGTTACATGAGATCTTGCTCTTCTAATGTCATGCTATCTACAAAACTGATGTAGCCATAACCATCACGCCTACACAGTAAACCCTGTGCAGGAAACGCAAGGCAGATCAGGGTTTGCCAATCCAAACAGAGCCATAGAAAAGTGAATTAAACCGGACTGCTCAGTGGCAACCTTGTTTATACAACGCTACTGTTTTATCACCCTTCCCTTGAGGCCGTATCTTACTGAGCGGCGAAGGTTTGCAAGGGTGTTTTTTTTCATCAGGGTTCGTTCAAGGTCACACAGACGTTGGCCAACAATTTTAATGGTCTCAAACAGTTATTCTTGTCACAAAGAAATTTTGAAGATTTTATGGCGGCAAGAAAAACTGTTTGGTAATGTCTGTCGAATTAAAGAAGCCTAGAAATGACTGTGATTGGATGATGATAAATCATCACTTGTGTATGCCATCGGGAACGGGATGGGAAGATAAAAAAAATTGCTTAACATTGGTTATCTTTTAGTAAGAAACATACGTCAAGGAAAGTAGGCCACAGTGGCTTGATCTCACCCGGTTACCAAAACCATGCTGAAGTGAAGTACACCACTTCACAAAAACATGGCTGAACAATGAGCCAAACCACCCATCCCTCCCCTGTGGCAGAAAAACTTGTAATGGGCACACACCAGTGTCAAGTGCAGCCTGCTTGATTACCTGCTAATATATGCCACCATGTTGTCTAAGCAAGGCTTCAAAGTAATCTTTCCACCTCAGTAATGTGCACACAACACAATTCTCTTTATCCTCCTCAGTCAGCAAGGGTACAGCCAGAAGCAGCCCGCGTCAGCCAAGGAGCTTTGTTACTCTTGGACCAGACTTATTTTTTTTCCCTCCCTCCCTACGGAAACGTACAGGTAGCTGAACGAGGATTGCGCTAGCTAATCAAAACATTGGACCTAAAAATACATTCTGCCAAACTGCTGTAACAGCTGCTCCAGATGAACTGGAAGGCAAACCTTTTTCATATGCATGATTTTACCGTATGTTTCACGTGGCTTACACGTACACATTAACTGATTTAGTTTGAAAAGCTTGATACAGCATTTCTTTTCTGAAAGCACACTAGAAAACAAAATACCGCCATAAATGTGGGACATTTATTCCAAAGGAGAGGAGAAAGCAGAGCCGTTCAACTGCCCGAGTGGTGGTTGTCCGTGACTCGGCGGTCAGGTATAAGGGCAAACTCAACGTGCAGCCTGATTGCATAGTGCTCATGGTTTTTTATATCATTTTACAGTTTGAAGTGGAAAACAAAAGTAGGAATGTGTTTTTTTTTTGTTTTGTTTTTTTTGGTGGTGATTGGTCAGATTTTTCATGACGCTAAATTTTCAGACTGCAGGCAGACATTAGCTCCCCACAGCTAACATGCTAACATGACGACATTGCTGCTGTCAGGGTAGCAATTCACATTTGCCCGCTGATACAGCCAAGGTTAGCCTACATATTATCTTCTTACGGGTTTAAGATCATTTCAGACCGCTAGCCTTGTCTGTATCAGCAGGTGAACGCTAATTGTTGCCCTGACAGTGCCAGTGATGTTAGCCTGTTAGCGACGAAATGCTAATGGATGCTTGCCTATGGAGTCTAACAAAATGTTAGCATCGCTAAATGTCTCAGACCAATCGCCACCAAATTCAGATGCTAATACCTACTTGTTGTCCACTTCAAACTGTAAAAATGTAAACGATTGGTAAAATATTTTCAATTTTGTGAAAGTGATAATGGCTATTCCTCATAGTCCTAAACATGGCCGATCACTTTTATATTTTCACAGATTGAAGTGGCAATGAGTCAAGCTGTGCATATGAATTCCAATCAAATCAGTAGTTTTTCAGAGGGGTGAATTTCAGTGCTGACATCTTTTCTACATATTGTGTAAGTGCCAAGAAAATTGTTCTTGCGTTTGCTTTAAATTTGAACAAAAACCTTACTTTTCAAATAGGTTTGTACTTATTATGCTGTATATGCAGCAATTACAGAAGCTCTCCAATAAATCTATCTATCCATCATCAATGTCCACTAATAGAATCTTGTGGTGTTCAGTGACCTGCCTATTAATAAGTAGTAACAAAACATTAACACCAAAAATGTCATTCCCGTCTAATGATCTATTCCGGCCTAACCACACAGAGGTCTTACATGACACTCACAAGCAAGATAGTCTTGCTGCATAAGGTGCAATGTGGCAGATGCTAACTGCAAATCTGTGTGGGTGAAGAGGAGGACGAGGAGGGGTGCAACTGTGCACTTGGCATGGTGCACTGCTTGTAAAGCCTGATCAGCTGAGCAAGAGGACACATTGCCGCATCGCTGCCAGATGTTCAGTGGGATTAAATGGCTCGATACCTCCCCATCCTCTTTGACTCACAGATTGAGTTTTAAGCGCTATGGAGGCCTGCAAGTAGGTAAACAACCACCATAGCTACAATGACAGGAATGCAGCATGTTATTTTGAGAAACATGCAACATGTGAACACTGTCTAGACTTCTGATATTCAGTAAAGAAAATAATGTGACACCCAGTTTACATTTACTAGCCATTAGGAACACTTGCACAATCAAATGAATCCAAAATAGAAGCCTTTACAAAGCTAGTACTCACCCTTGATTGATCCTCACTTCATTCACCTAACTTGCGTATGCAGCGTGGATTCACTTCCCACACTGTAAAGGTGTGATGAGTTTGAATGGTTCCGTCTCTATACACTGTGTGTCCTGTGATTGACAGGAGGCCAGTCCAGGGTGTAGACTGCCTTTTTGCAAAAAGTCAGCCTCTGCCCTTATCAGAATAAGTGGTAGAGAAAATGGATGGGCAGTTTGTTTAGTTTACCGTAGTGTGGCATAGTGATTTCTGCTTTAAAGTTTCAGTAAAATACACGACAATATTTGTCTAAATATATTTTTATATAGCTCTTATGAAAAGTGTTCTTAAAGCTATGAACACACCAAGGTAAACTAAAATGCTCCCAGTTGCCTTTAGAGGAAAGTTTTAATGATTCAGCCCTCCATTTTATATACCACTTACGGTGCCCTCCATAACTATTAGTATTCCTGATTAAGATGTGTTAAAGCCTTCAAATAAATTGAATTTATTGCAGAAGCATACTCTCATGCTGAAAATTGTTGAATTGCTTCACCAGAAAGACACTAAACCTCCTCCCATCTCAGTCCCCTGATCTCAACCCCATTGAAAACCTATGTAATGAGCTAAAAAGGAGCATCCAGATGAGAGGACCAAGGTCACTGAATAATTTAGACTAGAGATTGTTCAGAGGAGTGGTTGAAGATCCCTACTTCTGTATTCTCCAATTTTGTGAAACATTAAAGATTAGGTGCTGTTTTGTTGGCAAAAGGGGTTTGTAAAAAGTAGTAACATGAGGGGTGCTAATAATTATGGCACACATGATGATGTACAGAATTATTGCTTAAAGTTGGATTTTTTCTCCCCACTGAATAAATGCACTTGAATTACAAGTTGGATTTTCCTCTTTTCGAAAAAAGCGTCCTATATTGTTCAGACATAAAAAAAATAATAGAAACTAAACAGCTGGAGAAAAACCCGCTTCACTTTGGGTGAGATCAAGGGTACACCCTCACATGCCACATACAGTCTAACAACCAACCACTCAAATTCACAACTATGGAAAATTGTGTGTCTTCACTTAACCTAAGAATCGTGTTTTTGGAATGTGGGAGGAAGGCGGTGTACCTGAGAAAACCCCCACAAGCATGCTGAGAACATGCAAACTCCACATAAGAAGGACAGAACCAAGATTGGAACCAGAGACTTCCGAACTGTGATGCAGGCTTGCCTACTGTGCTGCCCAGGATTTTTCATCACAGGGCAGACATCCCAGGAAATTACCTAAGGGCCTCATTGGCCCACACCAATGACAAAGCACTGCAACGATAATGTGTCGCTGTTGGGAATCCCCCACATAAGGCCTCTTACAAGCTGTTGCTGGCCGGTGGCTTGGGGGTTCCACAAGAAAGGGTGTCAAAATGAGTCAAAATCTACAAAACAACTACAATCGAACAGTGCAACGTGACAAAATTTGGAAATCTCCCTAATTGCCCGACTTCCCTCATAGGGGATTCATAAATTGTCTGTCTGTCTATATAGCCAAGTAATCTATTTAGCAGGCTTATTGGAATACAAGCACAGTACTACAAAATGAAGTGAATTTATCCCTGAAGACATGCAAAAGAAAATCAACAAGTGGATGAAAAGGAAAAAAAATGTAATGATGTTAAGTGGGAATGTGTGTGGAACATGATATAAGCACATTGTGATGCCAATTTGTTCGAGTCCCACCAAGCATCAGAAAAATTTATTGTATATGTGAATTTGTTCAAACAGAATATAATTTCTCCAATTAGGAGAATTATTTGTTGATACCATCCTTATCAGTTTGGTCTATCCAAATTGCGACCAAATTGTGTTTGTAGTAGAAAAATATTACAATCAAATAATATAATTTCAGCATAATCTGCTTTAAATCACACATTTAAACCAGTAAATTCAGTGTTAGTGTGAAATTCTCCTGTGGCGACGTGATTTGATCCCCCTGCATCAAACTACACTAACTTGACTCAACCTTCACTCATTGCTGTCCATTTCTGACATGGATGATTATTAATAAGGAGGTAGAGCGCCCTCTATGGGTACTCGATCGAACCAGCGATTTAGACCAATTCAGACGTTGGGATATTCCACAGCTAAATATCAAAAGAGATACTCTTGAGTATCTATTTAAAGGAAGCTCGTCGGCATTTTAGCACATCTAGAAATCAGACTAGATTGTTGCGTTGACTAATAAAAATCGCACACTCGAGTATCAAATTGCCAACGTTAAGACCTGACGGTAAAAGACGTGTTTTGTTTTTTTTTAACGGATGGTGCTCGTAGTGAGCTAACGTATGCATCCTTTTCACGAGCTTCAAAGAGACGTCGCAAAACAGCACGCATGAGGCTCACGTTTTTATTTTTGAACAACACAAAGGTGGCGTGAATGAGTTTTGAAAATGTAAAAAGGATGTGAAACGAGTCTTTACTTGCAACAAAGCCGTCAAACGTGTGACGGCAGCCACGCTATTACCTTCCCCGGCTGATGAAGAAAGGTACAGCCGGGGCTGGGGTGACAGCACCATCAGAACCCGACCACCTCACGCTCGTTCAGCAGGTAAAAGGAAAGAAAATCGGTGCTTACCGCCTACGTTCTTTGTGGAGAAAGCAGATTCTGATCGGCAATGATGATGATAATAATCCCTTAATGTTGTCACCGGATAAATGTAGTGTGGGACAGTGGTGGCGACGTCCTGCTTGGAATGAGCTGCTCATTCAGCTGAATGATAGTGAACTGCAGAGGGACTGTCAAGTGGGTCAAAACAGCAGCACCACGCCTCCCTTCTTAAAGCAACGGCGCACTGGCAGTGTGCGCGTGTGTGAGAGACATTTATTTTGAATTCTGTTGTGCATTAAACATTTATTTTCATGACTACTTGTAAATAACAAAAATACATGATGCTATGCCGTTTGAACAGCAATACAGTATTTCCTCGGTAATTTTGGCTTCGCCATTTTTTTTTTTGAAAGAATTGCAATTTTTAAGAGACTCCCCATCATGTTTCAAGTTGCGCCTTGACAAATTTAATAAGTCAAAAGAAGTTTGCATGAGCCTAGTCTCGTGTCTCTAAGCAACCGTTTAATCCTGTGAAATATGAAGAGAGCAAGTGATTGGCTGTGTTTTGATCTCCCCATAATCCTTCATTAATTGCCCATTCAAGGGAAGCACTTTGACCTGTGGCTCAAGCAGACATCAAATCTAATTTGATGTGTCTGAGAAATATCCATGTCCAGCTGTGCTCTACTGTATTGGTGCATGAGATCATTTGTAGGCTTGAAGCAGTTGAAAGGAATTAGTATGGTTGAGTGCCCATGATAATTTAATTTGGTTCCATGAAATAAAAGCTCAGTCACATTAATAGGACAACTTGGGTGGCTTTACTGTTATTCGTAATATTGTGCTGCGACTGTATTGTTCTTAAGTCCCGCATGCCTGTGGTGATTGGAATTTTTACAAGATGGCGTTAGTTGAAACAAATTGACATCTTTATGATATTGCAAAGGGGAGCGCTACATGTCAGTCTGGGCACTCGCTCAGGTGTGTTGCTTGGCCTTTGGATGCATGGAAATCTTGTGGTGTGATGCACGACAAAGTCAAGCCTTGCCAGACAATGACACAAGTACTGGTGTCTTTCTGTCTGTAATCAAATACTGTGTCTGTTTTTTAGAGCAAAAATTCCGGTGTTGAAAGATAGTGAACCAGTGGCTTGGCTTGTCAAGACAAAGATGAAATTTTCCAGTGAAGGACAATCATTTTACCCTTGAGAGAAAACCAAAAAAAAGGAAGCATTAATCCGTTTAATTTAACAAAACAAGGTGGAGGTCAAAACTATAAACCAAAACAGATATCGAGATCTTGGATTTTTTTCAGAACGTGACACCCCAGAATTCTGCTTCTTGAATTACACTTGAGTTTTTACGTTGTGTAAATGAGACTTTTGTTGACTTTGCTATTGTTTGGAACAGACATGAGTGACATATTATACTATTCAATGAAACCCCTACGTCACTGTGAGCAGTGTCCTCAGAGTGACACCACCGTGAATTAAGTGGTTTTCCACTGAAGTCAGTAATCATAGAACCCAGAGCAGGGCTTAGCGTCACTCCAGGTTCAAACTGACCTCAGAGGAACGAGTGAGGAATGGAACCAGGCAAAACCACTACGGAAGTACAGTTTTGAACACATAGCTGCTGAACTTTGATTTGAGGGAGAGGCATGCTCCTGAGACTCTTGGTGTGTCATGGCTCCCTGTAGTCAAGGACGTCTGAACTCAGTGAAATCATTCGTGATTGGATCATGCTTTCACTCAGTCTGCACCGAAAGCCAAGAACAGCATTTAGTTTGTTGCAGCTATTTGACAGAATCCAGTGTTTTGACGACGTACCTTGAATTGACAGGGTTGAACATGTGGAAAGGTCTTGTCAACACCTTGTGATCTCAGGGGTGTCTGGAAGATCAGCGGGGTTTCTAACTTATTTCACAGACATGTCCATGTGTCCATTAGGAATGTGCGCATGTACTGTTGGTACAGTAAGCTAAAACGTTCATTGATGCAGAAAGGATCTTGGCACAAAATGCACAATTTTCAATTAACCTGCAGGGAAGTTACGTTTGATAAAAAAATGTTTAAAAAGCTGACTATGAACAGAGTTTTGACGTTTCCGAATTATCCTTTGTTCTAACAGAAAATAATTGAGAAGCACTGGACTAAAGACACCTGAACGACTGTTATTGTATTTATCATCCGAACAATCAACAAAGAGATTGAGTATGATACTTGACGACTTCTTCTAAGCAAACAAGACACTGAATCGTCTCCTATCTTTGCAGTCTAAGTGATGCCAATAATGATGCTGTCACCGTGCGCATGCTGCAGAAATGGAACGCTAACATTATTCCATTTCAGCTTGGCAAGATTTTGTCCTTTCAAGCAATCTTTATCAGGGGATTACTTTTCATAGCGAAACAAATTTGTTGCCAGTAGACCCAAGATGCTTTCTGTAACTGGTTGAAAAGGTCTTATTATATGAACAGTACTTTAACCAATCAAACAATGTCAAAGTGCATTATTTGTGAAAAAAAGTTTCTGCAGCACATAATGACGGTAATTATAAAGTAAATGAAACAACACGTGCATAAATATTATGAAATGATGCTCCATTTTAAAGCATTAGTTAAAAAGACACGAGTGTACATCTAATTCATATATTAGTGATGTCACATGATGGGAATTACTACATGCGATTCATAATCTAAAAAAAACATGTTAATACTATCGTAGTGCGCATGTGTGCATGCACAAGGAGACTAAGAGTATTTTGATATACTGTATGCATGCATCATGGAATTAATGTGCTAAGATGCCACGTTGCAGCGCATCAACCAACAAATATAAAAGCTATTTAAATCCTCCATTTTGCTGCGGTGAGTTTTTCTCCTCTGAGTCATCCCGGGATTATTATCAGATGATGCCTCAATTAAACCCAGAGGCAGTTTGTTGTGTTCTGAAGAACAAAAGTAGGAATTTTACTGTCATCAAGTTTTTACAAGCCCTTTTTTTTCATTTTATGATTTGTGCACATATACTGTACTGTCTGTCCCCAATCTCTGTCAGAATTTATGACCACTGCACTAAAAGAAGGTCTATAATTGTCCTAATAACGTCTGCAACATTAATTTAATTTGTTAATTGCTGATTGATAGTTTTGGTGAATGACATATCCTAGCTTGGGTGTTTAAATGCCGGGAAGTCATTTGCGGGCGATTATTAAGATTGTATTATTATGGGATGTGTCAGGGACACAATTCCAAAATAGAAATTAAATTAATCTCTGCTTTGAATTCCATAACTAAATTAGCTTGTAAAAGGCACACAGTACACACACAGTTCACTTCATTAGGTACACTTTCACAGTCAAATTAGAGCATTACTTCTCATTGTTTTTATTGAACAATGTAATGTTGGGCATAAGCATTTCTCCAGTTTTGTAGGTGGAGAGCTACGTTAAAATGTTTACACCAGCTGCTATGCACAACAGGTTTTTTTTTGTTTTTATGACTGTAACAGCAAAACAAGGAAGGGGGCTAGATGTTTCTAACGCTTAACCTTTATCTAGATCCGTCGTGTCTTCTCTCGTTTGCTAACGCTGAAGTTCTAAAGTTTTGTTTAAAAAATAAGGGGCTTTTTTCACCCTCCCTTTTTTCTGAAGGTGCAACTCCCAAAATACACACAACCGCATTACAAACAACTTTTTAGCCATTTATGCGTAGATGTAGAGAAAAAAAAGTAGATGACTCAGCAGAAATGACATCAAGCTAATTGCTCTGACATGGGTTGACCTATTAGCAAAGTCGTTTTCATTTTTTTGAAAAAAATATTTTCAACCATAATGCATTGTGTCACTGAAACAAAAGCAACCCTGTTATTCATCCGTCCATCCATTTATCTGTAACGCTTGTCCTCACAAGGGTCGCGCGGGGTGCTGGAGCCCATCACTGCTAGCACATTAACAACCTTGCATGCGCTAAAAAAAGAAACATTCAAAACTATTTATTGTGAGTTGTCCTCATTTCATATACACGACCCCTCGAACCAGACAGTGTATTACAGCAGCATTGTGATACTGAATATCTTAAAGTATAATCAACTTGACATATTCAATACAAAACTAGAGAGTGAAAAATCAGGACAGATTCTGTTTCCTTGACTCTTTGCCTGATCAGGAGTAACACTTTTTATCCTTAAATTGCATTAGAGCCCAAGTGATTTTTTTTTCCAAATTTCCTTCCAGTGACAGGAGTCATCCTCCGCCACAGATTCCAAATTTATGTCCAGACGTTACTCAGTTGTGTTTGTCTTGTAGAGCGTCAGTTGAATTGTTTCCTGTTATTTAAAGCGTCTTGTTTCTCCTCACCCGACATTCTCTGAACAGCTGACCCGGCTGTGCTCTTTGACACAACACAGAGGCCCTCTTTTGTCCATGGAACTGCACGCTCTGCTAGTTTTGTCCCAAGTAATCGGCTCTCTGATTTATTCTGCTCTGCGTAGCCTCTCTTTGATGTCGTTTGAAGTGAAGGTAGAGAAAGTGAAGGTCAATCTGTCGAAATCAAAATGTCCACGTTTGCTCGCACCCTGAAACAATAGGAGGTCAATTGTATTTGTTCTCCTTCTGGTGCTTCCATTCTCATTTTCCTGGAATGGGGTGATACTCTCAGGCCAGCATTCTTACACTGGAATCCATGTACTTTGTAATACTGAGCAGGAAAAAAAATGCACCAAAAAATTACTTCATAAGGAAACCAATGCACCAGTACAGCTACAAGTCTCACATCAATTATATTTGTGCAATCTCAATTTTCAATAGCGCTTGTCTTGATTAGCATCGTGGTGGAGCACTGGGACAAATCATGCTTATTTAAATAAAGTTTAAGAATTGTATCGCCTTCCTCGGGGGATCAGGGATTTGCATTTGTGGGTGTGAGAGAGATATTTGTACCCTGTTGATGCTGTTGCTTTAAACAGATTTTTTTTTTTAAATCCAGGTTCATCAGGACTGCACCAGTTGTGTTCATTTTAAGTGCTGTTTGCAATTTCACAAAGAAGAGACATTTAAGGGGTTATATATATATATATATGAGCATAATAAGGGAGTCCTTTTTTCCTGGCTCCAAGCTTTGACATCCAATGTTCTGAGGGGTAAATCGATAACACTGTTGCAGCAGCACTGGCATGGCACCAACATTTGAGCTTAGCTTGTCTTGTCGTAATGTTTATTGTTTTACTTTTATCATCTATGGTATATTTATTTGATTTGTTTTTAACACCTTTTTTCCTCCCCTCAAGAGCTTTTGCCATTTGTCAGGCCGCAAAATTATGTTTTTAATCAGTTTTGCAGGCTAAATAATGGTTAAGTAAATAAAAAAATAGCTAAGAAGAAAACTTTAGTACTCCCATTTTTTTGTTTGATGTGTGTGTTTTTACGGGCTTACTCATAACTGCCCGTAGGCGTGTGAAAAAAAAAAGCCAACCATGACCACTTGGCTGTTTGAAATGTAAAGTAGGCAGCAAGGGCATCATGCCCCTGGACAGGGACTCATCATCAGTTTAATCGTGCCTCTGTATTAATTATGAAATACACATTGAAGAGGGGGAAAAAAAACAAGTTGGTGGATGATGGTGGTGGTGCAAGACTACTTGCTCTCAATGCAGCCAGCACAAATTTCCCCATTGTGGGACTAATAAAGGACATCTTTATCTTTTACAAACTGCAACACATATGGCATTTAACAATGTTCATCTCTTAAGGTCAAATGAGTTGTGTATCTGCATTTTTACATGAGTACGTGGATGGCGAGGTTCACAGATTTTCAGCTTCAACCGGAGAATGGTAAGTGAAATGCACTTATATAGCGGTTTTGTTTACCCCATCTGGTGCCCAAAGCGCTTTGGCCTAATTGATTGTGACACATAGAAACTGATCAATATGTGGACGCTCAAATATCCCAGTGAACTACTCCAGTTCTTATTACTACCACAGTTACAGGTTGATACACTGAGACGTCACGTCAGTTAGAGTTGTTGCCATTTGCCATATTTTGGGAGGGTGGGATCACAGCAGAACTTTAACTGCATTGGGAAAGCTTTCAAGGCCATTTGGTGGTTTTTGTCATTTTTCCACTCATTTTTTTTTTTTTTTTTTGTCTTCTTTTTGTTGGTCATAGTGTGACCGCAGGGCTTGCCAGGGTGACATACTGTGCTTAATTTGTGTGAAATTGCAAACAAGTTGGGCACACAAGCGCATAAAATGTTGTCGAATTACAATGTATACTGGCGTTACGAGGAATTTGGATCCAACAATGCTCTAAAACAGCAGGGATTTGATCGGCTGACGATGGCCTGCCTCAAATTCCTTCCAGGCATTTCCTCAGTTCTTATGCAAGACTGTTTGTGTGCTGAACCATCACCTGGACCTGGCTCATGTCAGGAAGTACAAAAGTTGCCAGCGTTTGTTGGGTTTGTGACGGAAAATGTGGAGAAAGTGGATTTATTATCGGCACGGCCAGTAAGGGCTTCAGTGTGTCATTCCAGCTGCAAATATTTATCTTGTCCTCTTTCAACCCTGTCTCTCATTTCTCATATCCATTTCTTTTTGCTCCATTACTCCCAATGGTCTTGTGCTACTCTTTCATTACTACAACAGCCCACATGGAAAGTGTCATCACTATTGCTCCTGTCCCTCATACGTGCAACAGTTAAACTTTCTACCTACAACATGTACTGTGCGGTTAAAAGTTGTTACAAAAGCACATGGATGGAGTCAAGAACTAATCCGCTAACTTCCTCTTCAGGCATTAAAATGCATTTGGTACCTGGGCTTTTTCTGGGGAGTTACCAAATTGAATCCACCTCATAATGCCACCACTGACGTAATTATAGAAACCATCGATACTATACACAAATGGTACGTATTCCAGCAACATACAGAACGTTCCAAATGATTATGCAAATGAGTCCCTCCAAATGGCACTCATCATTTTCAAGTCATCAGCTGTTTGAGGATTCTTTTCATGTTTTTCAACAAGATTAATATGATTGGTTAAAAAATTAAAGAATAATCAAAAGTACACATGCTAAAAGCAATGTAGCCAATTGAAACAGTACCAAATGAAGAGATGAGACTCTTGGAACTATAAAATCTATTTTATGGAACCAATATTAGGAATGAAGTAGTAAATGTAGGCCAGTGCTTCAGATGGTGTTTAGGCCATCAGAGAAGGCTTTTGCGCCTCTAACGCCTCATCACTGTTAAAAGTGGAAAATTAATAATATAATGTAGAATGTCCATGAATATCTTGGGGAAAATTTGTCTTAAAATGCAACTAAATCAGAAGTCATTTAAGGCCAACATTCAAGTTGTATTTCACTGGCTTTTAATATGTTGTTGTTTTGAAGTAAGGCACTGACATAATACTCATTACGCAATGATGACCTAGAAAATCCTGTCCCACTTAAAATACCCAGCAAAGGAGATGCTCGAAAAGACAAGGAATGTGTCAGATTTCTCAGGCAAAAGGGTCCGTTGTACATGCCAGGAATAGTTGTGCTTTGATGAGCATTTCTCAAATAGTAATCGCAGACTTCAAAGAAAGCCATGCAAAAACTTAAGTCACTGACAAGCACAAATAAAAGTCAAGATGAGTTTTGCTATCACTGGAAAATGGTGCAAAGGTGCTGAATTGAAAGGTTTACCTGGTTGCTTGACGAGGCAACTGAGACAAACTGTTATTGGACTACTTGCAGCGGCATATTCTGCCTGTAATGACACAGAGCTGAGCAAAACAAATTATTGAAAACCACATTTTTATTTTTTTTATTTTTCCCTGACTCTTCTGATCTCTTGGTGAAGGAAACACTTCACCAGAATAACAAATGTAAACGAAACCCAGCCCATGTCTCTATGCTGCTTTATCCTCAAATTCACCTCTCAGATTTGACTTTGAGCCTTAAGAGAGTCATACACAGTATTTGAGGAATGCAGCTTGAAGTTTGATCTGCTCTGGCCGAGCAAGCAAAACAGAGGACAGAAGCTTCAGAAAATAACACATCACCAAAGCCTTAAAGAATTCCCTTGGACACAACTACTGACCAAAAAACGGTGCAGTGGTGGAGAAGTCAGCCTTAAATAGCCCCCTCGGACTGTGCTGCTGTAGTCTGCCTCAGATGGACAGTCAGCACATTCGGTTTAAGCATCTTTTTACCATAGCTGGATTTAGACTTCAATGCATATGCATTCTCAGTGGTGATAGTAAATATTCTATATTGCAGCTGGTGTGAAGGCGAATTTTATTTATTTATTTTTGGGGGAATGCATTTACCTCTAAAAGTGCATTATCGACTCATGGAGTTGTGTACAGTAAACAATAAATGAATAATAGTGGTAGCGTAATGTGCCCGCTTGTCTGTTTTGGAGACTCGTTGGGCTCAGTTAAAGGTCGTGTCCGGTCTGCGATGTTGAAGCTGCTAGCAAGATTTGAAGGCTGCCTCACTTTACCAAACTTCTACATCTCCATTCTCCTCACAAGGGTCACAGGGGATGCTGGAGCCTATCCCAGCTGTCTTCGGGCAGTAGGCGGGGGACACCCTGAACTGGTTGCGAGCAAATTGCAGGGCACACAGAGAAGAACAATCATCCGCGCTCGCACTCATACCGAGGGGGAATTTAGAGACCACGCAGGCACGGGGAAAACATGCAAACACCATACAGGAAGGCCGAAGCCGAAATAGAATCCACAACCTCTGCATTTTGAGGCCATCATGCTAACCAGTCGTCACCGTGCCGCCACTTCTACATCGCTTAAAAGTTTTATTTTCATGACGTAAAAATGTTGAAGTTATGTAAAAAGGTAATCAACAAAGTAAGTAGCAATTTTAGTATTTCTGCATAATTTTGAGTTCAGATTTTCCATAAACAATTGACATGAACTCTAGCTTAGCAACTGTCGCTATGTTAGCAGTCATGACCCCGAAACATGATTGGTTTATTGCAAGTATGCATTAATGCGCTCATTAAAATCAAGAAGTAGAAATAATTAATGCTAGCAGTACAAAATACTCGTGCACCTGATTATAAACCCGCAAGGCATGGTCGTGTTGATTCACTGGCATGTCTTCCTTGACACCAATAGGATTTAGTCACTTGGTATGGGATCGTTCCCGAATTGGTGCAAACCACCCATACAGTATAATTATCTTATCTTGGTGGACTGTCTTCTCATTTTGGTGTTTGCCTTTCCAAGTCTACCCATTGTCAAAACACAAATCCCAAAAGAGAGAGTACACTAAACTCTCCTGTTGGACAGCAAAACTGTCTTAAAAATGGATCATAACAACTGAATGGATAAAGTGAATTTGGTGATTCATTACAGAATTTCTGCCAGGGGTCGTTGATCCATACTGCATGATTAAGCAGCTGAACAGGACAGGTTAAAAAAATGTAATATATATCAGAACCTAAACTATGCATTAATTCGTGTTGATAATGACAGTGTGAAACCACATCTGCTCGGATGTTCTGCAACCGATGAGTATTTGCAAAGAACATGACTATCAATTTTACAAGCACCAAATCTTGCTATGTTTCATCTTCAAGTATGCAATGACTCGTGGCATGTAAAGGCTCCGTGCCATGGCGGAAGGATCTTCTTTCTGATCATGCTTTTTGGTCAATGAGCACTCCCGCGCTTAACGCCCTGTGGCCACCCACAGCCAAAGATGGAACAAAACACGAAGATACACACAACCGCAAATACCAAATCACTGAGTGGAAGCATCCTTCACTTCTCTGAAATATTGACCTACCTAAATCCAAACCACTCTGTTTGGAAGGAACATGAAGATTCCTTCATGAGGGATTGATTAGCCAGAAGGGGGTCCATCCAACTTTTTTTGCTCAGCTGGGTGGGTGGGTGTCGGACACCAAACAATCGTGTTCAAAGTTACAGCTTATAAATATATTGCAAGCAATAACAACGTAGAGCTCCAAGGACACACCAAACTACATGCTCAGTCAGTCAGAAAACCACAATTTGTGCTGAATAAACAAGCCGTGGCAAGCACAGTACACGACTGTTGTTACTCCTAAATTCAAGAGATGATTGCAATTACATCCAAACATTTGGGGGAGAATTTATGTGAATGACACCAAACAATAGCAGATCATTTTGCAAACATCCAAAAAACAATACAACCAGACATACTCCTGACCTCCAAATGACCCGTGTCAACTGCAAAAAAAAAAAATCCAGGACACACATTTGAACTTGACTTTGTCCTATTTGTTTGAGCCGAAGGTGCTAGCATTGATGACTAACACGCACGTCATCTACGTACAAATGAAACCATTGGCGGTACTGAAAAGAATTATTTTTGTTCTGCGCTAAAGATGTTGCATATGAATGAAGGACGTGTGAGAATGTGTCGGTGTACATATTGACGTCGATATCCGTCAATGGCAATGAATGAGTTAATATTTATCAATCTGAAGGGTTAAGATTAGCATCAACCTAAATCTACAGTTGCATTAAGACATATTGACATTGGCTACTTCTGAATATGTAGACATGTGGAAGTGAGGCTATAATTAAAGTAACTTATAGATGTGTGTTTATATTATGTTAACAGTATATTCATGATGTCAAAGAAAGTCAATGTTTTAATGCAACCTTAGTACATAAAAACTTGCTGTCTGCAAGTTTTTCCATCCTTTGGGGTGAAACCTCAACTATTTCAGATGATATTTAAAATAAGAGTTCTCAGTTCCCCCAAACAAGCCCAACCCAGCCCATGGTTTGTGTTTACTGCTTTCCTTGTGCATGTCTGACTATGCCGTATAATTGCTTTAATGAAAGTGGATGTGGTCACTCCTTTTTTCAAGCCACTGTCGCTTTTTGAGAATGCAGAATTTTGTCAACGCAAACAGGATATAGCCTGACTACATAACAGAAATATTTGTAAAGATTACTCGGATTGGACATGTAATACTTTTTTTAATAATGAAAAAAAAAATAGTGTCACTACTGCATCACAGTTTGTATCATATACAAGAAAGATTCAACCTGTCTTGCCTGTTAAATGGAACTTTAAACCATTATTTTTACAATAATTTGATTAAAATAAAGAAGTCAATTTTACTGTACCTGCCAATTTCCCAGTTGCTCTTGGATTCAAAGAGCTGCCAGTGTGAGCTGCAGGAATGACTACACCGGTGTGACTTCCAGCTCTGGCAGGGAATCAAATTTGATCTTTTCCATGTGTCACATTCTAATGAACAGTAGGAATCAAATTGCAAAAATTATGAAAAAAAGGCCAATCATTGCAATTGCTATGTGTTTATATACTTGAAAAAACTCCTCACATTAGCACTTAACACAGCTGCATAAACCCAACAGGCAACATTCAGAAATGATATTTATGTATAATTGGCTTTTTTTTTGTGTTGAAAATGGGGCTAATGGAGACAATCAGGTTACCAACATGTCGAAGAGGTGCTTTCGAACTTGCCTAGACAAGCAGCCAGGAGTCAGACATTGTTTTAATATGATAACTGAGGCCACTTTAATGAACTATTATTATAGTTTGTCGTGTTACAAAAACAAGTTCCGTACAAATTGCCTTTATCAAGTCACTTGGCAAGCCCAGGATTCCGGGAGCACATCTTTTGTCCAGCCATCAGCTCATCTGCATTTGAGCACCAACATGTCAGCAATAGTCGACTGAAAAGGCTGCACTGTCTCTTCATAAAGCCATTGTCTCGCACATAATAGAAAATATCCGCAAAAGCAAGTCCAGCACGAAGGAATGCAGGGCAACGCGTGTCGCTATTCTGAAACGCATTCTGTCCATTTGGTAACCTACACAGTCCTCTCAGCAAGATTTTTCCCTTTGTGGGGGCGACCAAGGTTGCTTTAATATAATTTGTGTGTCAACCAATTTCCATCATTTATAATTGCGTCAGTGTTACAAATTAAAGAGTGGTTTGCATGACATGGACGACGACAAACTTTTGCAATGCAATCTAAATGTGTTGACACCCATGAGTGATCAAACACAAGACACGTATGAAAATTCTTGGAACAACAAGTACGGTTAGTGGCGCCAACTCGAAACCACAAATGCTTCCTGATTCACTGCTCCTGGTGAGCTGAGAAGAAGCCCTCCTGCTTGGCTATATTTGGCAGACATCCAAGGCTCAGGTGAAAAAGCAGAAACAGCATGACATGCATATGCTGAAACTGGAGACAGGGGTATAGGCTTCACTCTACCACCTAACGCTCAAACTCAAGACATATGGTCCTATAACCTGTTAATATGCTGATTATTGAATATGTGTTCTAGTTTGGAGTTGGGAATGAGATAAAGCACGTTAAAGACGGAGTTTGCAGATTGAATTTTTTTCCCCCTTTAGTTTATATTGTATGTATGACCTGACAGTCGAATATTATTTAATTATCCCTTTCCCGACGCTTCTTATTCCATTGTAATTATTTTAAAACGCACCACGCATTGACAAGAATAGCCTTGCTCAGACTTGTTTGCTTTGCCGGATTATTCACCTCTGGCTTGCAACAAAAGTTAAAAAGGAGGACTTGGACAGCTCTCAAGAATGAAGGTGCAAAGCACCGCCTCTTTGCCAACTTGGCAGACAGGCGGTGCGCCATGCTGGGTGCTGCACTTTTCAATATATGCTCAACAATTGACAATTCGGTGGCAGAAAGTTTGTCTTAAGTTACACCTGATGGACACTGTTCAGCTGTTTTCTGTTGTCTACTGTATATGTGTTTGTATCATTAATTTGTGTTTTGATTGACAGCTTTTGCTGTCTTTGCTGTTACATTATTGCTATTGCTTTCCTATTCTCCAAAATGCAATGTCGAAATATGATGATATGAAAAACAGAGTCTTCTTTGAAGGAAATTGATTACATTGACTTGTTCAAGCAAAACGTAAATGTCCGCATTTTCTGTCTGTGGAATTGTTACACACTTCCCCAATCTGGAAGATAAGGCCTCGCCAACTTGGGTGAATGTTGAGTTGCAAAAACACCTGTAGGGTTTTTTCATTTGGCCATGAGGCCCACAGGAAATGGACTTGCGTGTGTAAGGTCAATTGTTTTGTGTCCATATTCTTCTATCTGCTTTTCCGCCTTGTGATTTTGAAAGCCGCCCAAAGACTTTGCAAGATCACTCAACATCTGAACAGCCATCGGGTGACGAAGGCTTGTCTAGGATGAAAAATTTGGCAAACAGACAGTTGTCAAAATGAAGGCAATGTTCACGAGAGAGGATATAGTATCCAGACCAGGTGTAGGGGTCTTGTCGAGTATGTAATGTCTGGTGTTGCCACTGCATCATGGGTGGAAAAACTATGGAACTGAATGCCTGTGGGGAATGTTGGTATGTGTGAGTAGTAAAAATGAAAAGAAATGACTAATTGTCATGAAGATGTAGACCACAAATTATTGTGGGTCTTGATGATTAACAATTTACAAAGTATTTGTTCGCTCTTATTGGTGTGTCTTGATATGATTTTATTACACTGGTCTGCATCAAAAAATAAACAAGAATGATAAATATTTCCCTAATCGTTATTTTGCACTGAAGACAGTTTATCCGTTACGCGACCCGCTTTCCATGTATTTATAATAAATGTTATGTTAACACCGTGTAGCGCGGACGCATATAGACACTTTGCCTGTGATAAAATTAACACCAAATGATATTAACAGCAGCATATTTTATATATATATATATATATATATATATATATATATATATATATTTATATGAGATAATTGGAAAATTGATGTTGATGCTCCATGGTACCCATGCATCTCAGAGAATAATGCGCTTGGAGCTAAATATATTGATGAAAGAATCTATTTTTGTATCAATGGAGTTTTCAGCACCACTTTCCCATATTTAGGTCACGGGTGAGCTGGCGCTTATCTCAGATGACTTTGAGCAAAGAGGACTGTTTGCTAGTCTATCTCAGAACACAAACTATTCAGTTCAATCCAATTTTATATAGTGCTAAATAGCAATAGAAGTCTCGGGGCACTTTACAATTGGAGCAGGTCTAAAACCACACTCTTCATTTATTTACTACCATTGACGGCTAAAGACGTCATAGATCCATTTTTTTAACTCAACCATTTTTTTACTCAACTGATCGTGAATGAGTTAAAAGACCAACATAGGGTTCTCATGAGCATGCACTAGATTGAAGAAGTCCGCCTTAAGAGTGAGAGAGAATTAGCTTTCTGGACCAAATCACTGAAATGTTTCCATAGGATAGTTTAAGTTCTACCACCTGTTCTATTCTGATTCTGTGGACCCCAAGTTTGATTTTTTGGAATGAAGCGCTCTAGTAGGTTGATGATCAATCACATTGCTTGATCGTTTAGTGTTTGAGGAGATATCGCTTCTTCTCATTCGAGTTAGTACTCAGGCTGCAGCATTTTGGACCAGTTGGAGAGTTTTTCACAAATAGCTGGTTAAAGAATTACAATAATTAAGCCTTTTTCAGCGTCAGCTAATGGCAAGAAATGTTAATACACGAATATTGAAAAGTGCGACAGCTGCGGTTGTACTTATTTGCATTATGAATACCTGACAGTAGTCCGTAACCTCATGAATATTGAGTCAAATGTGATTTTTTTGTCTAGAGCATGCAAACACCAGCAAAGCAGAATATTTGAGCAACACATAACATGAATGATTCACTCAGGTGTCTTTCTCAAGCGACTGTGGAGACACGCACACGCAAACAACCTCTAAACTGGCGTGACTGACTCAAGGGCAGACGTCGCCGACACGCAAGTATTTAATTTTTTTTCTCCGAGAAATCATCTTCAAATCGCAAACGATCTTTGGAACAACTCCCATTGACTTTGGTCACCAGGCAACCAAATTGAACGCACAACAGCATCCCGCTAACAAGCTAGGCAGCCAGCATACTAAACGGAAAGGAAACAATTCGCTTTTAGAAAGAAAGAAAATGGTAAAACAGACCATTCAGATATACGCTCGTATAAAGCCCACCAAGAAAGATACCGCGGTAAGTTGACTCGTACGAGTTAATTTACACGCAAAACATTTTCAACGAGGCATGAATTGAAATCTTCCTACCTACCTCGTGTGTAATGTGTAACGTCCCAATAACCACACACTAAGAATACAGCTGCTTTAAATGTTAAAATCACTTGAAATTCCTGCTATGGCATTCCGTTTTTTATTTGGAGCGTATGTCCTTGAAAAAAAAATCAATGACTTGCGACAACTTTGTGTTTACAAATGTTTCTTTGTTTTGGAGTACAATAAGTAATAATAACATGAAGTAAGAAATTCAACATGGATTCTTGTGTCCAAAATGACTCCCGGATTGTTATTGATTGTCACCTCCAGTCATATTTAGAGGAGACAATTGCCCTAACAGAGCAACCCCAAAAATGTCAACCTGAATGAATGCTTGTTCTGTACAGTTCAGGTGTCAAAACAAGGCCCGGTTATTATTTTATGTGGCCCACGAAAGCAAATCATGTGCGTCTACTTCCATGATCCTTGCTAAAATCAAGACAAAAATGTTACAATTTTCCTGAGTAATAAAGAGTAAGGTTGCAAGAATTGTTTTTGTTATAAAAATAATTCAACGAACTATAATCTTTTCTTTGTCTTCTGATTTCAAAACTAATAGGTCAATCAATTTGTTGTGTATATTTAACAATATTATGAATCCAAATGAGGGAAACTGTAAATACAAAGTGTCCCACAATAAGAATTAGTTTGACACTTCTGCTCTACAGCAAGTTTTTTTTTTCTTGTACATTATGTACGCTAATATTTACCAGTGATTAGATGAGTTCCGTTTTTATTGGGTTGAGATATAAACAAAGTCACCGTGCACTGGGAAAAAGCCCTAGAAAAGTCTCCGTAAAATCCAGTTTGTCTGAGGACAGCAACTGATGGGATGAATAATCAAATTACACAGATGGTTTCTGTGGTTGGTTTGCTTGCACAGGCAATATTGAGCACAATGAAATGACCACAGCCACATCGTTGCGGCTTTTTGGCATTCCGCCCATGTACATGAGAAAGCAACAAAACGAGTGGTAGTGAAAACAATCTAATCATTAAGGTTGTATCCTTTTCGCAACCTAAACCCCCTTGGGATTACAATCGCATTAGTGTCTAAGAGACATATGCTAGCACATATGTTGAAGATCAAAACTAAAGATTGGCAGTGTTCAACTTGACCCAACTGACCTCACTTTAAATACCATCCACTGCATTGAATTCAGTCTGTTGGTTTAATGTTCGACAGTTTTTCTTGTATCCCTCTGAGGCGAGACTTTGGCCTGAGTAAGCACGTTTCTACACTGCACTCACAATGCAGCACAATGATAGCTTTTTCATTTCTATAGCTTTCCACATATGTGTCTTTAATTCCAGCGTGTCTTTTTGGGAGCAGACAGCACCACAAGAAACTAAATTTGCAGTATGCAAACTGTCTGTTATATTTTAGAGCATGCACTTGATGAATGGCACCTTCACCACGACCGAGATTCCCACGTTGCCGTCGTGTGGAGGCTTGAGCGGCTCCCTGGAGTGCAGCTAGCACTCTGGGGGCCTGACTAAGAGGAATCTCACCCTGGTGGTCGAACCAAGCGTAAAAACTTGCTCTCGACTACACACCTCAAAAATGGAATTGGCTTTCAGGGATGAGACAGGAGGTGTGAAAACCACACGAAACTACTACTACCACATTGACAATATTTCACACTATATGCATCACTCCATTTTCAATAGAATCTTAATTAGGGTTGTGGGTGAGCTGGAGTCTATGCCTAACTTCGGGCATGAGCCAGGCTATGTCCTGATCTGGTCGCCTGCCAGGTGTAGGGCGCATAACAATCCCCTCTCACATGTGGACTATTTAGATCATTCCATTAACATAGTCTGCAAATTTTTTAATGTGGTAGGTTTTAGCAATTTATCGTTTTGGGATTGAAATTGTGATCTCAGACAACACAATTTCACTGCGTTTTTTTTTTAAAGCGCTACTATCCCTCAAGTTCACCAATCATTCAGCTCCAAGTTAGTATAAAAATCGTTCACAACACACTTTCACCCAACCACCATGAGTCCTTGCTTTCCCGGCTTCTTGCAAATGCTAGGCGCTAAGCTAACTTGTGCTGCAAACTGTCAATCTATGCGCAGCAGCTATGAGCTGCGCGGTGCGGATCAGAAATGTTTGATCCTTTGCGTTTATTTGCGCTGTTTTGCACCACAAAGTACAGAGTTTTGATATCTGCACAGTAATGAATCTCAGTTACTTCTTCTTTATTTTAATTTAGTTTTGCTAAGGATTTGATATGTTTGTTATGTCTTTGTAATGTCTTGCATTATTAGTTTCATAGCATGTCATGTTTTGATTTGATGATGTAATTTTCTGCCATGTTTGTAAATGTTACTCTACATGGTGACTATTGCCCTGAAGCTTGAGTGGAAGAAAATTGTGAATAGAATCCAAATAGCAATATCTGTCAGAAAAATTGCAATTCAATTTTTTCCTAAAATTGTCTAGCCCTATCTGTAGTAGGGAGTTGCAATGCCTTAAAAAACACATGTGACCGTGCAAGCTCCACTCAGGAGGGCTGGGGCCCACATTGTGAAACCCAAACCGTAGCAATGTGAGGCAGATGTGCCAACACATGCGATTATGCTGCCTGTTTTATGTTATAAAAAAATAAAAGTTTTCTTATGCACCAATGGCCTCTTATTGATCAATGTATAATCTACACATTCATTTTTGTGCGGTACCTGCAAGCAGGTTGATTGACTGCTGTTGTCTCTGGCTCCCTCAGCTTTACTCCGTCAACGATGAGCAGCAGACAAGTGCAGCATTGGAGTTTGTGGTGCCCAAGGACATGGCTGATGGCTTTGTTAACAACAAGAGGGAGTGCTTCAACTTCAGGTGCTCCTTTACTATTGATGAACGTATTCTCTTGAATACTGACGCATGTGAGCAAATACTTTATACTGTAAACGTAGTTGATTTTGACCATCAGCTAACCCAGTGGTCTCAAACATACGGCCCGCGGCCCAGAATTGGTACATGCAATTTGGCCTGTAAGGACAGAATACAAACTGCAGGTTTTGACAAAAATGAACTGATATTGATAATTTTGTCCAGAGGAGGGCGCACTGATGACACATCTGGAAATGTTGCCGTTAGTCAGGATTTGATGCAAAAAATGTACGCTCATTTTTGTGAAGACGTTATCGATTACTTAGAAGTACGATAATAATAAATGTTCATATTAGCAGTTTTATCTTTATTTGCACCATAAAAAATAGGAACTATTTTGGCCTGTCGTTATTTATATCTTATTAAGCCACTTGTGCTCAAATTGGGTGAAGTGGCCGCTGAATTAAAATTAGTTTGACACCACTGATCTTACCTTTGAGTGTCATCGTTTTTCTCGTACAGTCCATATAGCTGATACAATTATAGTGCACAAGCATTAGTTCGCTGATTTTTTTTTAATGACTATGCCTTTATAACCTCATCACAATGGAGGTGAAATCATTTAAATGAGATTTACACTTTCAACTTTAATTGGAGAAGTTTCATAAAATGACAGTTTCCATTTAGAAATGACAATAATCGTGCGGCCACTTTCACAGTCTGTTTGTTCGTGGTTTCTTTCATGTTTGTCCTCAGCAAGTTGAAAGCATGCTTTTGTTGAGTTGAGATTAGGCCACCAATTTGCCCATTGAGGTATGTTACATTTCTTTGCATTCCAAAAAGTTACACTCACAGTTTATTTGCATCATTTTGTACACTATGGTGAGTTTTGCCAACTTGTGTTTCTGGTTGGTTATCAAGGCATAATCGTAAAAATATTTCTTAATAATTTGTGATCTGGATTTCAAGAAATTGAAACGTCCATCAACTTTCTTTACCACTTGTGCATCGTATGCAGAGTTTGAGCATGAGGCGAGGTACTCTCTGTCCATGAATGACAAAAGCGATTGAAGTAAACAGCAGCAAGACAGCTGGAACTGCCAAAATAAAGAGTTGAAAATTTAAAATTGTTGCTACCCAGGTTGCATATAAGGAATAATCCGTCTACCAGCTCTGTCATTGCTGAACCAGAACATCTGGTGGTGAAAGCTGCAGTCTTATATACCCTCTGGGCAGGGCTCACGCTACGCTTCCAAGCCCTAAATTCACAGTTACGGAGTCAGACAGTAGTGGACACGGAGAGTCTTGGCAAACCACAAACTCTTATAATAGCTAGCGGAGGTTCCCCTATGCCCTTGTGTAAATACAATTCCCACATTTAACTACCCTCTTGGGTGGATTCCACTCATGTCCCTCTCATCTTTTTTGTGGCATAAAGTAAGATCTGAGACTTCTTTAGAAAACACAATAACTTATTAATCCATTTTGGAAATTAAAAACCAAAATCCGTTTGATTGCACATGTTTAACCGTGTTGTGTGTGTGCCCAATTTAGATTTGGGTATTTTTATATTACAGTTAAAAAAATATATATTGAAAACCATATGTCATAGTTTCTTATTTTGTCCAGGTTCCAAAAAGTGTTTGATCAAGCAGCCAAACAAGAAGAAATATTTGAACACATCGCAAAACCAGTTGCAGACAGGTAATATGAATATGTGATTTGACTCTGTTGCTTGCATTTTCCTTTTAAAAACACCATGGCTGTGTGCTTTCCTTTTAGTTTTAATACTATTATTAAATTTACAATTGATAAAATCCTCGATTCCCCCACCTGTGGCCAGCACAGCTCAAACGGGATTAAGTCCAGTCCCATTAACTTCACCCAGCCGAGCTAACAGGAAATCAGCTAAACTTGGTGTTTTAAGATGCAAATGAAGGGTGCCTGAATTTTGGTGTACTTGACATACTTAAACCACTAAGTGGACTCAGCTGGCAGGCGAGATGGAAAGTTCTGCCATTGTGAGTGTCAGAACTTTTACAAGCCACAGCACAGAGGGACACTATGAGCTGTTGGAGCTTGCTCTCTGTGCTTTTGTTGAAAGCGTCATGCCATCATGAGACAAACCTCACATCTCCCAACATCGCCTAGATATAATGTGAGCTTTGAAAAATGTGGAGAGAAAAAAGCTCAGTTGTGTCTTTATATTTAATATAGTAAGCGTACTTCCCGCAAAAAAAAAATAGTTCATTTTTTTTTTCAGTCATGGCTCTTTAACCCTCATAATTCTCAACCAAATATTCACCCTTTTATGGATTATTGTAAAGTAGAAAAGTGGTTAAAGTTAATGACTATCAGATTCGAGGTACAGCAGAGGTCAGATGCCAGATGGTTAACTGTAGGTATACATTGCTTTCCGATGTTTTTTGAATGATGTTATTGCCCGGCTGGTACTAAAGGAAAACCAACCCAAATTGCTTGAAATAGCAGCAGTTAAATGTTTACCTCCTAACAACCTCTCCACCCAAACTTCACTCTGCTCCAGCGGTTAGTTAGTTCCTGCTTTAATGCTTGCCAAATTTGCAACTTGCTCTCCAGTAGGAAAAGAGCCAGGAGAGGGAGTTTATATGGAATTTCCTGTGATTAAAGTTGGTTGTGTTATGTAAAAAGGTGTTTCCTCCTCCTCCACAAACATTTGGCTCAGTTTCGCCTCAGAATCCCTTCAGCATTGTGACTATAACTTTGAGTGTTTGCTTATTTGTGCCCTGTGATTGGTTGGCGACTACTCTAGGGTGTACCCTGCCTCTGGCACAAAGTCGGCTAGGATAGACTCTAGCTCAGCCATGACCCTAGTGATACAAAATAGATGGATGGACTGATTTGGAAACCGGTGTAGTCATCTCTCTTGCTTCACTTTATTGCGTTTTAGTGACCACAAAGTTTGGAAAGGGGTTACATGAGACACTTTACCATGGATCTGCGGTCATAAGATTCTTTAAAACTGGGCTTCCCAGTAAAATCGCACATAAGAGGCATGTAACAGTAGAGCCAGGAGTTATTTGGCTGTCTCTTTCAGACAGAACTCACCAAAGCGGGTCATTGCTGTCTCCGAAGTGCGCGTTCAGTCGATGTGGCTCTGCCCTACAATACAATACAATAAAATTATTTATTGGTATAGCGCATTTCATAACAGCTGCAGCTGTAATAAAGGACTTTACACGCAATACGACATAAAATAGCAATAATACAAAAACACGGACAGCAAAAGCAGTAAATTAAAACACAAATCAATAATATTAAGACAGTAGCCACCAGAAAACAGCAGAACATTGTCAGTCTCATGTTGGTTCGAAAGCCTAAGAATGAAAATGTGTCTTCAAGTGAGTTTTAAAAGTAGAAAGAGAGGGGGCTTGCCAGACATTTAATGGAATGTCATTCCAGACGGAAGGATTGGCAACAGAGAAGGTTCGATCCTCTCTTAGGTTCCCCTTGGTCCTCGGCACTTCCAGTAGCGTCTGGTCCACTGACCTGAGGTACCGGGTAGGTGCTTAAGGGTGGTGGAGCTCAGACAGGTAAGGTGGGGCGAGGACATTTAAAGATTTGAAGAAAAGTAGAAGTATCTTGAAATGGGAAAATGCACTGGCAATCAGTGAAGAGAGAGTAGAATTAGGGTTGCTGTTCTTAAGGAGAAAGCGTTTTTTTTTTGTTCAACAGGACCAGATCTGATTGTCATCAATAAGCAGTGGAAGGAAATACCACGTTTTCATGGGATGGAGCATCAAAAACAATTAAAACAGCAAGAGCCCCAAAGTAGAGCCTTGTGGAACACCATACAACAGAGGGGCAGAACATGCCTCAGAGCAACCTAACCTAACACAAAAAGTCCTGTCAAGCAAACAGGATCCAAACCACTCTAGAGCACTACCACCAATGCCCAGCCGGTGCTGTAATCTAGCCAGAATAATACTGTAGTCCACCGTATCAAACTCTGCAGTACGATCCACGAAAGCAAGACACACATAGTCTCCGGTGTCATTTGTCAGGGGGATATCATTAAAAAGTCAAAATAAAGCTGACTTTGTGCTGTGCATCATCTTGAAACACGACGGGAAAAGCTCCTTGACATTATTTTTATCCAAGAAAGATTTTAACTGCGACTGAACCACTTTTTCCAGAATTTTAGAAATAAAAGGCATCCTGGAAATGGATCTAAAATTTGACAGCACACCTTTATCAAGATAGGGCTTAAGTGCGGAATAAATAGTGTACATGGTTTATGACAATGTGCCGGAATAAGAGTTGACAAATGTTCCCTTTTTGATTCTTTCACTTTGCCACGGTACCAGTGCCAGCAGTCTTTTAGGATTTGATAAGAGACCAACATCCTGTCTTTTTTCCATCTGCGTTCATCTTCGCAGCATTTTTGTTTTTCTGCACGAGTTCTCTCATAAACCATGGCTTACTTTTGGCGCCATCATTTTTAATTGAGCCGCAGAATCCAATATATTATGGCAAGATGAGTGGAACCCAAATCTGACTTTCTCTGTGTATGAAGAGGGAACACAAAGCTGATGAAAGACCTCAGGGTACCAACTCACGGTGAGGGGGTTAAATGTAAAACATTACATCAGACAGCGCAGTCATTTGATCAGAAAGCACGTTGTCCATCACTTTCAAATTTGAGACCGATAGCAAGGACAAGATCTAAAGTATCATCCTAGTTTGTGAGTGGGGACAGACACGCACTGCACTACATTGAAAGAGTCAATAAGTCTTAAGTAGTCCTTTACCAATAGTTTTTCAGGACTGAACATATAAGTATTTATATCCCCCATTAACAAGATGTGACCATATATCAGCATGATTTCGGCAAGATTTGAAAAGTCATTGAGCAACTCCTCGTTGAATCTGGGAGGTTGGTAAATGACAGCGCAGAGCGCAGGAGCAGCCCTCCTGACATCAAAGAAAGTGCCTTCAAAGTTTGTGATTGATGTGGGGAATATACACTGTTTACATTGAAAATAGTTTTTAAAAATAGTCGATGTTCCACCACCACGACCTGAGGTTCTTGGAGAGTCCAAGTAAGAACATGCAGGGGGTAAAAGCATCGCACTGCACTCACCGGCGCCAGTCCAAGTCTGTGTCAGGCAGAGGAAATCCAGCTAGTTGGAAAGCAATCGCTCCCTCAGAATAAATATTTTATTTGTCAACGACCAGACATATAACAAACAACGCTATTCAAGTGGGAGTGCGTCACTCTTCTGATCGGCGAGCTCTGGGAAGTGCCACAAAACAGCCGATGATTTGTAGCAATCAGAAGGCGATGGGGTCTTGAATGCGCCACAACTGAGTACATCCGTGCGTTTGGGAACGAGCAGGAAACAAAGTGCGTTGTAGCTCGCTTTTTAGCTTCACTAGCTGACCACCATGTTTTCCGTGGCGCCGCTTCCACCGTGGTCGGAGCGCATGGGCAGAGAACTTGTCTGCTGTGTTGTCAGCAGGCCGGGATGTCGGCAGGCAACGTCTTCTACCATGCCAAACACACCCAAACCATCAACGCCACACATTAATGCCAACAAAGACTGGCGATCATACACCACTACAGAGTCTGTGAATAAACCACCAATCACCAAAAAGGAAAAAAAGTTCTCATGTCCACGTACCTAAGTTGTACATAGCACTTCTGGTAATTACTAAAGAATCCAATTTGGACTGAGGCCATGCGTTATTTCAGCTTTTTTAGTTTCACCATCTCACCAAACCCAGTCTTTTAAACAAGCATGCTTTTGCATCCATTGTGGGAAAGTGGGATTAGAGTTCTGTGCTATGCTGTAGAACTACATATTTGCAATGCTGATGCGATTCACTCGCTGCTTTCAATTTTGTATTTCCCTCTATTCCACCAAGTACTATTGGTTTCCATTGCCCCTAATCAGAGCCAAACCAAAATGTACCAATTGAGTGGGTTTTCTTTCACTCACTCTTGAAGATATTTTTCCTTTACCGTCGGATGACTGTCGCCATAACGTCTCTCCACTCTAGCGCATCCATTTTTTCCCGGGGATTTATATTGTCACATTTAATTTACTCGGACTTTGATGGAATTTGAGCTCCAGTATTGAATAAAAAATACATTAAAATGATATGGCGATGTCATAGAAATTGCAAATGAGCACAAATTAAGATTGTATAAATCAGGGGTGCTCACACTTTTTCAGCATGCGAGCTACTTATAAAATGACCAAGGCAAAATGATCTACCTACTATAAAAATGCAAATTTATTTATAAATATATTGAATATTTTTTTTGTACAATGTATGTTGATGTACCTTTCACAACTGCATGAGCCAATCTCAGTGGCGGCTTTCGCTTTTGAAGTAAGTTGTCTGAAAAATGACTGCTGTCCTGACAACTGGCTTTTTAATTCCTTCACCTTTCGATTCCTCAGCTCGCTTTTTGGCGGAAATTCGGTGTCATATTTTCCATGAACAGTCCGAAAATGCCGCTCCACATTTCCCTTCTTTGCTATTGCGATGGTAAACTGGCAGATGAGGCAAACGCACTTCGAAAATGTCATCGTGAAAAACAACTCCTCCTCCCATTCCGTATTAAAGTGATACGTTTTTGTCTTCTTACTTGGTCCAGCACCCCCACTCATGTTGATACCCGCCTTGAGTTCAAGAGAATAAAACGAGCGCTCAAAATTGGAGGGAACCAACTCGCTAGCTTGTTAGTTGTACTGCACTTAGCACCGTTGTTTGCGCATGCGTCGTGACCTATGTGTCACAAAAAAAAATCAGGTGTCATCTGAATGGGTGCCCTTTATCAACCAAATGACGGATAATGATAGGCTGACGTCTATTTTTTAATGTCATGCGATCTACCCATACTACCTTTGCGATCGACTGGTAGATCGCAATCGACGTAATGAGCGCCCCTGGTATAGATGTAATACAGGTAGATACTTTCAAAAGCAGCCGTAAAGAATAATTTGTTACCTGTGTCAAGCCCAAACTGTTTTATCTATTTTATTTGATGTCCTTATTTTTTGTAGAAGACTGGATCTTGGGCCAAGTAAGAGTTCATTACACTTGTGCAGAAACTATGAAATTGATTAAAGGGACGCTTGATTAGTCTTTGGCACGTATATAATAGGTATGCATGTAAAAATTACATCAGTACTAAAATTCACCACCCCAAAAAGAAGGTAGTAGTGTAATGTTTTTTTGGGGATGAAATTTACGATGAATTGCCACCCCGACTTTTGGAACTTGGCTTGTTATTTGTTTGCATCTCAGCTGTCTTACTTCACAGCACCAAGGCAAGTATGGTAATATTGCTAGGTTGGTCAGTTCTATTGTCTGGAACGGACCACCAAAATTCACATTACTACTCTTGTCCATGACAATCTGCGAAAATACAAGTGTTCTGTGCAATATTTTGGATCAAATGTGAGCTCATATCAGCAAAAACCATGATCACCTGCACAAAATAAAAAAACGTGCCATTAGCTTTTTCACTTATACAGGCTGTAGCAGACAAATTAACATGAATACGTACACGAACCCCATGGCGACTGGTTGTAGTTTTCGGACATTTAGCTACGCTTAAGTCTCAGGAGGTAACAGACGACCGGCAGCTGACGACAGCCAGGCATGAATAAATTACGATTAATAAATAAAAACAGACATAAAAATATGAGATAACCAGACTGGTTTGCCAATATTTCTACCAGAACCCATGCTACCCACCTGCAGTTTACGAGTCATTACCTATTCTTCCTGATACCAGCCTTCTCAGTGTTCACTTGTACCATATCTTTTGTCTCTGCAGTGTATTGGCGGGCTACAATGGCACCATCTTTGCCTACGGTCAAACAGGCAGTGGGAAGACATTCACCATCACAGGAGGGGCAGAGCGCTACAGTGATCGTGGCATTATTCCCCGCACACTTTCATACCTTTATGAGCGTTTCATTCAGGTCGGAACATCATCCACTCTATTTGTCTTTTGTGAAATGCGCTATTTAAATAAAATTGTATTGTATTGTATTGTACTCATCACACCAGTGAGATCAGGAATTTTTCTTCTAATCACCATCAGGGGTCGCTGTCTGTTCTCTGTCTCTTTTCTTTCCGTCAAACATCCCATCATTATGTATCTTTTCACCACATTCAGAAATCAAGCACACATACTCTTCATCCACTTTAATGTTCCAATCCCAACAAAGTCGGACAAAAGTTTTTTATTATAGGGCACAGCTCAGTGTAGATCAGTTATAACACCCTGCCAATTTTTAAATCTCCTTTAGACTTCCAGGGAATATTGTTGTATGTGAAAGGGAGAACATGATTCTTTTCAAAAGAAGCCAGATCCAAGAAGTTGAGAGGTAGCTGAGGTCAAAGGTCAGGTCGGTACCTATTTATTTCAGTGCTCTTAAAAATGTTTTCTTTTACTGCTACATAATAGGTAATTGCCTAACAGCACTAAAGCACCTTTAACGTAAAACTCATTTTAGTTGAAATCATTCAGTCAGCTTTTAATCTATGCATTCTGCCCCACAGGACAGCAGTTCAATGTTTAGTACTCACATATCGTACCTGGAGATTTACAACGAAATGGGTTATGACCTCTTGGATTCCAGACATGAAACATCTCGATTGGAGGACCTACCGTCAGTATTCTTTTCATAACTCCTTTTGATTCCAAATAAAATGTTACATTTTACGATTATACTCTTCACTGCTCTGTCTGCTCCTTCTCTCCAAGTCATGTAAAAACCATAAGGGAGGTGTAATCAAGTCGAAAGGTCACGGTGGTATAATGTCCTCACCTATCTTATTATGTATGCCAAAGAGGTCTAATTTAACATTCTCTTTGCAAAGATAGTGGATAGCTGGTCAAGACCTATCACCAATAGGTGCATCATTGTTGTCTGAAACATGTGGGCATTACTGAGACTCATTCCTTCACTGCCATTTAACTGACTGGAATTTATCAAGTGGTGAATATGGAGACTGTAGTATTTGTGGTATCTGATACAGACTGCCAACAGGAATCACATCAGCTAATGCGGTCAAATTGGAGATCGATTTTGCACCGAAGGGGAGAAAAAGGCTTACGAGAGGATTTTCTTTTTGTGTGGCTAGTCTTTATAATCTAGGATAATTCAAATATTTTGTCTGAAGCCATTTCTTTCTTCTGTTCTCTTTTGTTGGCTTATTCTCTGCATCTCCCTGTCACTCATCTGTCCCATTCGACTCAAGCTTACTGTGATCTTTTTCTGTCACAGGCACTGCAGCAGCAAAAGAGATAGGAGACTTTAAGGCAATCCATTTGATGTTGGTCCTGTGTTTTTCCTGGTAGCATTTCCAGTTGGGACACTTCTTTATTTTGCAGATGATTCTGCTCAAGGTTTAGATTCCCACAAATCATAGTCTTCCGGAAATAGCCAGTGCCCAGCTTTAACCATGCTGTGGCCACTCTTGCTGATTCAAGGAGAAGCTGTGGCACTGTTGGTCTGCCTTTCTCTTCCACTTCCCATGTCTTGTGACAACAGTGCACTCACGTCTCCTCCTCTGCAGCATTCTGCTGTCAGGACGGACAAAATGTCTCAAAATGTGCTGCATATTAAATTTATTGTTTTTTTTGTTTTTTTTAAATATATATTTTTTGTTTAATAAAATAGTTTTGGGTTGTAATTCTAATTCTAATTTTTGGATCGGGATATTTTGAAAATTAATGGCAGTGGATGAACACCATTATAATATTCCTGTGTGAATGTTGCTAACGGGTGACGGTGCATGATGTTCTTGACTCATTTTAGTCCCATTTGATAAAGAGTATCAATCCTCGAGGCACTGAAAAGGGCTACTTCATATGAAGTCATGTAGAGCTATTTGCTTAACATACCTTTCCTCGATCAAGAGTTAAAGTCAGGTGGTGGTGGAGGTTGAGTAAGAGGAGGACCCAAAAAAGCAGGGAAGCGAGACAGGGGAAACTTAAAGGGTATTTAATCAAAAAACATAAAAGTACAAAACAACTTGGAGCAACAAAACGCAAGGACTTGACTAAATTAAAAATAAAGCGACACAGGCAGGAGGACAAGGGTCGTGGACGTGGACATGAACATCTGACAAGAACAGTTGACAAAGGCAATGCGCCGATTAGAACTGAAAGCAAACAGGGAACTGAATACAAACAAATTGACGAGACAACGAGGAGCACCTGGGCAAGACACAAAGGGTTGGTAGGACCTAATTAGTTAACACTGGGGCTTGGGTGGACGAACACAGGTGGACACAATGAACATGACGAGAAACACCAGACACAAGGAAAAAACAGGAAACTAAATACTAAACCAAAAACCACAAATACAGATCATGACAGTTAAAAGTTCATAAAGATCTGGTCCTTCCCATGTACATTATGTTCACAGTGTACCTTGCACACAAGCAGAATAAAAAAGGAAAGGAATCTATAAATATCTAATTAATGTACATTTAACCACAACATATGAGACTGGATATTACCCTCAAGTGTTAAAGATTTCCTAATATTGTTGGTGGCTTTACATTCATTGGAAAACATGTGTTACTCAGGAGAGCTTGTGCATTATTTGGCAGAAAAAAAATAATTCATCAAAACCTTCCAAGCTTTATCTGTGTTTGTTTATGAGGTAGTCCTCAGCAAACAACCCATTGACCAGGTGACCGGATGCCTTCGGTACGGGCACTGAGTTGGCTACGCTGGTTTGGGCTTGTCTCTCATGCTTTGCTTTATTTCAAGTCATTTTATAATCATCCATTTTCTTCTAACAAAATAATATTTTGTTTTTGTATTTGCAGAAAAGTAATTATCATGGAAGATACTGACCAGAACATCCATCTCAGGAACCTTTCATTGCAGCAGTCAGCAAATGAAGAGGAGGCTCTCAATCTGTTGTTCTTAGGCGACACCAATCGAATGATTGCAGAAGTAAGAGGGGGTGTGGCCGATGAGGGATGTTTTGTTTTTAATCTTCTAAAATTAAGTGATCGTTTATCATCAGATATGGGCAACTTTCATGGTATTAATGCCAGAGCAGACATGAACTCCTTAAAGCAGGGGTGTTCAAACTTTTTACTCCAAGGGCCACAGTTCAGTTCAGATAATGGATGGATGGATTGCACTAAACGTATGTGTCTTTGTGTATCTAGAAAAGTTTATTATTAGTATTACTGGTAGTCCTCTTTACTCACTCTCCCCCCAATTTTCCAACAGCTAACTTGTAACTCTGTCCACAGCATCACCACCTCTGTTTTAGAAATAGCATTGCGGGCCATGTCAAAAGTTATTTTTAGTGATTGCCGTGGGCTGCAAATGGCCCTGGGCCGTAGTTTGGACACCACTGCCCTAAAGCATATTTTTTAAATGGTACATGTATTTTTTATGGAGTAGGTATGAGATAATGTGTGTGAGCTCAACCCACCGACAACGCACACTGCGGCCACGTGCATCCGGTCTTCTGAGTGCATGACTCCCACAAAAAGTCTTCTTGCTTGCTGCGTTTTTAGAGTTTTTAGATCTCCTGCTTTGCGTGTTTAGAAGCATTACACATCAGACTTGATTCACATGGCATCCACCTGCAGAGGCTGCACGGACCAAAGGGGGGTGAGGGAGGTGTAAGGCCCACAGGCTGTTTCAGTTTTTTTATTTAGATTATTCAGTGAAGTAAATCATTTTGCCAAAAACTGTGCAAAATGGCTTCTCTTTGGAAATTAATTGCGTTGAGAAGACTAAATCCTTTTATAATTTAAAATGTGTTTTATTGTCTATTTTTTGGGGTGTTGACAATATTACATTTGTCTTTTTAATTCATCTTGGGGACATTGTTCTGGGCTACTGTCAATGAAAACAAATGCTCCATTTTTACATGAGTGTGTTGATGAGTTTGTTGGCGGAGAGCTCCCAGCAGCCGCCCACACTGAGCCTTTTGTTAGCTCACCCTCATTGGGACGTCTTGACAAGAAACTTTGACTTGAGCCTGAAGCGAACAAACAAAATCCACATTGTCAATTTGTCACTGCCAAATTTATCCCAGAAGTCTTTGCTCCACATAGAGCAGAAGTCCAAGAAAATTTCACAAAAGATCTTTCAATCCCTGCCATGTGGACACACGCTCAGCAGAGTATGAGCTCATTCATTTATAACAATCCCCACTACTGTTTTATTGGAAATAAAATTCAGCTTGACTACTTCTCACCTTTCCTTTGACCTCATCAGAAAACATTTTTTCTCATCTGTTTTTTTTTCCATGTGTGACTTTGATTACCTTTTCCTCTCGTTAGGAAAAGCGCATGAATTTCATCCCCCAAACTTCCTGTCCTTACCTCAACTTTTTGATGCAATGAAGTTGATCCCAATTTGACTTTGTTTGAGCTGTCGTAGCAACAGATTGCTGAGTTGTAATAACACAGTGTGTGTGGCCAACACTCGTTCCATCAGCAATGTGTTGATCAACATGTGGTCCTCTCAGAGCAAAAGGAACCAGTACCGGGGACCACTGATTTACGGTATTTGATATCACTCAAGTGTGATACTTTCATTTTGCATATCACTGAATCCTTATTCAAATTAAGCGCATATCGGATTAACTGCTGCCTGGCTCGATATTTTTTTTTTTTTTACTTTGGCCACCATGCATATGTTTCACATCTTGTTTTTGTTGATAAAGCTTGTTTATGCAGAATGAATCACGTCTATTTTTGTCTCCATGTCACAACCCACTTGTGCTACACTGGAGATCATCTGAAAATTCACCTCAGGTTTTGCAAGGCCGCCACCATCTGTTTACTGCTCATTGTTTGTGCATGCTGCGGTGTATGTTTTACTCAACAGATGCAAGGAAAATAAGGATGAAAAGAAACACGTCTGTTGTTTGAATGAATCACAGATGGAAAACAAATGTTTTGTTTTTTTGTTTCCAGCCCTAATACTGTTGTTGATTCAAACCATGATGTTGGTACTTACTGACCTTTCTTTTCCAATTTTCAGACCCCCATGAACCAGGCCTCAACACGGTCCCACTGCATTTTCACCGTGCATCTGTGTAGGCGTGAGCCAGGCTCTGCTACTCTACGTCGCTCCAAGCTCCACCTGGTGGACCTGGCCGGGTCGGATCGCGTCAGCAAGACAGGCCTGAATGGGCAATTGCTCACCGAGGCCAAATACATCAACCTTTCCCTCCATTATTTAGAACAGGTAGTTTTGCAATGAATTGTCGTTTTTAAATTCACAGCAGCATGAAACATTGCGACAAAATGTGCGACATTAGCAGTCAGATTTGAAAACTACCTCCACCTTAAATTCTTCTTTTCACCCATGTACTTGATTCCGTCTTCATTGTTCAGCATAATTACAACAATTATTTAGTTGTTTAATTGGATCTTTAAATTTCTTCTGAAGTCAACATTTTCAGATTAGCAGAGCAGTGACAGTTTTATGTGTCCAGCTGTGTCGGAACAGCTTGTGGAAGGCCCTTTTTCTGTGCCCCTGTACACAAAGCTAGTTTCCGAAATTCTTCATGAATGAATACAAAAAAAAAAATCCCACAGACACATTGTGTCAGTCAAATTTGTTTACAAAAAGTTCTCAGAAGAGTGGATGCCGTTTTAACACTCTTCATAGTTCATTTTATGTCAGACTGATGATGATGGTTGGAGTTCCTCCAGCAAATAATTGCAATGACTCACCCTGTAAGTGTTGTCATGCAGACATGAAGCAATTTCATGACCATCCTTCATTTTTACATCCCGAATTTGCCTCTTTTCACTTTATTGTTCTGCAGGTTATCATTGCTCTGTCAGAGAGGAATCGCTGCCATATTCCGTACAGGAACTCGATGCTGACCTCTGTGCTGAGGGATAGCCTTGGAGGCAACTGCAAGACCACTATGATTGCTACGATGGCAGTTGACAAGAGGAACTTAGATGTAAGACGCATACTTCTACTAAGAACAAAATACAAATATCATGTATTACGTTTACGTTTATGTTGTTTAGTTCCACTAAAGAACAATTTTTTTTATCTTGCAAAAAAAAAAAAATACAGGAGTCCATCTCAACGTGTCGCTTTGCCCAGCGTGTGGCCATTATCAAGAATGAGGCAATATTGAATGAAGAACTTGATCCCGCCTTGGTGAGGCAGCTGCATACTCTTCAATACCTCAGCAGTCATAAATAGTCAAACTCAAACACAATTGCACCACATCTGCCATTCCAGCCAGGCATTTCACATGGCTTCCAAGCCTTAATTTGATCAGCAAATGAGTTGCTCTACGGTTTAAGATTCAAAATGGATCTAAGTGTAACCTTTCCATGTGTTTTAAGAGTCCTCTTTAGCAATCCAAAACCACTTTTTTCCAATGTCAGTGAGTTGTTCTAAAATAATCACGTTTTTTTTAGTCTTCAACACTTCAACGCCTGCCCGTCTTGCTATATTTCAACTATGCACCAATTCTCTCCTTGTCTTGTTTACATGCCTTCAAGTGTGTTTTAACATTTTTTAGCCCTGTACCTTATATCTTGAGAAAAGTATCCAGCGGAAGAGTATTGAGTTTATCTACTCTCTGGCTTTGCATGCTAACACAAATCCAAGCTGCACACTTGCAGCCCATGTTGCAATTCTTGTCCAGATGTTGTAGATGTGCAGACGCTTTGACATCAGACGTCTTGGTTTGAAAGACACCCACCAAATTAGATCATAGACCTTACACTTACACATGCACATCATGCAATACTTTCCCTTACTCAATTGACTCCGGACCATAGGGTATAAAGTAATAGCACCGATAAGTCTTGCAGCTACAAGATACATGACGCTGTCACTATAATGCCACTAACATTTGGCTGCTATTTCATTTGAAAACCATGCAGAGGTATTTTTAAAATCGTCTGAATCCAGCCTAGTAATTGTGACAGTGTCTGGTAGCTTCCAACTATGTGCAGCAAAGTTCCATCGCCAGGGTAAAAAAATATAATGACAATTAAAGTTACTTTGCTGTGCATCAGTGTGACAGTGTAGCTTCTTTGTAAGGCATTGACTTGGGTCAGTGAGGAAAATCTGTCTCTTGACCTAGCAAAGATGAATCATTACCGGTTTGAGTACCCTGTTATGTTGTGATGTGTTGCGTTGTTTTGTTTTTATATAAATGCTGCACTTAATTCAGTTGTTGGTGAGATTTAATTAATTTTTCATTGAGACATAATTCGACTCATTCATTTTGTCTGCTTTTGGTAAAAATAAACGTTTTTCATCTTTAGATATAAGAAAACAATCCCAAGCTCTAACAAAGTCCTCCATGGAATTGGTGGATCGATGCCAAATCGTGTGAACTGTAGTCCGACTTTTGTTCAGGGTTGGTTTTATTTCCCCTTGTAAAATATACAGTAAAAAGTGTTCCAGACAAGTATGGTTTCCTCAAGAGCGCTAAGGGTTGTCCCAACCCTAAATTTAAAAACTTAAATGTCGTCTTGTTCCTTCCTAAAGCCATACCCTCAATGTTGAAATTATGGTCTCTAAAAACTCAAAGCCATACTTATCCTATATTGAGTTAAACTATATCGCGATAAAAATGCTGAACGAGTCAAAATCATTCATTTTAACACGGAACGACTCAACTAAACCGTAAATTTCAACGCCATATCATCGACTAGAGAATGCATCTATGATTATCGCATATCTTTAAATGCGACACTGACCGGGAGAAATTGTATGAACGTCCCAGTGGGTGTCTCTATCGTGTAGCGTTTTGTTTGTTATCATGCTACTTTGCCATATTGTGGTCATGTGCCCCCTACATTGGTCTAAAATGTCCATATCCTATCATTTTGTTGAGTCCAAACAAAAGCCGTGTTTAGAAAAACACGCCTCTGTTTCCTTCGTAAAGCAGGGCCCCGTAATTGCTGCATGTTTGTGTGTGGCAAACTATGTAATAGTTGTGAATTTAAGCTGTAACCTGCAGTTATGCAGGAGTGCTTACAGTTTACTATGGGTGGCTTTTTTTTTTTTGCGTGCACAAAATAGTTTCTTTGCACAAAACAGTTTGTGTCCAAGTCATGGACACTGTTGTGTATAAGTTTGTGACATGTTTTGTTTAAATCTGCATGATGCTACATTGCACTACCCTGCACTGCTATATGGAGTGCTGACATCATCAGTAACACATTCAAGCACAAGTGTTTTTCTGAACTTTTGAAATTCCGCCATGGAGTTGTGGTACCAGTGTGGGCTCTACCACCTGAAATAGACTTCTGCTGATTGTGCTGTCCGACCACTGCTGGTCAGCTTTTGAGCATGCAGCTGGGAGTCTTACAACAGACCACAGGGTCCAAAAAAAGGTACAGGCTGCAGCTTGGGACCGCAATGTCAGCTATGATATTTTTGGTTTGAAAAAAGAAATATGAGGTGGATTACAGATAAATATCCTGTCTGGCTGATGGCACCTGCCACAAAACGCAACTAAAGTCTGTTCATTCTTTGAGCATCTTGTGTTCTGTGCACTGTTTGACAGTTGGTGAGCGTCCCGCCTTGTGCTTAGCTGATGAGTTTGAAGAGTAGAATAGGCAGTGCATTGTTAAGATGGAGAAGTCAGTATGACATTGGACTTTCCAACTTGGAAGGGTCCCTGTGATTGACACACAGTAATGGATTTACTCAGCAGAATGTTGCCACCAAATATTAGCCTCCAGACTGGCTTTTACAAGGGAAACAGGATGCATGTAATGAACTTGCTTTTATGGCATTCAATTGGAAAATTCAGTTACATTCCTTTGTGTGTGTGCCTGTCTGACTTTTTGCTCCTAGGGGCATGGCACTGACAGCCTCGAGTATGCCTTTTGAAAACAGTTAAAGACAGTTAAAGTAGGCGTCACCAGTGTACCGTAAATCTGGTCAATTCATTAATTTTTTTTTTTTGTGGATTGATGACACCTCGAGTTTAATGTCTGCATTACCCTTAAGTGCCTCCAGGGGCATCACATATTTTTAAAATTATTTTTCAAAGGATATCAGACAAAAAAAAAACCCTCTTTAAATCAGTCATTAATTAGAATGATGCAATACTCAGAGAGTTTTGAGTTCTGTTTTGAGACTTTTGCACACGCAAAGGGGTGTGTGACAAGTGCCATCATTGCTTGATACCGAAAGTGATTCAAGTTTAAATGAACATTTTGATGCATAGAGCCCTCTTTTTCACGTTCATCATTTAAGAAAAAATAATGTTCGGGCTCAGCCCTTTGAGACTGTCTGTGATTAAGGGCTATACAAACAAAATTGACTTGACTTGACTTGACTCAGCGAGTATAAGACAGACTTAGTATGCAGGATGCCAATGTGTGCCAACAGAGACAAACAGAAGGTTTACTTACAGTATGTTAATGTCATGATCTGGATTTGTGCTTTTGGTTCAGGATTTAGTTTCATGTTTTTTCCTTGTGTTTGGTGTTTCTCGTCAAGTTCATTGTGTCCACCTGTGTGCGTCTACCCCCAGTGTTAACCGACAGGTCCTTCCAACTCTTTGTGTCTTGTCCAGGTGCTCCTCGTTGTCTCGTCAATTTTTCTTTTGTTTCCTATTTACTTTCAGTTCTTGTGGGTGCATTGTCCATGTCAGATGTCCTTGTCAGGGTCCACGTCCGTTTTCTTCCTGCCTGTTTCGACAAGTCAAGTTTAGTTAAGTCAAGACATTGTTTTTCGCTGGTCCCTGTTGTTTTGCACTTCTTACTCTTTTAATTTCTCCCTTAAGTTCCTTGTTTGCCTTTTGTTTCTTCAATTAAAAACCCCTCTAAGTTACTCCTGCCTCACTTTCCTCCAATTTTGGGTCTTCCTCTTCTTCAACCTCCAGAATAACCTGACAGTTAAGCTTCCTTCATGTCCTGCTTGCTGGATCCAATTGTCTGGAATCACTTATACGTTGCTCAAAATGCTTTAGCGTGATGAACCACAAGATTGTCTCATCACTTGGCAGCAGTGACTTGACCTGGATTTGTGTGTAAATCGTCGGGCTCTTTGTCAACGTCTATCAACTCTGTCTGGTTCACATTGTGTATACACGCATGTTCATTTCTTGTTTTTGTGCAAATTACAGTTGATCGCTCGTCTGAAACAGGAGGTTCAGTCTCTGAAGGAGGAGCTGACCATGCTGACAGGGGAGGAGAGAGATGACCAGCTAACTGTGGAGGAGATTAAGAAGTATGTGATGTTGCTTCTTTGTAAATCCAAAGTGTCCTTGGATTTTGTGCTTTTGCACCGCTCTAATTCTGCTGTGCATATAATAAACTAACCACTCAGAGCTAATGAGGTCTGTTTCGATATATTCTCTGACCTTTTTCTTTTTGTGCTTTGCAATGCGCTTGTGCATTTTGGTTATCCAATCTGCTCTCATCTCTGATCTGCTATTCATCAGTCACCCGAAGTCTTAATAACATCTCGCTTCTCTTCGAAGAAAAGCAACCCCCATTGTTTGTAGGATAATGAATCTGAAAATCAGTAATCTTGCAGAATATCAAAATGAGACTGTAATGTTTGCTTCAGCACTGTCATGTAAGGATACACCAAGATGATGAATAGAATGCTGTGATGGTATTGGTAATTACAGCTCTTTAGTTTGATTATATTACTAAATAAGTAAATAAATATAATGAGTGAATAAATAAATAAGGGACGGCACTGTAGCCGACTGGTTAGCACGATGGCCTCACAGTGCAGAAGCCATGGTGTGGAGTTACTGTGTGGAGTTTGCATGTTCTCCCCGTGCCTGCGTGGGTTTTCTCTGGGTACTCCGGTTTCCTCCCACATTCCAAAAACATGCATGGCAGGTTGATTGAAAAGTCTAAATTGCCCCTAGGTGTGAGTGTGAGCGCGGATGGTTGTTCGTCGACGTGGCCCTGCGATCCGCGGGGTGTCCCCCGCCTACTGCGTGAAGAAAACTAGGATAGGCTCCAGCACTACCCGTGACCTTAGTGAACAGAAGTGGTACAGATCATGAATGGATGGATTAATAAGAAAATATATAAATAAATAAATGTTAATGTCACAGTGTCCCATTACCTGTGAGTTATTTTTAGGAGAAAAAAAAACAGGGTGCTATGTTGTCCTGCGGTGACACTGGCACCTACACATTTTTTTTTCCTCAGAACAACGCACATCACCTGTGCTTCTTTCATCTAGCTTCCCTCCGCCCCACATATCTTTTCCCCCTTCATCCTCATTTTTGCGCAGCTACTATCCAAGAAGAAGAAAAAAAAAGTTAATTGGCCGTTTGACTCTGCAAGCAGCCCATCATATTATGCACTGCTTAGAAGTCTGCAAAAAACAAAAAGAGCTCATTACCGGTGACAGACAGTGTTAGTGGTTATTGAAACCTTGACTTTTTAAAACCATGGTAAACATTGAACCGGTTATCGTGCGTGTGAAAAATGAAGACTTCATATCTTTGCCTTCTTTGGATCATCTTGGAAAGTTGTCTCCTTGTCTTTCCAGGGCTGCTTCCAAAACCCGCGGAACCAATGTTTGGACAATAATCCAGAGATGGTTTATCAACTGACTTGCCCAGTGTAACTGGAGCACCAATTTAAGTAAATAGTTGTCTTTGAAGAGACCCAACATTAAACACTAGAAACCCTCCTTAAGAATAGATTTCCACTGTTGAGCTGGTGCTGAGGGTGATTGATTGTAACTCGTAAGTGCTGTGGTTTAAAATTTCTCTCCGTGTGATTAGGTTGGAAGAGTCAGTCAAGGCCTTTCTCGATGATACTGGTCCAGATGGGACACTGACTTTGGGACCAGACATGAGAAAAATCCAGTACTGTTTTTGTCTGCTTAAGGTAATAGATTAACAATATTTATGGTACTCTGCTGTATATGTCTGTCTCTCAAAACTGTTTCTTCTCTCCATTGCTACGATGCAGGAACAATGGTCTTTATCTGTTTGTGTAACACAAGACTATAAGACTTTCTCCAAACAGTCCATGTGTGACTTTTCTGTTACTTCTGAGATATACCAATGAAGGCGCTTCTCCATTACAGGTCGCAGAACGGGATTATTTTTTTAAACACTTATTTGAATGTTGGACATTGAATTTCCGGTTTAATCAGTGGTGCGTTCCATTAAAGAAACACCCACTCTGTCGGACAATGAGATGAGTCACGTCACGGCCCTCTTCGGCCAACATTCTAGCACCAGGTTGGAAAAGGTTCTGAGAAGTGGTTCTGTTGTAAGCGCAGTGACCGCAGGGTGCAATGAAAATGGGTCTCAAGGGACATTTGGTTCCTCTATTAATGGAATAGGGGCTGAGTTTGCTTTATACGCAGTAAGTTGAACTTGTTCACTATGGACGTTTGACTTCTTCAGTTCTTTTACTTTGGGCTTGACATGTTACGCGTCACCTCAGTGAACAACCACACTTATAAACTTTCCCCTTCATTCTACCTGAAACTATTCTCACCTAACACTCCTGACACTTCTCTCTACCCGTTCCAACCTGCTTGGATCTGTTTCTTCACCTTTGTACCAGATTCACTATTGTTGTGGATTGTTGACCTTGAGTATCTAAAGTCCTCCAATCAATTTCTGTAGCCTCACTCTTCCTCCGCCACCCCACGCATTCACACATGTAAATTCTGTCTTACTTCTGCTAATCTTCTTTCCTTTCCAGTGCACGCCTGCACCTTGGTAAATGGTCCACCACCTACTCGCTGTTTTTTCTGCATGTCACAATGTTATCCTCAAACATAATGGATCTTGAGGATTCTGGTTTAACCTCATCTTTCAGCCTATGCATTACTACAGCAAAGAGGAAGGGGCTTAGAGCTGATCCTCGATGCAGTTCTACCTCCACCCCAAAGCGCTGGTGGGAGCGACCGATCCGGAATGGATTCATTATAATCAACACTTATAATTGGCAAAGTTTTCAAACGGATCTCCTTCCTGACGCAACCCTCTGCATTTACCCGTGGTTGGGACCATCCTTCAGTTTGCACTGGCTTGTACCACCTTGTAGGGGTAGTTTAGAATTGCCTGCCATCGCAATTCTGTTCATTGTTTTCATGGGCAGAATTATCCGCCCTGCTAAAGTGCGTGATTGTCCAGTTTTATAGGCTGACATGCTCATCCCTGCTCTTTTGAGTGATACATTGACATACTTATTGGTGCAGCATCTACAGTGATACGGTCACTGTAACTGTCTGTCATCATCGACAGAGCTGAATGTGAATCTCTCTTGCTTAGCCTGCTGCCTAGATTAGTGAAAGAAATCCAAACTCAATGATGTTGCATTATCTATTTATGTTGACACTTTTTGTGGATATTACTTTCCTGGTTAACATCATAGTTCATATATAATTGTATGTTCTAAAACAAAGAAAACCGATCATTTATGATAAAAAAAATACCTAATCAGCATTGATGGCAACTTTTTCCTCTTACATTCCTGTACTGTGCTGTCAAATGCTGCAAAATCTCCTTAGTGAGGTGCTTGTCAGTGTTTATGACCCTTAAACTTTCTAGAAAGTTGTACTCTCTGTCCCACTTTCTCTCCCTTTCAATGTGAATGAATGTATATTTTTTTTCTGTTTTTGATTTTGGTTGTGGGGGGGCAGACAATGATTCTTGGCAATGGAAGCGGAAATCGCAGTAACAATGATATTCAGGCGTTACCAGCAGCCATAACAGAGGAAAGAGATATTCAAGAGCACCACCATGCAGAGGAGGTTTACAGACTAAAGGAATTGCTGGAGCAGCGTGATAATGAAATCAGTATCCTTTGGCTTGGTGTTATAATAGCACAATAACTTGTTTGTTTCAATTAAATAGGCATATTTCTGGATTCCATATGACAATGATATTGTTTGAAGCTTCCTTATTTTAAACAAACATCCATCCGTAATCTGTATCGCTTCTCCTCACAAGGGTCGCAGGGGTGCTGGCAAGCTGTTATCGGGCAGTAGGTGGTGTACACCCTGAGCAGGTTGCCAGCCAGACGCAGGGCACACAGAGACGAACAACCATCCGCTCTCACACTCATACCTAGGGGCAATTTAGAGTGTCCAATCGACCTGCCATGCATGTTTTTGGAATGTGGGGGGGAAACCGGAGTACCTGGTGGAAACCCACGCAAGCACGGGGAGAACATGCAAACGCCACACGGGAAGGCCGCAGCCGGAATCAGACCCATGACCGCTGCACTGTGAGGCCATCGTGCTAACCAGTCGCCCACCGTGCCGCCTTATTTTAAACACTCATTCTTAAAATATCCATGTCAAAATGCAAGTGCCTCTCTATGACAAGGACAACGAGCGCTTTGCCTTAGTCAGAGGTAATGGTGTGGTCCATTAAAATTGGAGCATCATGTGGACTTTAATTTTAGTGTTGTGCCTGGTTTAACGGCATGTTCTATAGTTCCAGTGATGTCTGCTTCATTGGACAACTTAATAAAAAAAGAAAAATCACAAGAAAAATGGAGCCGAGAGATTGAATGAACAGCACAAGATATGTGTGACCGCAATATTTGCACTGAATGGGTTTCGAGAGAGTCCACTGATCCAATGTGGAGCCCCATCAAGAAATATTTTCACCCTATACTTCAATCTTATTGTTGTGCTGATCATAAATGAAGAGATGTCAGACGTCTCCATGATGGAAAAACCTGGGACACCAGTCTTGAGTAAGAATGACATCAAACCCAGAAATATTTTTTTTTTCTGTAACAGGCGACCACTATAGGTGTAACAAATTTGTGGTGGGTTTAAAACTTGGCAGCTTCAAATTTAGTGCATAGTCACTGTCATTAGGGACTGTAATGGTTACATCTTGCTGTTACATCCCCTTTTTATTGGCTGACTGTCATATAAATGTTCTTCTCATCCTTCATTTATCACGTAAAATAATGCTATTTGCACTGTTATTTTCTTCTGAGTAACCCAAATATTCTGCTGACCATCACCGTTTTTGTGATGTTGACTGTCCGCAGCCTGACATCTGCTAATGTCGTGACATTTCCATGCATGAGGAATATATCAATGTTTTATTATGGAATGTGCTTCAGTCATCAAAAGTACAGTAGGCTATATTCAGAGTATGTGGGACATACACCAGAAGCTCAGTCAATATTTAATCAGGCTCCAATGTTTTATTCAGAGAATTCTATACATGGTATACATCGCTGGTGTAGCGTCGGAACATTCTGTCACAATTGGGTGAATTTAAAATGTTTTTGTGATTTGGGTGTCTAAAAAGTGTTGATTTTGTAGGCACAAGAATTCCACCTGATGCCAGCAATGTACTAGTTGATCAATAGTAAGTGGAACACCAAGATAGTCCCTTCTATCAACAGTTAGCAGGCGAGAAAAAAAATGACACTATTAGTGAAAGCAGCAACATTGTTCTCTTGTGTACCAAAAAGGAGATGTAGGACTGAGTATACGCCATCAAAAGAAGAGATTGAAGTCTCACAATCGCAGGGAGCTTCGGTATATGGAGTGTAACTCATGGAAGATAAAGCGCCAACTACATCCCAGTGGCAGTTCTCCTGTTTCAGACTTCTTGGGTAGCCAGCCAATGTCTAGGTCATACACACGCAAGTGCACCCGGCCTCACAAGCATTTCGACACTTGGACTCAAGTAGACAAACACATACAATCTCATCAGTAGAGAAGATTTTGTGGAATCTTGGCTAAGTCGCTGCAGCCGTTCTGGCTCCCCTTCTCTTCGCTGATTCTTCCCAGACCATGACATCTCCCTGAGTCTGTAATGTCTGACAGGGAGCACATGTCAGCAATCTGCCATTATTAAATGCCTACTATTGTGCATGCCGTGAGGAAACTAATGTGTTGCTGCCCTTTACTCTGTTGTCATTTTTGGCTTACTTAGTGGAAATTCCGTCTATAAGTAAAACATTTTCATCAGTCTAACTTTCAACCCTATATACTTGACTTCAAGTACAAACATGTTTGGTCATGCTAAGCATGATTTCTGCATTCGTTACAAATATTTAACCTTGGTCTTCACAAACAAAATACACATTTGCTCTTTAACTCAGTGCCTATAGGTATCCTGGTTAAGATTTTGAAGAAGGAGAAAAAAAGGGCCAATGATGCCACGATGCAGCTCGCAAGTGTTTCCAATGTACAGAAGCATGCGGCTGAGGGTGATGCCAGTTTGTCAGCAATGGTACGACTACAGACGGAAAACAATGAACCCACCTCGACTCTTCCTGGAGGACGGGCGGTACAGTACATGAAAAGAGGTCATTTTGTTTTCTAGTTGTCTGTATTCTAAGCCAGGCAAACTTGTTTTAATTTGGAGATGTTCTTGCATCTTTCAGAATAGCCACATGTTGGAATGCCTCAGTAGCATTTTTCACATCTGATAGTGTGATTTTACAATATTCAAACCAATTGTCTTTTCTTTTCTAAAAATGTTTTTTATTGTCTTTTCATTTTTATATTAGCGGGACCAGGAAAAATAAAAATTGATTTCCATTCATATTTTCAGGATGGTTAGGTCATGTGAAAACTTTGATAGTGTCCAGGTAAAGATATCGGACCCTATTTTGTTCCACGGGCGCAAGTCTAATGCAAAGCTCATTCTGTGGACTTTCCTTTCTTTTGGGATTTTGCCAGACTTTGTCACGTTAAATTGGATGTAATAGAGCATTTGCGTTTTTATGTGATTGTGGAACATAGTGTTTTCTCAGCCAATCCATGCTACATCCCTAATTTGCATCAAAATCAGGCGCAGCACAGCTATTAAATTCACAAACACGCTAAACTAGCACAAACCCAGCACTAAAATGACGACGCACCCACTTTTGCCCGAAGCACAGACAATTTCCAGACAGGCGCTCAGGTGAGGGTGTATGATGTGGTGAGACCCGATGACCCCAGCATACATCACTGATGATGCGTCCCAGTGCATCCATGAGGTGTTTCTTGAATAGTAATATTTTTTGTATTATTGGGTATTATCTCACTATTTCTACTGATCTTTTTTTGGAGCGGTATTGTTTGCTTTTTTTTTTTTTTTACCTCCTTTTAAAATTCTATAAAATAATGGACTTGTTTTGGGAGCTGCTGCTTTTTGAAAATAAGTGTTGTGACAGTAAAATATTCCACAAATATATCTACAGTCACTGTCAGTCTTATGTCATACAAAACTACGCTATGCCAATTGAGATGACTATATAACAGCAAATATGGTCATGCTGTACTACCCCAAAAAAGGGTGTGACCAAATCTGTGCTGGTGCGAACAAATGAAAATGTTGGCCACCTCAGAGCTACCAGTGCAAAATTTTGTGTACAGCCATATCTATTGTGTAGTTCCAGGATTTATATATATCTTCTATCTTCTGTCTTCTCATCAGTTATCAGGATTGCTCAAAAATGGAATGGGTGATTTTCAATCAATGTCAGTGTTAAAGCCGTTTTGACCCAGTGCTAAAGATGCTGTGGTGGAACTGGAACGTCACAAAAACAGCTAAAAATAATACAAAAAATAGTTCTGAGTTTGAACCCAGTCAGTGCCAGGTAGGAAGTTTTAATGTGGAGTAAATGTGCTTAAACGGTGTTCCTAATCCTTACAAAAGTAATCAAACATCATGAAAACATCATGAGCTCAGGTTTTCAGCACTTCATTGTGACGTCTCGCTGCTGTTTAATAGTGAGAATGAGACAAATGGACCCCGCTAACAAAGGAGTTTGTGAATTAAGTAAATGTTTAGCAGATGTTGTCTCCTGTATAGCTGACATCTACTTTTTCTTGCTGGATGAGAATTTGTGATGGATTAGATGCCGAGACAGCAGCCAGGTGATTTGGCCCAAGCTAATCTTTAGTGTGTTGCTTGAGGTAGCAGCATGAAAATCATTGATTTTTGGATACTATAGGCGACGCACGTGTGTTCTGGCCATGCCCAAAGTCGAAAAGTCTTAGAAGAATGGATGTAATGTTATTTATACGATTATGGAGAACAATGCAATGTTTTCATGTAAGGTATTGTATGGAGGCTATTTGTCTGGGGACTCTGTGTTCAGGGACGACGGGTGCCTGCTTAAGATCATGTTGGCAGCATGTAAAAAGGCCATCACACATAAATGGCTCAATCCAGGACTTCTGACACGAGATGAATGGCTAAAAAAAATCACGATATATGATAACATACAGACTAAAGCATGTAGAAGACTGTCGTGAAAAATTAATGAAATGGATATCGATCACAAAGAAGCGACGGGGGAAGGATTATTGGGTCGCATTGCTCAACTGATGGATTTGATTGAATACTCGTGATGATTATAGTCCTCCTGCTGCAACATTAATTTTATTTATTTTTACTTTGACTATTTTTTTTTCATAATTACTTAGTGATGTGTGTTGCGTTTTGTTTACCAACTTTTTCATGTTGAAATAGTTTTTTTTTTTTAATGTAGCATCTTAACTGCACAGATGCTCAGAGGTATTTCCATTTTTTCTTTGAAGTAAATATACAGTACATAAATATTTTGAATATAATTCTGCTGAGTAGAGTCTGTTTTTTTTTTTGTCATCTCATTATCTGGCAAATTGCTCCCAGATGTCTTTCTATTGTGAAAGTAGAACGTCATCACATTGCCACATCCTCCCCAGTGGCTTTCGATCATAATCCAAATGGGGAAAAAAAAAAAAAAAAAGGAAGCCTACATCTTACTGACGTGATGAAGATTGCAGAACAAGTAACTCCCGATTTCTTGTGGGCTACTTCGTGTACTTTTAACCTTACTTTGAATGCAACAGGAATGCAGAGGTTAGTGAGAGTCAAGTCATTTATGCATTGAAACATGCGTCTCATGCGGGACGGCTGCATTTGACTTCTCCAGCCTGGTTTTGTCTAAGTGGATGATGATGAACCTGAGCTCTCATAACTAGTTCATTCGTAGCCACTGGGCAGTGGATTTTGAGCCAACAACTCATCAAACTGAATCTGTGCTGCCGTCTGCTTTAACCACAGTTCCTCCATCCTCTCATTTTTGTATATCTGTGCCCAATGCGGTAAAAAGGCCAGTGGAGGGCTAATTGTTAACAGTGTCTCTGAAAGAGGAGCCTATTAGAAAAATAAACACACATTTGAATCCAGTCCAGACAGATGAAGGGAGGCAAATCAATCAGTCTGGGAAATGGAACATGGGACGTTATGAAGGATATTGGTGGAGCAATGCTCATATGTGCTACATTCTTTTTGAATGGGCGCCAATCTAATACAGACCATAATTTCACCTGGTCTTGCTCGTCTTTGTCTTTTGTATTTTTTTAATGGTACATAATATCCTGCAGTGCAAGTGAAAGCATCTGTTGCTCTTCGAGAACTAAATCATAGACAGAGCTTAAGTCTATCTGGTAACGCTGCCACAATCGCGTTTTGTGCGTTACGTTTGTGCCAAACTCTTTCATTTAAAGCAGAGATGGGCAATTCAAACGCCAAAGGGGTCATAATTTTTCAGCATTGCTACTGGGGGGGGGGGGCACATGGGAGCGCACACTTCCTGACCAGATTTATGACAAAAATTAGATTTTAAATATGGACAAAATATATACATACGTGCAAAAACCATGCTTTTATTTTGGATAATGCATTTTTCAATGCATGATTAGAAGATCCACGATCATAACCCAACAAAAGGGGGTTTGAAGCAAACAACAAAATAACCACATACTGCAATTTATTTTTCTGCATAAAAACTACCATTCAAGGATGACACAAAACTGCTGAATAAGAAATCAACATTAAGTGCAAGAAGTCATTTTGTAAATTGTTTTTCCTACAAAATCATGATTACACCTTTTTAGGTTCTATATTTGTCCTGCATATCTTTCTAACTCCACTAAAAATTCCTAGGCCCACTCATGGTTTAGAATAGGGCAGTATTAAGACCCACTGTAAGTTCACCATAGACATGTCTGCCATCTAGTGGTGATTGGTGATATTACAACTAAAAACTACAGTTAACCCCTGCATAGACGCACTTCGTCACCTACGGATTCACGTAATCGCAGTTTTTTTAAAACAATATTTTTCTCAAAATGGGGCCCACGGGCCGCCAGTTGCCTATCCCTGGTTTAACATTAAAAGAGTCAGTAATTTGATATAAGACCTTTTTATCCTCATCTTCTGTTCACTTTGTTTACAAAACATGAAAGAATGCTTTTACATGTACTCCAATGATCATGTTCTGGACTAAATCAGAAAATGTCTACAACCAGTCATGGTCCACTTGCAGAAATATACCAACTCCACATGAGACACGCATGACTGACGTTAAAGTCCATGTAAATGATCCAGCTGCTCCATAATCAAATCAGAGGACTCGGGTCACTCCTGTCAGTCTCCTGCACACTCTGCATTGAAAGGAGTCTTTTTGCTTTCCAACCAAAATAAGTGACCCTGTGAACAAATTTTGCACAAAGTTAGTTTTGGCAATGGAACTCAATGAAATCTGGAGCGCAGGCTTCAAATAACATTTTCTTACTTTTCATATTTAGTGATCAGTTCTGCCATGAAAAAAAAATATGAAGGCAGGTGGGAAAACTGACCTTGTGACCTTGACAATGAAGTGAAGGGCCACACTAATGTTTTAACTCCCCCACCAGTAAATTAATTCTTTCCTGTGGTTTATTCACTTTCATGTTTTTAGCACAATGAGTGATGATGGCCTCTTGTGATAGTTGAGTTAAGAGCATACACACGATTATGTACCAACATGGATCAAGCTTTCCCACCTGTAATATCTTAAACTCTGATCAATGATGTTGAGATTGTTTGTGCATGTGGAGTTGAATATGCTTACTTCGAAATATGTTGATTCTTGCCGTTTGCTGTGATATACTGGAATTCAACATGCCACATGGTTTTGGTTTTTGCCTCTCTGATGGTGAAAAAATGTTATGCATCCATTCATTCTTTGAACCGTTTATCCTCGCAAGTGCGCTGGAGAGCATCCCAGCTTTTGTTTCTTTCTACTTTGTTAACAACCAAAATAATGCACAGAACACATAAACACGGGGTATTGTGTGCTTGCAGTGCTTAAATGAAGTGGATTTGCGTCGCAATTTTCGAGTCCAAATTCACAAAAGCAAAACTGCGCAATAAGTCGCCCTCGTCTCCTACATGTGGGAAGTGGCAGCAACGGAGGGTCCGACATTAGCGGAGGCCCGATCGCCATGGGGACCATGCTCAAATGTATTTAGTCCTCCTATTTATTCATGACTTTTTTTATTGACCCAGCTGAACCAGCAATTTAAGTATCTTTGTGGCCCAACAGCTCCTGAAAAAAAAGTTATGTTTGTAACCTCTTATGACGCACACGGTTAGCAGAGCTGTGTGTAGGATGTGCCAAATTCACATCCAGCCAATGAAATGTAAATTGTTTAAATTGAAGGGAACACTTTTTAATCGACTTTTCATTGAACTGTATGTGTGCAAATGTTGGCCCATTTAAAATACGACCTCAGAGTTTCATTATTATGCAACATTTGAAGCATGATGACTGAGTGATTCTGATGAGGTCACCTTCTAGCGATATTGACCCACATCTCCATTTTTATTCTGGGTAGGTCATTGGATGGTTGTATATGAATGAATTTTCTTCTGGTTCATCATTCAGAAGTCTCCATTGTGTCTGCAAGCACACCAGATGTCCTCGTTGAAAAACTGTGAATGTAATGATGACCTTTCCCTGGAAACCATCGCTGCTGTAATTTGCTGCGCTCTTTCCATAGCACATCATTCTATGTCAGCTACTTAACTTTGCCAACACATAAAACATGCACCATCGGGAATTCGTTTTCTTTTTGATGACCGCACTGGAAGTAGTCTGCACTTACTACAAAATGTTGATGTCAGATCTACGGTTCCATTGTGTCCGATGCACATTGCAGACTGAGCTACTCCACATGAGTTTTATTTCAGGTTGATTTATTTTGTCTTTTTGCAAGTGCAGATGGATGTTTTCTTTCAGTGTACTTGGGTTTTTCGAGCTAATGAATACACAAGGTGTTCCTGTTGTAATTCAGGCCTGCGATGACTTGTATTAAGCTGATTAGGGCAGACAGTAGACTTGAGACGTCAAGACTTATATCTTACTATAAGCTCTGCGAGCATGTAATGAGATGCTAATGGCTCTAGCAGACCTTCAACACGCACCACGCTGTCTGTGAAGTAGGCCGAGGCTTTCGTCGCAGTCTACCTGTCAGAAGACCACAATGGAAGGGTGCCCAAAATGTTTTCTCCTTTCCCTTGCCGCTTTGCAAACTCCAATAAGTCATGTAATGCATTGAGGCAAACGTATCACATTACAACTTTTTATTTTGTCCAAAATCTGTCATGCCAACACATTCCTCTGCGGCAGTCTGTCACGACGTGGGGGTATGAAGAAGAATTAGTCAAGTTCTCCATGTGATTTTATTACCGCACAAATGGTGTTAGTGCCACAAAAAAGATGTCATATTGAAAATATTTCCAGAATGTTGCCCCTTGAGAGTCGATGGAAGTGCAAGAAGCCCGAAGACTCAACTGTTGAGGTTGGCTCAAGCAGCACATGCTTGCGAGATCCCTGCTGGTTTCAATCAGGACTTTCCGAAAATAACGACTGAATTCCCCACTGTCCTTAACCCACACGAGTAACTGTCCTCTGTGTCTGCTTTGTTGCAAAATTTCATTCAATTCATCAGAATGTCAACTTTTCATGCCACTCATTAGATTATTACTAATTTGCTTCATTATAGTCTGCATCATTATACGCTGAATCAAGAGGAAATAATTTTTTTTTCCATTAACAATAGTTTGGAATTATGTTATTTCGGTTCAAAAACATCTACGAAGCAATGTTACCTTTCACTTTTTTGTATTCATCACATGAAGTATCTTGATGTCATATCAACAAGTAAAACAATGAATTGCCTTTCCGTTCCAAGCATAAACCTGCGTAAGCATATGTTGACAACTTTAATAAAAGCGGTTGTTAAACAATATTACGAGCCCATTAAAAAGCAACTGCCGCCGGGCGCTTTCGTCCAAACCTATGTCCCTTCCTTCCATGTGGTAAATTGCTAAGTTGTGGTGAGAGGAGTTTCTTTCATATAATGCTGATGTGTTTTAAATGGATGTTTACTGTTTACAGTATTTGTGTACGTGCTTACTGGAAATCGCCGTGTCCATTACTGTTGCAATAAGTTTTAGGTGGGAGGTCGAAAATGCCAATGGGGTTTTAACTCACATCTGGCATCCAGACAGGAGTCGGGAATACCTGTTGCTGTGGATCGACTCAGTTTTTGCTGAGACGTCGTATCAGTTGACTAATTTATATCAGAAGAATGGAGCTGTGTTTGAATGGACAGTGGTTGATGTGTGCAGTATTACAGTGATTCAAACTTTTTTTTTTATTCTTGTTAACAGGAGCACAGCTCTCAATGGGAAAGCAAGAGGCCTTTGAGACCTTTCTCACAGAGCATGAGGACCATCACATCATCCAAGACAACAAGAGTCTGCTCAAACAGAGGTGGTTCCAACAATCAATTTGATAATTAAAGAAAAGTAAATTGATCCGCTCGTCGTAAAGTCTCTTCTCCACTGCATCCAAACTACTCTCTCCTTTTTCCACCATGTGTGTGTTTGCATCTGTGTCGTGTCAAAACAGGCTAATTGCTGTGAGATGGTGAAAAGTCTTGATCCTTGGGCTATTTTGACCAAAGTGTGTCACAGTAATGTCATTAAAACACAAAAGAACATTTCAAGATGTAGTGAAGGAAAGGGCTTTTTAATGATTTGCACTGAAATGTGTGTGTGATGTGGTACCCTTATTGTTTAAAATAGGTCAAGAGAAGCCAAAAAACTTGGGGAGCAACTTCATGACGCCAAACAAAAAATCAGTAAGTTGTTTCCATGAATGAAATAATGTTATGTTTGACAAATATGTTTGGTGATTTAGTCGTCTTCTAATATCACAGTCACTCTTTTTTTTAACATCAGAGATGTAAATTTTTTTCCTGTATCATATTTGATTTTGATAATAGTATAATAATAAAAATATAATATGTCATATAATGACATACAGTATTTATTCATATTTATGAATTAAAGCTGGTGGACCCCCCCCCCCATAAAAAAACTCCACAGCTATAAATTACAACGCTTGTTAAAATGTGCATTGCTTTTTGAGGTCAAACAAAAAAAATAAAAATAAAATAAATTTCAAAAACCCCATGTGCTATAATAAAGGTATTTTTTTAAATCAGCGTCAAAAATATATTTAAGGACGTTTAAGCCTTCTCTGTTTAAAATTTGCTGTCGATCTTATTTTAATAATTTTCAATCCTCTTGGAATATTCCACTGAGTGTAATAACATGTAACATTCCCGTTACTCTCATTGAGTACAGTCGATTTAATTTGTCTGATCTATTAACGACTGCGTGCGCATGCATGCCACTTTTGGCAACTTTTCCAATGCATGATACCTACTCGGTCTGGTCTGAATGTCGCATAATACATATATCAAATTATTATCCAGCCATTATCTGAGCCGCTTCTCCTCACGAGGGTTGCAGGCTCATTATTTCTGCCACTTTTGGAATGTTTCTTGCGATAAAACATGCCAATTTACGCTCACACCCCCTTAGAATGGTCCTCTTGATTCTGTATTTTAAGGTGTAAAAGCTGATTGGATTGAAAAAACACCCGGAAAAGTCTTGGTACTGTTAAAAATCACAAGAAGCTGCATTCCTGAATGTTTTTAGTGGACGGTGGTTGCCTCTTCTGGCTGGAAAGTGCTGCTGTAATATTAAGCTTGGTGTGCTTGCCTGCCATCGTGGAAGCTCTGTTGGAAACTAAATGCAATGTTTGTCTCTTGGTTGATGTCTAGCGTAGAAACGGCGCAATATAGATCGAAGCTTTTTACTGCTTTGTCTGTTGGATGTTTTCGACATTGGGCTCAAAATCAAAGCAATGAAGAGCAGCCTCTGTAGATTTTTGTCCAAACAGTTCCTTGGTTTGCAGGATTATTCTTGGCCGCTCTGTATGGCCATGGAATCAAAACTCACCAAAGAAGCATATGCTCTGAGCTTTTAGGTCCTAAAAGTAGCACAGTACATATTTATTTTGAAGGATCATTGGTGCACATATTGAGCAGTATGCATGGCAGCAGGATATGGACAGGAACGTTGGATTTCTGTAGACGACCTGAAGGATTTATGCAGTACACTCCCATATAGAGCATAGACTATTTTGTATTTCATTCTCCATAGCGCTAATTATAGAAATGACGAAAGGTTTTGAAAACAATGTTGCTGAATTGCAACATGTGTTCTTGTGTATCCATTTCCCACAAAATGAAACATGACTACTACTCATTGAGCTCTAATCACCTGCTTACACACCAGTCCAGTAAAGACACAGAATGTGTCAGAAATCGTTAACTGAGCCTTGAGCAACTGTGATGTCATTGTCAGTCAAGAGAATTGACAAAATGGACGCCCCTTGAGACAGGTCGGTTTTACTGCTTAATGCATATTCCACAAACGCAATATTAATCAGGACGCCATGTTTGAACTGGTGGGCCTGCTGCATAAAACATATTCTTGAAAAGAAAAATTTTGTGTAGGCGTCCCCTTTAAGAGGCTAATGATTTTTTTTTTCAAACATACTTGACTCAACACACACACACACACACACTGCATAACATTTCCCATCTTGCCGCAGTGAAGCATTACAAGTTTAACCTCTAGCTGACAAATAGTTAATGTGGCTTTACATCCTCAACATGACTTTCTGTGAAAACGGGAGGGCCTTTTGGAGATCTATTTGAAGAAGTTTAGTGTGTGAACCCCACAGGCATGTCTTGGAAAGGTGAAACGCGTGGACTGGTGTGTAATGAAGCATTGCACTTTGGTAGTATTTCACACAATGGTGAAATTCATCTTTCATTGATTTCTTTCATGTCAGAAATTGTGATTGACATTGCCAATTTCTTTGTGTTTTGAATACATCATCATTGTTATTCTTGCATTTTATAGCTGTAAAGCGAATCGATTTATCATGCTTGGATCCTGATTGACTGGAGGTCATAATGCATGCGCGACTTTGAGCTTTCATAGTGATGATTTCCATGTGATCTCCATCCTGTTGCTTTCCACCGTATAGGACTGAAAACGAGCTGAGTTAATCATCTGCAGAGCCTCCAAGGTCAAACACAACTACTACTCTGAGGAGCTAATTGACCTCTGATTTGTTTGTGTTTGGAAACTGTTTTCCAATGACAGAGATGGAAAAAAATCTGCTCAGATGTTCATTTCAATGTAATCATAGTAATTATTAACAGTACAGACCGCATTTTAACTGGTATTATTAATAGATAAATACAAAACATACTTGAATGAAAACGGGTGTGTTTCACACATATCTCATTGTTAACATTCTTTATTGTTGCAAGTGTAAAAAGAACTTAATCACTATTTGCCAGGAACCATTAAAGGCGTTAAAGGAAACATGGAATGCCTAAAAACCCTTATTTTAGTTATTTTCAAGAAAGCCAGTGAGAATGGCTCATGACCAGCTCTTAAAATAAACTCCTACAAGCCGATTGTGTCATCATCAGTGTGTTCATCCAAACAAATTTCATTGCAAAAGGCATTTAAAATGAACAAGAATAGAAACAGGTGTTGTCTAATATTTTTTCTGCTGTACATTTATATTTCGCAGTTGGCTTAGGCATTAGTTGAATTAGAAGAATCCACGTTCCGATTCCGGTTCCTGGTTTCAATTCAGTTTCCAAACGTTTCTCGATTCAGATTCTTTTTGGTGCAAGAACACTTGCATGTTCTACCTCATAACTCAGGGTTGTCCAGGCTGTTTGCACATTTAGCGACGCACTAGGGAAACCTTGACTATGATGTGACCTGCAACAAAAATGAGTTGGACACCCCAAGGTCTAGATCTTGTCCTCGTCATAAAATTGTGTTCCGGTACCTTCAGCATGCAGTTCAAAGGGAGCCCAACCAAACTACCACACCCCACACGTCCCACACGCTCGGTTTCAGAGCTTGCACTTCAAACCTTCAACTGGCTGCAGGATCACTTAACAGAGTCAGTGTCCGAGACCTGGGGGAATGGAATGGAAACTCACCGCAGAAGATCTTGCCATCCAATAGCTTGAAGCGCTCTCACTCCTACACGTAATTGCCTCGGTAATTTACTTGTCTTGCTATCTGATATACTGTCCATTTCATTTAATCTAAAGCTGAAATTGCTTCCTTTTTGGTTAATATTGTTTTTCCCCCAGCGTTCCCAACTGTGATTGGGTTCAGTTGGTTAACATTCACTCAACAGTTGTGGCTCTGACATGTCGCTCACATATGAAATTCAATCTTTTCATTTGGGGAATCCAAGCTTTTAATGATTGGCAAAGAGAATGATGAAAAGATGAGTTAGCCATATGTTAACCCAGTGTTCGTCCCACAAGTGAGCCAATTATCTAAATATGCTTTTGGATGACGCTTGACTTCTCACTCTCCTGTTCTCTTCCAATTAAATGCAGATTTGCCACCCCAGTTGATGCGGTTCCATTTTGAAAATATTTTTTCAGAAGCTCTTTGGATAGTTTAATTTCTTGGCGCTTACATATGGCGTGATCTCGGAATTTGGGCGTTGATCCTATCACCAGTGAATGTTTTCATGTGCCATTGTGCTGACGGGACACAGTTCATCCTGTGCAGTGGTGAGTCTTGGCTCACTCGTGAATTCAGTTCTCATTGCTTCCATACATAAATTGGAAGACTAATGTTCTTGTGGTCGCATGTGGTGGAGCATTCTAGTAAGCTTGTCCATACATAAGATTTTCCAATGAGATTCTTTCTTCGAGTACAATCGTAAGGGTTTGGATGTCTTTGTTCTCGTTGTTTTGACCCTACACTACACGCACACACACACGCACACTCTGTGGCAGATTGAGCTAATATATCAGCCTTGGACACCAAGTTTCTGAGCAGAAAGTCTTTTCGTGGCCATGTGTGCTATTATGTGGAAGGATAGCTTTACCGGAACCAGACATACAATACATAACCTAATTCTCACCACTCAGAATACATAAATCGTGCATGAACATATTCTAACCAGCCTGGTCATCATCATGTTGGTGTGCAGCTTGTCTCTGGACACACATGGTAGACATCTATAAACCAGACCTGCAAATTGCGCTCAAGAGAACGGACAAAGCCTCAACAGTTTCTTGATACTGTGTCTGGCGAGTAATTCTGATGGGATGGGAACAGCAATTAGGGAAAGCAATCTACTACATTTTACTGTTGTTCATTTAGGTGCATTTAGGGAATGAGATGCAAAAACTATTTCACATTCACAGAATTATTTGACTGGAGCCATTCACTCTATATGGGCTTCTAGTGCTTTTATTAGAAAATAAAACGTCATTTGACATTTTGGATGCGACTCTTTATATTCCACGGCATCTGTTGTAGAACGAATGCCAATTCCCATATTTTGACCCCTTTAACCTGACACCTTACACTACCAAAGCCAAGTCGTCAGCTACTGGTCCAAGGGTCTATCGCAATGGCAGACTTGCTTGTAAACTTGGCCATGGAACAGCTGAGCAGCCTATTGTTTCATTACTTTTGGTTCCTGAAGAAGTGGGAGGCACATACACAATTACTCTCATTTTGATGTAAATGCCCTCAAATTATAGCTGAAAGTATGCCGTCAATGCACTTTTGTATGTTTCATTTCTAATCCATTGTGGTGATTCTTAGAGGCACTAATAAAAATAAAAAAAACATGATAAATATGCCAATGTCCCAAGATTTATGGATCGTATCATAGAATCATGCTGGTGGTTGAGACATGGTGCGAACCTTGTATTTATTGACAATGAGACTGCTAACAAAAGCATCAGGATGACTTCTGAAGTATTTTAGCCAATATTAGCTGCTCATAGTCAGCTAAATACTTCAAAACTCATTAGACAGCGCTTCACAGTACAGATGGACAATAACCCGAAATATACTATGAATCATGAAAACAACAAAAGTTTTTTTTTTCAAGGCAAAATATTTTAATGTTATGCAACGGAACTATCAGTGACATGACCTGAACCCGATTGAAAATGCATTTCACTCGCTGAAGACAAAACTGAAGGCAAAATTCCCCAAGAACAAGCAGGAACTGAAGACAGTTGCAGGCCTGAGTTGAAATCCAGCGTCTGGTGATGTCTATACATTCCAGACTTCAGGCTGTAATTATCTATGAAAGATGTGCAACCAAGCATGATACGTTACAAGGTGAAAGTTTGATTTATGATCGCTAATTTGAACCATTTCTTTTGACCCCTTAAAAAGCGTGAGGCCTGTACAACCTGTTGTAAATACCCTCCATTTAAAACTGAAAGTCTGCAATTACAGCACATCCGGTTTGTTTGATTTCAAATCCATTGTGGTGGTGTTTAGAGGCAAAAAGATGAGAATTGTGTCAATGTCTAAGTATTTATGGACCTGACTGTAACTCAAAAACTTGACTCGCAGCCTATGTTCAAAACCAATCAGCAGCTTGTGCTTGAACTGTTTCCGTCTGGACTGCCTGACACTTTTTCATTGAAGCCTGAACAGGTTTAAGACACTCAGCAGAGCCGCTCCAGAACATAACCAAGCCCCTTCCATTTTGTCGTATGTCATGTAGATTCTGTGCTTTAGGATTGTCAAATGTTTACGAGAACGCCATTATTATTTCATTGATTTATTTTTTTTCATCTTCTCCTGTTGTCAGATGAGTTTAAGAAGCAGTTGGAAGTGCGTCGAAGACAGAGGGCCGCTTATGGTATGTTTGTCATGCATTCCCCAAAAGAAACAAAACATTAAAAATACACAAATATCCATTTTCCGTGACTCCTAGAATCAAAAAGAAAAAGTTTTAATGTATCTTCAGCAGCATTCTCAGTGCTGAACACTTTTACTGTACTGTGATGTAGGCGTGATTGGAAACCCCAAAGATGTTGGGGAGGAGGTGGATCCAGTGGAAGAAAAGCTTCGTGAGCAAATTGAGCAAGAAAAAAAGATGTGAGATTCATTCAACTTCTATGAAGGAGCAATAACATAACTAATTCTATAACTATTATGCGTTGTGCCGCTCATATCTTCCACCAGTTACAAGAGCGCCGCATGTCACTTGAAAGCGTTGAGAACAGAGATTGAACACCTGCAACTGTTGTTGGAGAGGGCGAAGGTCAAACTCCACAAGGACTTCCAAAAGTGGTGGAACGAGGAGGCTTCCAATGTGCAGGTGACTGAGCTCATCTTTCTTCTCTACCCATCTGGAAAGACCACATAGACTATGGCAAGGGACACATAATGGTTACATCAGCGTCAACTCGAGTGTACTCTTGCGGGCCTTAAATGTGTTCTTTTGTTGATGGAACTTTTTGCCACTAAGGACACTTAAGTGAGTGGAAGTTGATATGCACATGTCCCTGACTTTGGAGGCCTTTATGGCACCATTGTGACCCTTCCAGTTGCTGTTCGACATCATACAGGAAACGTCCTTGGTCATTTATCATTGATCGGAGAAAAGTACATTGTTGTTCCCGAATGATTATGCATTTGGGATAGGATTTATGTCAAATAGACGTTCCTGGGGGAGTTTTTATACTTGTTGATTATCCTGTTTGTTTCTGATATCAATGCAAGACAGGTTTAATAGGTATAAAATTGTGTTTGCTAGTCGGATTCATAGAGGGGAGTGAAAAAAAACAATTGAAATGTCACATTATCATACAGAGGTCTGACTCATGTCCAGTGCTGGGCAGTCCGTACCGGGTGCAGAACAGTCTGACGCTCTAGCGCGACCGGACGCTTATTTTTGGGGCGGGAGTGGGTGGAACAAGGTCGGGGGCCGACAATTTTTATGACTAAGGCCAGAAGGTTGAGGGAGGAATGGTATAGAGATCGTGCCCGGAGGGCGGGGGACTGACTGGCAAAAAAGGGTCAAGTGCCCAGCTCTGCTCATGTCCACAGAAGAGGTACTGTCCAACCATGTGACTAGTTGACTCAGCTGGCATGTCTGAGACTTTCTCATCAAAAACAAATCGATAAAGCTGAACTCCCACAGATGGTACCTTTTCCTGTAAGATAAAGATGTCCTTTATTGGTCCCACAATGGGGAAATTTGAGAAATGGAACTGATGTCATACTCAAGCTTTAAGCGACCATGAAGGGACTCGAACCCTCAATCTTCTGATCCGAAGTCAGACGCCTTATCCGTTAGGCCACACAGTCACTGTAAAGGGGAATCGTGTGTTTTTGTAAGTCGTGTACATCTGCCATTGATTTAAACTGAAACAGTCACCAAGGCCAATGGGATTTTCGCTCATTAATTTCTCTTTGTGACATGACATGATGTACAGGGGTCGAAAAATGAAACCAGAGATCAGACAGGATACTTGTGTGGAACCTTGCCGCCATCTTCACGCAGTACTCCAGGATTTGAGTGAGTTTCTTTCGTTCATCCCTCAAGTCGATGTTTATGATCGTCTATAGCAGCCTCGGCCAATCGAACTCAGGCGTCTCAGTTCCTTTTTTATTGGAGCCATAATTGTTTGACAGAAAAATTCTAGACATTTTCTTCACACATGATCAAGCAGGTGAACGTTTTCTTGTTTTATGGTATGTTTTTTTATTCTGGTTTACAGCCACATGGTATTAGAAGTTCAGTTTACATTGCTCGTTAAATTGCCTTTTATACATTTTACACCTTGCCTACAATGACCACCCAATTATACACGCGGACAAAATTGTTGGTACTTCCGTATTAATGAAAGAAAAACCCACAGTGCTCTCAAGAAGAACTTGAATATAACAAAAGTGTTATGGTCTGTGTTTGTTGGATTAGTACTTAGTTTCAGGTTTTTCCTTGTGTTTGGTTTGTGTCTCTTGTTAAACCTGATTGTGTCCACGTGTACTTGTGGTCCCATTCCCTCGTGTGAACCAATCAACTCCCGCCAACCCTTTGTGTCTTGTCCAGGTGTTCCTCGTTGTCTCGTTAATTTGTTTGTATTTAGTTCCACGTTTGCTTTCCTTTCCTGTTGGTTCATTGTCCACGTCAGTTGTTGAGTCACTTGTCCTCCTGCCTGGCTCCTGTTGTGTTATGTCATTCATTTTGTCTCGCTTCATCCAAGTTATTTTTCTAGTGTTTGTTTTGTTTTGTACTTTGGTATTTTAGTTTTTCTGAGTTCCTTGTTTGCCTTTTAGCTTTCTTCTGTTAAATAACCTTGAAATTACCCCTGCCTCGCTACCCTGCATTTGGGTCCTCCATCTCAATCCTCCACCATGCCAAAACCAAAACCTGACAAGTAATGATAAATAAAAAGAAAATGGAAATTAACAGATGAAAATTACTTAGTAGACTTTAATTGTTTAAAAAATATATTTTTTAAAAACTCATCAAACAGGCCTGGATGAAATGATGCTCCCCCTAAAAAAGACTGAAAATTATTTTACCCTATGGACATGTTCAACCCAGTTATGTCCTCTAATTACCATCACAGGTTTCTTCAAACTTGTAATCAGTCAGGTGGTCATTTAAAAAGTCAGTCATTTAAAAAGTATCACTGTTCTGTTTAGTGTCATGGTCTGTACCACGCTGAACATGGACCAGAAGTGAAGGAGACAATTGTCTCAGGAGATTATAAAGAATGTTAAAGACAAGCTCATTAAAAATCAAGGCTATAAGACCATCTCCAATCAGCTTGCTGTTCCTCTTACAGTTACACATATTATTCATAAATTTAAGATCCAGAGCACAATAACTAACCTCCCTGGATGTGGCCGCAGGAGGAAAATTGATGACAAATTAAAGTACAAATGGAAACAAAAGACCTAGAACAACCTCCAAAGAAATTAAATGTGAACTTCAGAGTCAGATCTCACCATCCGTCGTTGTTTGAGCCAAAGTTGACTTCATGGGAGATGACCAAGGGGACACCAATGTTGAAATTGAATGCCAAACTGCATGATAGCAAGCCACTAAGTTTAGGGAGAATTTCTTTGGGACAGACGAGTTGAAAAAAAGTCTTGAATCCATTCAGGCTAAAATTAAATCTCCTAGACTATCAAGGTATTTTATAGAGTAGTGTGCTGCCCATCTTGGTCTCAGTCACAGGTCATGGGTCTTGCAACCTGATACTGACCCAGAGCACTGCTAAAAAACACCCTATAATGGTGAGGAGCAAAACATGAGTTTATCCTGATGTGGCCCTCTTTGAGCCCTGATCTGAATCCTATGTAACATTGGTGGAAGGGGCTGGAGAAAGAACCTTTCAAATCTGAGAAAACAGGAGCAGTTTGCTCAGGAAGAGAAGGCCAAAATAACAATCCAAATTACAAAAACTGTTTGATTGTAGTGATTGCCTTAAAAAGGTTGTGCAACACAATATCAAATTTAGGGTGCCATCATTTTTTTCCAGGTGTGTCTCAGTATTTTATTTTAATAGCTCTGTTGAACCACAATTCTTAATCTCATTGGTTAATTTTCATTATTGTTTTTATTTATTAATACTGTTGTCAGATTCCAGTTATTATTACTGTGACGCCTATGGGCTTTTTTTTTTATTTATTTTTTTATTAGCAGCGGGGTACCAACAGTGTTGTCCATGTGTGTATGTTTTCAATCACGTAAACAAGCCTTTCAAAGTTCTGCCTATTCTCTACACTCTGACAGCAATGCTTTGTTGTATTAATTAGCATGCTGCCCGTCTATAATGACAACCATGTTTATAGGTCTCATGGGTTCCGTTCAAAATGTTTTATGTAGTATTCAGTATTTCATGCTTGTGTTGAAGAGGAAGTCAACACCAACATTTTATTTACGTTGCACAATAATATGTGCTATGTGCCCCACGGGTCTAAACACATCATTCTAATTAATATTGCATTTCTGGAATAGGAATTAAGCAGCAAAATTCAAACATTATGTATCTCAGGGGGCGGCCATTTTGCCACTTGCTGTCGACTGAAAATGACTTCACAGTTGCTCAGAGCTAACGTAATGACCACGGCTCACCTTTTTTCGGTGTTTGGTCCATGTGACCTTTGCAAGATGACCTATGATTGGGGATTACCTGAGTCCTGACAAATGGGATGTCATTTTCAATTGGAAGCAAGTGGCAAAATGGCCGCCCCCGTGAGAGGTGGATTTTGCTGCTTAATTCATATCCCATAAATCCAATATTCATCAGAATGGAATGTTTCGACTAGTGGGCCTGCATAGAGCTTATTATTGTAATGTACAGTTCTGGGTTGACTTCCTCTTAAAGACATCCATCTATTCTCTACACCCTTTATGCTCATTAAGGTATGGATGAATAATCACTCACACCTTAAGACTTTGGAATGTAGTGAACTTTAGTTCTGTAGCCATCTCGAATTTAGTAGATGTTGGAAATGTGTCAAACCACTGACAAGGCAGCACGCTGAGTAACCAAATCTTCATTATTACTCCCTCTTGTGGTTCAAATAGATACATGGTGGCAAAATCTAATCTGAGCAGCGCTCTCAAACCTCACCCAGAAGAAGGAAACCGCTCAACTCGGGACTTTCGGTCAGCCAGTATTGCTGAACTCTTATCATGTATCTTTACTGCATAAAAGTGCTCATCCTTAACTTTATCTTTTAATGCAAATTTGAAAATCCTTTCCGTTTCAGAATCGTCATTCCCAAGCCAGCGTGGCCCAGTACAGTGCAAAATGAACAAGTGGTTGACGTCACTTCTTCATCGGAGTGGCGGTAAACAGCCTGGCAAACAGATTATTTCTTAAATCGTAGCAAAATATTTTTGAAATTATTTAGAAATTTTGTGTTATTGATTTACTGCTCAGTGTCACAGGGAGCTAGTCTATCCCATCGTTGATCATAGGCGGACAACACCCAAAATTGGTTGCCAGTGAACCACAGAAACAGACAAACATTCACACTCACATTTTCACTGTGCTAATCAATCCCGCTTTATAAATTCAACAACGGGATGGTCAAAATCATCTTTGATGGTACATTTTATGCATCAGAACGTGCTTGACAAGGTAACCTCAAGTATACTTGGATTACACAGACACATTCAAATTGCCAATCGGCAGAAAATACAGGTTGAGTGTCTAATTCCAAGTGCTTCCAATCATTGCAGAGCCACTTTGCATCCAAAGTTATGCTTAATTTGACACTTATTCGCAGTGCCATGAGGAAAACAACGCATGTCCGAGAGTGTCGCTTATGTTTGAGGCTTGCTGCTGTCTGCTTTCAAAGCAATATTAAATTTCCTCTTAGATTTGTTTTCTATAGAAATCACATCATATATAAAATGTCAAACGTTTGGAAAAAGGACAACCCGCAACCATAATGATGACAAGCAGTAAAGAAAATGGATGAATGGCTGGATGGAACAAGAACTAAATGGAGCAAAGGGCTTTAAAAATCTTGCCTCTAAAAATACTTTCGCGCATTTTGAAAGTTATGGATTACCTAATGTATACCACAATGTTTTTATTGAATATAAAATATTCATGGCAGAATAGTGCACATAGTTAGCGTGTCAGCTTTACAGTTGAGAAGTTCTAGTTTTGAATCTTGGCAATCCTCCTGTGTGGAGTTATTATGAGTTATTATGTTCTATCTGTGCTCGCCTGGAATATCCTCCGACATGTCAAAAACTTGCAATTTAGCTTGACTGAAGAGTCTAAAGTTCCCATATCTGTGAATGGCAATGGTTGTTTGTAGATCCCCTCCCTGTTATTGCCTGGCGACCCGTCCAGGGTGTACACTGCCTTATGCCCAAATTCGGCTGGGATAGAATCTCCTCCCATGATGCACACATGATCTTGAACAGGATGAGTGGTGAACCAATGAAAGAAGAAAACAAAACAATGTGCTTATGGTCAAGAAACATTAAGATTTGTGTTTGTGTTACAGAGCCCTTTCCAAGTCTTCACTCTCACCATCTTCGATCCCCCTGACTGGAGACCAGCAGGCTGATGCAGACATCCTGGCCTTCATCAGAGCCCGGCAAAACCTCCTCAACAGGGCAGGTAGCACAAATGAACAGAATTACAATGTAGAGCAGTGATTCCCAAAAGCAATTAGTGTACCTCAAGACATCACCAACTGTACTATAGAAAATTGTCCAAAAATGAACCGACTGCAAATCATCTGCCATTAAACTCTAGGCCCGGGGGCTTGTTGTGGCCCACCACATCATTTTATGTGGCCAGCAAATCACGTGTGTCAACCCCCTTGATCCTTGCTAAAATCTGTACCAAAATTTCAAATTATGTGTAGTAATAACTTGAAACTTTACAATATTTTTCATTACACTTTTTAAAGTAACTTGAACAATAATTAAACAAAGTATTATCCTTGACTTCTGAGTTCAAAGCTAGTAATCCATCATAAGGATCTTTTGAGGGAAACAATAACTACAAAATGCCCTGCGACAAAAGTGTCAATTAACAATAAACCCGTGTATACACTACATCAATTTAGGAAATTAAGAACGAGCTAATATTACTTCCTTACACAGTTTGTCCTTTTTGTGACATTATATTTGGTAGTGTGCCTTGAAATGTTCAGAAAGTTTTTTGAGAATTAAAATACAATTTCATCTAAGTCCTTTTACACCCACCAAGTTTCTTCAGGTGTGTCCCAAGGCTCTGTCCTGGGTTATCTACCTTCTCCACCACCATACCATTTTTTCCTACGTTTAATATCCTCTTTCATTGCTTCACAGGTAACAGCCAGCTCTACCTCTCCTGCAAACACACAAATTTAAGATCACCTTCTCATTGAAACTGCACCGCATTGTACTTTTGATTTATTGTATTTCTTCTGTATACTTCTCTTTTTAACTCTTGTTTTATTATTGTCCAAATGTCCTTAATAGTCTAGAAAGGCACTTTCAAATAGAATGCATCATTATTATGAATACAAATTTTGTGCTTTGGCTCAGTAGTTTAGGAAAAAAACTGGAGCGACTGATGGTTTGAAACATGCAATTCAAGAATCAACACTGCCCTCTAGAGGGAACAGGAAAGTGTCTTTTCCAGAGCCTGTTGACTTTACTGATTGAGAGTGAGCAAATGTTCTGGCAAATAAAAACTCCATGTTATAGAAGCCTGATTATGTACCACAAATGAGCTGAATCGTTTCAATTCAATTTATCATTTTAGGGGGGAATGCAGACCAGCATGATCTGTCCAAAATTCATACTTTAAAGCAATCTTTCTGTTGTCTTTTGTGTACCGCCGGTAATTCTCGGTCAATCCTCCAAATTGACCTTTTGAGTCGCTGTTTGCTTTGGCAGGTATTAAAGTGGATTTGGATGTCTTGTGGTTTGCCACCAGATATCCAGAAAGGCTGAGCTCTTCCAGTATACACAGTCAGACTAGTTGAGTGAGTTTCTAAGAACATCACACAGAAAACAAAGTCAGGAAGAAATTTGCCTTCTGACGTTCCTGCTTTTCCTTCCACTATCTACTTCTTTCGTGACGAAGGCTCATTTGCATGTTGGTGGTGATGGTGAGTGTGCTTTGACCGCAAGTTCCTTTTGTCACTTCTCATTGGCTCTTACCTATAGAAGGAGTTTACATTGAAAAATCGAATTTTTAAATAGTTTTGTCTTTGATTTTCCAAAAAGTGTTGTGACATGTAACTCTTATATTGCAGGTGCTCTTCAAAAATAACAGCAAGTCATTTGGAAACCCCTGCGACCGCAAAGTCAAAGTTGTCCTTCATCCAAGAAGACATATTGGACAATATCCGCGCTCGATAATGGAGACATCGGGAACCAACGATCAAAAGCGGAGCCTAAAGATAGACTCAAGAAAAGGATTCTGTACCAACGCGCATCTTGTTCGAGTCACTGCCAGTGGACTTAATGAGCAACAGCACAATAAAAATCAAAGCTCCTGTCGACCATTTGATCTGAACAAATGTTGTTCTAAGATATGAGAGGAAAGGCAACATGTAGAAGCCTGCTGGCTTCACCATGTCACGAGTTGTATCTTCTTGAGTGTTAATACGTGCGCAAACATGAATTGGATGTGGCACACTGTCAGGCGGCTGGAAATATAAATCGCTGTAAAAAAGAAGCGGAGTCACTTTTGATTGCCTGTGCAGAGGTAATGTTACTTTTTTTTATCATCAACTGGAGTAGATGCCAGGTCACTCATGGTACAATTGTATCGCTATACTATCTTTAATTTTTTTTATCTTTGCAATGTTAAGACAATATATAGGGCTTTTGTACTGGATGTCATTGGATTGTGATTGTGATAAAAAATGTCACACATTGTTTGCTCATTCTTACATGGCTCCATGCAGTTGTGAAGCTTATTTTACTCTGCGCTGGATTCCAAGTCTATAAAGGCTTCCAGTGGTTAAATTGCAGTTCAGTTTCCTGAATGTCTTTGCATATGACAGAGGGTAAACTGTAAACAGCCTCCTTCATATTAGTGCGCATAAAACTGCTTCCTCGAGACCTGCTTGTGCACCTCTGGGCAGACTGACAGGTATGAAGACCTAGTGTTACTTGACTACATTAATGCAAATTCCATCCCTGCGATGCAGAGCCGTCCCATCCGGCTGCCTCGAAGCTCTTGACTGATTCACTGCCTCAGTCAGCATCTGCGGCTCATCAAAATCAAGGCATCCAGCCTCCTCAGAGCCATTGCTGCACACCCACACCACCAAAGAGAGCGACCACGTGGGAACAGTGTGTTCGTATGAATTTGCATTGATTTGTTTGACAGATGAAGCAGCTGCGCAATTTGCATCTGGGCATCAGAGTTGCCTTGGAGAAAGACTGAGTCTTCTTGAAGTAAGATCATGACAGATGATGGTTCTCTTCATGTTTGTGAGTTTTGAAGTTTTTTTTTTCTGTTTGGTAGAATTTAATGCCAAATCAGTGTGGGAAGCCTCTCCTGATTACCCTTGACACTAGTGGTAGGACTCAGGTTAAAAGAAAAGGCATGGGTGGATTTTTAACATTTCCGGAAAAGTGTGTCCATGGTAGTTTTGACTATTTTGGTTGGAGGGATCAAATATTACACCTCTCATTCTAGCAAGCCGTTTTGAAATCCTTCAAACTCCAGCTAGATAAATAAACACACAATGAGTAATTAATCCATCGCAAAAAGAAGGATTACATCGATCCATTTGCATCCATCCCGTCCATGGTCACGGAGTGCTGGAACCTATCCCTGCTGACTTCAGGCGAATCGCGGAGCACAATTCGAACTGGCCGCAGGTCAGTTGCAAGGAATATATCGAAGCAAGTAACCATTCCCACCATCACCAAGTGAGAACTGAAGCCATTTTGATTGCATGCAAGTCTGGCGAGTGTACCACAAGAACATCTGTAACCCTAGAAGGATAGCAGTCCCTGAAAAAAAAATGCTTGGAAATTATCACAGTTGTTGTTGGCCTTGTGTTCTTGAGTCTTTTCATGCTTTTCAAAAATCAACAGCCACAAAAATCCATTAGGTTTCATCGTGTAGCATTTTTCAACTTGTTGCATCTTGGCGCGCTGCCAAGTACCGCTTGGTCCACCTCTCCAAAATGTCAACCCCTTTATTCCCTCTCAACCATAAACATGAACAATTTCTCAATCTGGTGTGGGATTGTTCTAGTGCGTGTCACCGGCTTAGAAAAAAAATGAAGCTTTCAGACTCAATATTTCAAATTGTCCACATTGAATGACTCCCCTTTGACTCGTGTCAAGCTGTGGCACCAGACTTGATTATTTTGACCATCTACACGAGGGTGTTAAATCATTTGCGCCGGATTTACATTCTCCCCAGCTTTCCACTCGACTTGTCGCTGTCCTTGCAGTGCGCAGCACGACTGAACTGCTCAACCGCCTGACAGCAGTCAGGTGAAATATTAACTTTTGTTCTACTGACAAGATGCTTCCTTATTAGTAGAAACGGTTGAAACAGTTGTCTGTGTGTGTCCAGATGTCGCCCTAATGGAGAAGAGGTGTTTAGTCATCACCCAAGCGACCCATAAATCATGTGCCAGCAGATACTGGGCGCTCTGACCAATCAGAGGAGGAGCAGTGAGTGGTGATGCGCTACCTTTGGAGGGCAATCCACTGGTCACAAGATGCAGCTTGCCTATAGAACAATACTTGTGTTATAGAAACTCGGATATTAAGAAAATACTTGGGGTTTTTTTGTCACCAGTAATGGCATCAATCTCCATGGGATTTGTTCATATTTGCTGATCTTTGATGTCGACTCAAGGCCTTTGACGTTAAATATTTTCTTCCGATATACGTCTCAGTCTGATCACCAGCCTGTGTGGCCATTTTGGCTAAGGGGAACGTTTTTGATGGCGAGTATCCAGCTGGTCCGTGTCAAAGTGAGCTGGACGGTACTTTTGGCTCTGGCCCACCTCACCTACCTGCTATTTGGAGCCATCATTTTCCAGATTCTGGAGCGAGAGGCTGAGAGCAACAATCGGAACCACTTCCAACTGGAGAAGTTGAATTTCTTGGCTAATTACACTTGCCTGGATGGACCGGCTTTGGAGAAGTTTGTTCAGGTTTGGCTTGTTTTTATTTCCTGTCTGCTGTTGGGAAAAACCTCGTCATTAATGTGATGATAAACAGACAGCTTAGTTAATGTAGCTGCAACCTTGTCACAGACTCGAGTCTATTTTAATTGTTGAGTAAATTTGAGGAGGAAAAGATAAAATGCAAAAGATCAATAGCATTAAAGGGTGAAGCACATGCTCATAAAATGATCGAATAAATCAACAACCGATCAATCTTGTCAGGGTTTTACTGTGAATGCATTCTACTTGTTCGGAGAGTCAAAATCACATCATATAATTGCTGCTTTAGATGGATAAAAAATAATAATTATTGAAACAAGTTACATTTGAATTTTCTGAGCGCCGACCTAACACTCTGCAATTTATAAAAAGCTCTAATTCGATATTGATGCCATCGCATCGCCGTAAACTTCCAACCATATTATTTTGTCACGCAAAGCAAATTCCGATGTCATCACTGATCCATGCTCAAATGTTGTCTTGACATTCTGTGGTAGTTTTTGCCAACCTTTACTGAGCCAAGGCACCTCTGGAAAGATTTCATTACACTTCACCAAATAAGCTTGGCAACCGAACATGTCGTTTAGAAGGGAACGGCAATTTATAGTTTTGTGTGAAAAAAATATCAATTATAATGTTAATGACCATATATGGACGCATTCGCAGGTGATTTTAGATGCCTGGGAAAGAGGCGTGAATCCCTCGGGCAACTCGACTAACCCCAGTAATTGGGATTTCAGCAGCGCCTTCTTTTTTGCCGGCACTGTGGTCACAACTATAGGTGAGAGCCGTGTAGGCCTATTAAGCCGATCGTTTGAATGTTCCGACCAGTCCTGAATGACAAATCCTCCCTTGATTCACAGGCTATGGCAACCTGTCTCCCAGCACTGTGTCCGGTCAGGTGTTTTGTGTCTTTTATGCGCTGTGTGGCATCCCGCTCAACCTGGCTTTCCTCAAACAGCTCGGAAAATGTCTCACCATTCATCTGGGTCGTCTAGAGCGAGGCATGGTCTCTGTGGTTCCACACAAGGTAATAAATAATACATCGAGAATGAACATCTTTGGGTGTAACATCGGTTTTGTTCTCAACTCAACTAAAGTTATAAAGCACTTTAAGACAACCAGGACGAGTACCAGTCAAGAGGCAAGCGGCAGCATTTTGGCCCAACTGGAGACACTTGATGGAGGATTGGCTGACTCCAAAATGAAGCGCATTCCAGTAATCCAGCAAAGATGTGACAAAAGCATGAATTAGTGTTTCAAAGTGCTGTTGAGAAAGGAGATACATTATCTTAGCCAGCTGCCTAAGATGGAAAAAAAAAAGATGGATTTAACAACAGCACCAGTTTTGCCGGTCCAATTTAAAGTCACTGTCCAGTTTAATCAGAATCAGAATCAGAAATCCCTTTATTGTTATTGTACTCAAGTGTGCAACGAGATTAGAGATAGACACAAGTTTGATATTGTTGGCATCAGATAAGGGGGCGTGGTGAGCAGGATGAGAAGTACAAGGACCACTGGGACTAAACACCAATTTTTTGTTTTTTATTTTAATTGAAATTCAAGAAATGAAGTGCCATCCAGGTCTAGATGTCCTCCAGTTCAAAGCGACTTCAATGAGGAAGCATTTTGTTGTTGTTGTTGGTTGTTTGGCTCAGTGTGGAATGTTCATGTTTGCGTCTGCTGTGCTCCTCCGTAGCAAACTGTCGAAGCGTTGGCAGTGAGCTCCTTCTTCATCACCGGTAGTCTGCTGTTTTTGGTCATCCCCCCGCTTCTCTTCAGTTACGTAGAAGGCTGGACATTTGGCGAGGGCTTCTACTTTGCTTTCATTACTCTCAGCACCATTGGGTTTGGAGATTATGTGGTGGGTGAGTAGAGTTTTTAGTCATGTACTTCATACACAGATTGGCTAGGGTGAGGAAGATCACGAATAGATTACTTTGATACATCATTCCTGCATGGTCAATGCCACATTCACAATTGGCCCACAAAGGCATGGTTACTAGTCCCGTGTAGTCAACTTGTTTCGGGAAAACATAGCCATCGCAACAATATATCCAGAACCTTCATATGAACTCTGTATGGTCATCTGTGTGTGTGTCAAATTCTCAATTCTTCTCTACTCTGACTTGTATGTCGCACCCTCGCATTGCATACAAACACAAGGCATGAGAGCACGTTACTGAAACACGACAGTCATCAATTCTCGTTCAAATCTTAATAAATCTTACTTGTAGCTCCTTTGAGCTCCAGTGTCAAACAAATCAGGGCTGATTAGGAGGATTATAATATGTGTCCACATCCTAAATCACCTTGAACATAAAATTAAACATTGACAACATTGACATTATCCCCAAGGTTCTTCAGAATTCTTAACGTACAATCGATTTTACCGTACAGTATTTGCAAATTTGCAAATGTCATACAAACGAGGCTGTTTGAGTCATAAACTAGGTTTTCACACAGAAAATTATTACTTAATGGTATAATATACTATTACTATGATAAATAGTTATTAATTTTGTAATTGTGTCACTACTCTATGTTAAATATTTTTAAAAAATATTGGAAAGAAAGAACTACCGGTACACCAGAGGGGACCGTTTTTGTTGACTGGCTGCAGTTTATATCATTCAGGTCGCTGGCGGTTGCCATGTCAATGACACACTGAGCCACTAGTGTCCTAATTAAAAGCCAGCGTACCATCAAGATAAACAAGCATAAAATGGTAAAACAAACACATATTGTTGATTTAAGGTTGATCATTTGACTTTAGAGTAAGTAAGTCCCAGCAGCTCTTCGAAGGAAGTTTGCTAAGCCGATGTTTACTCTCGCAGGAACCGACCCGGGAAAGGAGTACATCTCTCTGTACCGTAGCCTGGCAGGCATATGGATCATCTTCGCCTTGGCCTGGCTTGCGCTTATCCTCAGCATGGGATCAAGAATCGTGGCTCACGTGATCGGCTTGACTCAGCCCGGTTTTAAGAAACAACAGGAGGAAGAGGATGTGTCATCCAATAAACTGGAAGACACCTCAAAGATCTGACGCATGAGCCGGGTTGGAATATTCTCATGGTGAAGTGAATTTGAAGTACATATTTGATGCGGTTTTGTTTTATTCCCTGAGGGAAATTCAATTTCCACTTCAGAATATTTACGTGGCATGCATTACTGTATAAAATGTACTCATTCTCCCCTTTAGTCATTAATATTGTACTTTGCAATCCCATTTTGCTAAGGCAAGCAAAACACAATTGTTTGACAAGTCTACCTCAATAAGCCGTACGGAGTCATCACACAATGTCTAAACTTTTAAGTCGGAAAAAAAGTTGGAATTGCTATGTAATTTTTGTAATTCTTTAGATTGACTGAAATCGTTTTGTTCCGTTTTGTATGTGCTGTTTATTGTAACAACTCAAGAGGCTTGAACATTTAAATTCTTATAAGTGTAACGTGTATACTTGACGTTTTTTGGGGAAGAGCCGTATCAAACAATGCCTTTATAAAGATAATAATGGTCCATTTTGATTGATGCTGTTTAACTATGTTTATTATTGTAATTGTAGTTTGTAGTGGTGTGGAACTGTGTTGCATCCTACTGAGAATTTTGTGATACTTTACCTATTTAGTCATCACGTATTTTCAATTAAAGATTGTCAAAAAAAACACTGTTGTTCTACACCACTACAAACTAAAGCCACAATAATAAACGATACACGCTGGATTAGTTCAATTCTATATTAAATTTATTAATCTATCTTCTGCTTAAACAACCATTCACATTTACAATCACACCTGGGGTCAATTAAGATTGCTCAATTAAGCTAAGGTAAACGGAGGGACGGGGAGAACATGCACACGCCACAAAGAAAGTCCGGAGCCCAGAATCGAACCCCGGACCTCTGCACTGTGTCTGGTCATAGGCACTATTCCGAAGGAAACAACAAGTGAATCCCTCAGGCAACAGAAGACTCATAAGAGGGAGCTAAATAAGGGGTAGGGAACTCTGCTGCCAGTTTGCACCTGATTTAAATGATCAGCTCATCGGCAAGCTTCAACATCAATCACCTTGTCCTTTTCCCCTAGGAATAGCATGGCTCCACTGTGCTGAGAAAACAAAGCTTACACAACCCTTTTCAAATATCAGGTTTTGTGATATAAAAAATGAGATTTTCATCATTAATGTGGCCCATAACTTGTAATAGCGGTGATCCTTTTCGAGAACATAGGTGGAAATATCTCTTTTAACTGGGCGTAACGCTACATTCAAAAATAACCATTCCCATTCAAAGTCATGTAAATGCGAGTCAGCAGATGCCTGGTAGCTTTTAAGTGTGTGATGTTCAGATGGGGTTTTTTTTTGTATTCAAGTGGTTAATTCGAAACCAAGGCACATGGCCGCTTGAAAGAGGGTGTGCCGACTTGTGCACATTATGTCTACTCTTTATTATAATCATTTATTTCTTCCTTAATTGAGTTGTACAGATTATAGGCCACATTCATGGTGTAAAGAAGTTTAAGAGTGATTAAATCTGTCTTGATCCTTTTTATTTTACTTTTATGCCACAAAAAGATGGCATTTGAACAGGGGTGCATAGACTTTGTATATCCACTGTGTGTACGCATTAAGACGAGTCAACATCCGTGTTTGTGTGCCGACGGAAAACTCCGGTGAATAGAGCGTGTTTGTGCTATCTAAAGCAAACACATTAATCAGGTTGTGAGGTAGCCTGAGAGGATATTGCATGCAGAAGTGATCCTAGAAAAAAAAAAAAGAGCAAACCCGTCACTTTTTAACGCTCGTGTCACTTTGTTTGATATTTGTCCGGTATTCTATGTTTCCTAGCTGAAAATAGTCACATCTGACGTCATACTAAGGTCGAGCCATGGCCGACATCTTATTCCTCTGAAGCAAATTTGCATGAAAGGCCTCTGATGTGATTTTAACAGTCGTGCGGGTGGAGTTTGATTTGCCTTTACGTTGGGGCAGTCAACTCACATGCCTTGTTGTCGAAAGCCCATAGCTGTGGCGTCTACCTGGAGTGTCCCCCGTACAAATCTGCCTCAGGGAACCAAGATGGGAATAAAGGAAATGTTCAATTTGGCCCGAGTGCCCTCCATCCTTACGCTGGGGGCGGTGTATGTGGCCTACGTGCTCATCGGCGGGGTGGTATTTTGGAAGTTGGAGGGGCATCTCGGGGAGAAGGACATCAGTCTGTTATTGATGAACAGACAGAAACTATTGTCGACGTACACGTGTCTGGACCAAGATGGCCTCGAGGAGGTTGCTCAGGTGAGGAAGGTCACAAATTCTAATCACTCTGTTGCCCAACGTTTTAATCAAAGCGTGTCGGCGGACATTCATTCAGCCATCTGCATTCCAGAGGTGGGCATTTTTCCACATTTTATCGGTCCGTCATTTGTCATCGTCAGCGGCCGTGCTACCCGTCCATTATTCGTCAGTCCAATTTTGCAAAAGTGTATTCATTAGTTGGTCAGTCGGTAGTTCGTCAAGTAGTCCGTCAAAAGTCTGTTGGTCCGTCAGCCAGTCCATTTCAAATGCACTTATTTGCCAGTCTATTGAATTGGAGTTTTAACTCCAGAAACGCCCTCCATTTTTTTTTTAAAGTGTAAAATGTCTTCGCTTAAATAAAACCCAGCGCAAGTAGCTCACTCCAATTACTAGCGATTTATAAAGACCGTACTATTTGTTCTTCTTCTTTGGCGCATACCGCCACCTACTGTACAGAAAGCGCAAAGCGTTTCCATATATAGTCGATGCCCCATTATCAAATCTCTGGAATCTCCATTTCTGCCTTTCGGTGTTCCTTCAGAAAAAAAACCCAAAAAAAAGCATTGTTCACAGCGTGGGTTCAGTTCCCACTCGGTGACCGTGTGAATGATAGTTTGTTGAAATGCGCCTGCCGTGTGATGACTGATGGTGACCATTCCAAGGGGCCAGAAGTCATCTGGGGTCGCCCTCTGAACAGGAGGATGTAGATAGAAAATGGATGTATAAAGCACGTAGAAGAAATGAAAATAGACAAATGCAAAAGATAGGATCTTGAGAGTGACATCTGCTGGAATCATTCCACACTGAAAGAATAGACAAGCGCTGCTTAAGGATTCCATTCTTAAGTCTACTATTGCCTTCACTGAGGGTAGCTTATCACCCCGTGCCTTCAAATGGGGGACCACCTGATTTCCATCTGACCGCTTTGCTTTTTTTGCTGTTTATACAATTTGCTTTCAGACTGCATGTCTCCTATTAAAATACTTCAACAGATGCTCTTTCAATCTGTTGCTATGCAAAACATGTTGGTTTGTTTTTTCCCCTCTGATTCTACAGCTGCTTTCTTTAATGCGTCCAAGTGACCCTGGGAAAGAGTTTAGTTTTAATTTAGCCTCATATCCTTTTGAAATTGGCGTGTAATTATCACAATTCCTCTAGCTGTCTGCTGAGTTGTTATTTACAGCATGTCACACATATTGAAAAGAGATGGGCCGAAAAACCCTGAGCGTGTCCTGTTCGCAGTTGGGCCCTTGGGCCACATTTGAACCATCATTCACTTCCAAATGTGCACCACATCCTTGAGTTTTATTTATCGCACATCCTTGCCAAAGGAAATTTTGCTTTGTTGATGATGACAGCTAGAATAACTGCATGTCACGGTTTTACTCTCAATTTTCAGTTTTCACTCACAATAGCGGCCAAACAAACTGCTCTTGCCAAGCTAAAGCCATCGTTCAAACTGACACTTTAATAATCACTTCCTATCATTAGTGGAATCAACATCCTATTTGGGAAAAGAAACTCGTCTGGCAATACCAAACAACCTAACAATCACAATTATGTGAAAACGCCAGCTGCTCATATTCACGTGAATTCATATTTATTGTTCATATAAATAGCCACACGGCACGACCGTTGCTGCTCATTCTGCTCATTAATATTCCACTTTGCTGCCATTTTTCCATCGTGAGAGCAGGACTCAGACTTATTCTATAATTAATGTTTATACTCTTCTGTTCTGCCTTGATTAATTTTATGAATAAACAACTGTTTTCTATTTAATGTGTCACGGTAGGTTTGTCAAACGATTATAATGTGGTGAATTGAAATACAGAGGTTGCAAAAGTACTCACGCTCTCTCTTATATAGAAGCAGGCTCATAATATTTTTTTTTACTCTTAATTTTAAACTAAACACATTTTGAAAATTTGGCACAACAACAAAACAAGTTCTCTGCACACAAAATACTTTTCTAAATTAACTTAACTGAGTGAGGAAAAGATCTCTGGACAAACTATAAAAACATTGTGTTTGTTCTTACAGTGTTGCTGGAGTTGTGAAGTGACTTCTGAAAATTAGTAAGTTAGCTAATGACCAGATTTTAGATTTGACCATTTTCTAACACTATAAGCTGTTTTTCGGGTTAGCACGAGCGATGGATGGGGTGGAATATCTCGCTTCTCTGTTTCTTCTGCGTTTACGTCATTTTGATGTTGGGACTTAATTCATGGAGGTTAAAAAAAAAGACAAGGGCCGATTTCGACAAAGCATAAAGCTGACTTTAGTGATCAGTTTTCGAATGTTGGGACCAAAAGTACAAAGTTGTCAGAATTATAAATGGGCCTACTCAATTGAAGTTCAAAGCCTTGGAACAAATATGTCTTAAGTACAGAAAGCTACTGTTGAAATGTCACATTTTCCAAAGATTAGAGGTGGTTGTATTGCCTCATTGTTGATCTATGTAGATCACAAGCTCGTCAATATGAGACTCTTCTCTTTCCTGCTTGTATTTCACACGGACACGATGACTGTTATGTAAGTCACAGATTGCCGAGTTCTGATAAGTGTCTGGACCTGAGCACAAACCCCAAGAAAACAAACATAAACACTGTGTTGGCAGGTATTTTGTTTTTTGTCTTCTTTTTCTTCTCCGTCAGGTTATTCGAGATGCGTCCAAAGTGGGCCTGAGTTTGAAAGGCAACTGCACCTCAGACGGATTCTGGAAATTCACCAGCTCAGCCGTGTTTGCCGCCACTGTGGTCACAACCATAGGTTAGTTAGTTAGTTAGTTAGTTAATTTTGCCTGTCCGTTATGCTGGATGAAGATGATGATCTTGCACTGGCAAAAATGTCATGATGACCCATAAAAGTGCACCAATAACGGGGGTCCTGCCCGGGGGTTAATTCTCCCCCTCCCCGCACGGCACCGGCCTCACAGTTGACGTAATTATGGCAATATCGATGCTAGTCTCCATTAGCCCATCGTTTTGTATTTGGCTACCGTATTTTAGTCACTATTCCTGTCATAAGGATTCATTCATGTTCATGACATTTTTTTCTTTCTCAATTTGTTTTATGTTGCACAAATTTGTGTGTGGCGCTGTACTCCTATTTTAAATTATTTATTTGTTTTTGTTTTTTTTTTACTTTAAAAGCTCAATAATTTTAATTCCGTGAGTAGTCTCATCTGTGCTGTAATAATCACTCTTTCCACTAGGTGGTAGTATTACACAAACCACACCATCCTGAAGGAACCGAAACTGGAGCGTCAGCTCGACTGAAATAGTTTTTCCATAACTGTGGTCATTTGTATTGTACGGACATAAAAAGGCCCTGGATACGGTTTGCTCTCTAGTCTGAGTTTAAATGCATTAAAATTCTCTTTTACCACCACACTTCTTTTTCTGAATTGAAAGAGTGTACTTATTTCAGAATCAGAATCAGAATCAGAAATCCCTTTATTGTCATTGTACTCAAGTGTGCAACGAGAGAACTCCCCTCTCCAGTGCAATACAACAATAATTCAGATAAATATATAAATTAGATAAATAAGAGAATAGTTAGTGCAATGGAAAATAATACTGAATAGGATATATAAAAACACATCACGTTGCTGTTCTGCAACGTAAGGGTGGTCGTGTGTGTGTGTGAGAGAGTTTAGAATGGAGATGGCTCTTGGAAAGAAACTGTTTCTCAGTCTATTGGTCCTTGATTTGATGCACATGTAGCGCCTGCCAGAGGGCATCAGGTGGAACAGGTGTGAGTTTGGGTGGGTATTGTCTTTGACGATATTGAGATTTTCCCACGTGGAAATAAACATATACACCGTATTGTACATACTGGATGCTTGAAAGGGTCACTGTGGCCCTTCCAATAGTCTTTCATCGTTTGTTCATCGAATCGAAAGTCTCCGAAGAGCAATGATAAAGGCAGATGGGAGACACAGGGACAGAGAGAATGGAAAATGACAACATGCCAAAGGCCACAAATATAGAGTCGTGCTAGAGGGAAAGAATAATGGGTGAGATATTTGGAAAAATGCGAAATTCCAAACAGTGGAGGAGGACAGAAAAGGCATTCTGTGTGTTTTTCTCCTCCTCTGCTTGGTTATGAGAAAGCTATGGGGAGTGAGAGTGACCGGATTACAACCATTGCACAAGAAAAAAAAAAAACTCATGCATGTTCGGCCACGGTTCAGGGAGGACTCTTTATACAAGATGAATGGTGCTTCTAATTTCCACGTTTCACTCACTTAATGTATGAAATGAGCTGTTTATATAGTTTAATATATGCAACATGCCATCCAGACTGTCATTCTGGAGTGTCAGCTTGGGACACATGATAACATTAAACCTGTACAAGGAAAAGGGTCATAAATTTTCCTCATGAACTGAACAAATGTCATTTTCGGATTGGGCAATTCACAAAAGTTGGTTGTGTAATTTCCCATTTGATGGCTGAGCAGGGCCAACAGAAACCCAAATTTTAGTTTCCAAGCAAATTAAAAGTATTTTTTCCCATAACATGGTGCTCCCTTCTAAATCTAAACGCTCCCTTTCACAATGTTCATAACATTCGAGTTATACATGAATGTTGCAGCAGAGAATATTTAGCATCAACTCAGTCTTACATATAGACACCCTCAATGAATTGCAACATAGAGGTCCAGTCTTTTATTTGGATTTCAGCTTTTATTTTCAGGTGCTTTCACGACATGCACAACTTGGAAGGTGTTATAATTACCGTAAAAATTTTTGTGACTGACAGATGTGACATAAAATGTGTAGAGCAAGGAAAACAGCAGAAGTTAATGACATATACATCATGGCAGTTGAAACGAAAACTCCCACAACACCAGAATCTATAAGTGTTCGTTACATCACAACCTTTGGAGGGCAGAAGTGAAGTGAAGGTGTCCCAATCTCCTTTTTGCGTAACATTTCAGAAGCAAAAGCAGACTAGATGCACCAAAAAATCCAAACTACTCATTAGCGAGACGAAAAGGAAGGCCAGGCTGAAATCTGCTGAAATGTAGACGAACTTCAAAAGATTCTGGCATAACGTGTTCTGGATTGCTGATGCAAATCTGAACCATCACCAAAGTGATGGAAAATTTGAAGCTTGGGGCCAGAACAGAGCCGCTCATGTACTCAAACATTCACAATTATCGGTGAAACACCGCATTGTCTTGCATGACTCATTAATCGTTGATGACAAAAGATTGTGGCAGCAAAATAAACTGAGAAATCAGAAACATTCCAATTTAAAGAAAAGTTCCGACCAGACTGACTGATGATGGCCTCCAAAAAACACTTCAAAAACAACGAAGAAATAAAAATGTGAAAAAATAAAACATTTTGTCATTCATCGCTATCGTACAAGTCTGAAAATAATTTCACAACTGTGATTTAGACTTCAGACTAGCTTGTCGTGTGTATTTTTGTTCATTAACAGAAGAAAAGGACACGGCAATATAGCACATTTTCAACGCCGCCTATCCCGTACAGTGTCACGGGAGGGTGCCGGAGCCTATTCCAGCTGAGTTTGGGCAAAAGGCGGACTCTACCCCAAAACTGGTCGCCAGCCAGTTGCAGGGCGCACACAGACACCGCCTCTGAGCGGGAACCGATCCCACGCTGCCAGCACACAGGTCACGCGAGTGAACCACTACGCCATCAATGACTCAAAACAAAATAATACACCTTTATTTATGTAGCGCATTTCATAACAGCTGCAGCTGTAACAATGCACTTTACATATAACATAAAATCGTAATAATTCAACAACAAACACTGAAAGCAGACAATTAAAAACACAAATGAATGATTCTAACACAGGCAACAGACATCAGAAAACAGCAGAACAGTGACAGTCTCGTGTTGGGTCGACATCGAATAGAAATGTGACTCCAAACGGGTTTTAAAATTGTACAGGAGGGGTTTGTCTAACATCTAATGGCAGGTCATTCCAGATCGAAAAGACTCGATCCCCGTCGCTTTGTAGTCAGCACCGGGCCGGTACACTCGGGCGAGGCCATTTCAAAGATTTGAAGACTAATCGACGTATCTTAACATGAACTCTAAAATGCACTGGGAGCTCTTCATATCAGATCAGATCTAACAAAGTGTACTATCATGGAATATTGGTTCGACTTAGTTGCGGCTGAAAGTACTTTAAGTTAGTCATTATTTGAGGGTTTCTTTTTATATTCTACATCCACTCAAGCTAACCGCTAGCTAACATTAACTTTTCCAGGCAATATCATATTACATAGTCATAGGCTTCTTATGATTTATTAGTCTTCAGTTTATCTTTGGTAGGTGTAAATGTATTAACCGTTGCACGGTGGGAAATCCTGTTAAATCATCCATCCGGTGAGTGCGGCCATAATGATCAGTAAATATTGTCCCGTCAGTCAGAGTCGCCTTGTTAAATTAATATTTACGGTCGTAGACTGTGAGTTTAATTACATACTTACTCAAATGAGCGTTCTCCGCATCGATTACTACATAAACAATGCTGTTGAAATATGCTAACCGGCGTTTTCAAACAAGGACGCTAGCTGTTTTTCCTTCCAGCTAAGCTGTCACATTGTTTACAAATTGTTTTTCGAGCTTTCGCAATCATTTCTGTGTGGCCGCACGACAATGTGACTGACTCTGACATTGACGAGAGGGAACCTTTCGTGTTAAATACTCCACTACTACAATAAAGTACAACCAAACTCAGTTTTGCCTTTTTAGTAACATGCTAGCAGAATATGTGAGCAGGCAACGTCTTCTCCTAACTCAGCTCATACGGTACTCTGAAAGAGGCTACCTAAGTAAAATGATGAAATCTCAATTTAAGACTTCTTTTTGAAGAGGGGGCTATGTGGCAATGATCGAGTTTGAGGTTTTTTCTGCATGGATTCTGCACTGATCAACCGGGACTAGATCTGAGGTGGACCACTCCCCAAGGGGTCCTCCATATGTGGTCTCTTCTCAAGATTTCTAGTTTTTCCTAAATGTTTTGGTTGACAAGCCGAGCGGAGTTAGATCAGTGGATGTAGCTGAGCTTTTTCAGCTGTGGGCCTGTGAAGCCCTTTGAGACTCTTTTGGTGATTAATGGCTACACAAAGAAATATTGACCTGACTTGACCGTACTGTATGCAGTCTACTGGAATTTGTTGACCAGTATCCATTTTGTACTGTGCTTCTGTGGCATCATCTCCTCTGCATTCACGTGTCGGTCGTGAGTGCATGGCCCTTTGAAGTCTCAAAGGCTTCCTTTGAAACTTGTTTTGCTTTTATATTGACCACTTTGGTTGCTTCAAGTTTGTGGAATCATCTCTTCAGCATTCACGTGTCAGTCCTGAGTGCAAGAACATTTTAAGCCTTTAAGGCTTCCTTTGAATGTTTGTTTTTTGCTTTTATTTATTTATTTATTTATTTTTTCAAATGATTAATGAGAATGTCATGTGTGAAATGTAGCAACTCACGCCACTGGAAAGTCCAACTTTTCAAACCCTTGAGGGAAAACATCAATCTTCATGCTTGTGAAATGAATAATAATAATACTGTAATTGTAATTGTGTGGTCAGCCGTGGCTCAGCGGTAGAGCGGGTGGTCACTTCACCCACTTTGCCTCCAGTGCCCCTCACATTGGTGTGTATGAAGTGCATGAATAATGTATTCATTTTGAGCGCTTTGAGTGTCCCGTTGTCCAGAATCAATCTGATGCATTTTTATATTTATTTTTATTTTTTTTATTATTTTTATTATTTATATTATTTTTATTTTTTATATTATTTATATTATCATTATCTGTTCTCATTAGATGTTGTAGGAACTTAAAAAAAAATGGTTCCATTAGTGACCTTCCAGCACAAAACAAATCTAAGAAATTGAGCTATATGCATTTTGAAAGTGCACTAAAAATGCTTTGTCAATTTACAGATTAGGAATTAAATGTCCTCTTTTGTCATTGTTGTTTTTATGATACCTTTGATATCCTTTAATCGGATTCGCAAGATAATTTGGGTTGGAAATGTTCCCAAGCTATTTTTGTTGGCAAGAAAGAACTATTTTTTAATGAATATTCACTAATATTCAATATATAAGATGCGTTACAATGAGGTCTCCGATTCTCCTTAATTTGATCTGGAAAACAGCTTCCTGCCGATTGCTTAGTTCTTGTTATGTGGGCGTCCTAGAGCCTCTCTTCATTGTGTTTGCTCCAACGAAATTGTACCCCTGAAGTTATTCCTCCTCCACGTCCTAATTCTGATCGCCTAACTATTTGAACCATCAGTGGTTTGAGGCCTAAGAAAGCGGGAAGAGAAATAGTAAACGTCTCCTTGCCTATATTATCTGGTTGCATCTGCCATTTGATATAAAATATGTGCAGTGGAATCCTGCAAAATCACTTTACAGCATCCACGGATTCAACTGGTGTCGATTATAACAATGAGGAGGCCTCCGCATCACAAATTCCTCATCACAGTGTACTGGTGTGTTGCCAGGTTCTCACGGAGTACACACACACACACACAAAAAAGCCATCTTGTCAAGTCATGTAGTTCAAGCCTAGTCTTTCATACATTTTAGCCAAACAAGGCCCAAGTCCTAAAATTGGCAACTTGAGTCTGACTTGAGCCAAGTCATGAGTCTTGAGTCGCCAATCTTCTGGTTCGTGTTGGGTACCCCAAAAATCGGTAATTATTTTTCAGGAAAAGCTCGCTTCCGTAAGTTGTTAGGTTTCAGGGCATTTCAAGGCCCTGAAAAAGTTTTGAAAAGAGCCCACTTAGTACACTCAAGGGTCATTATTGCTTAGATGTGTACTTTAAAGAATTCCAAAGTGCTGAATGTGAAGTTGTGGTTTGGAGGCAGATCTCACTTTCATCTGACTCTTTTTAGTCACTGGAATCCTCCTTTTTTCAGACAAAGGAAAGGAATGACTGTGGTTAGCGTTACACCGAGGGCAGCACGGTGACCAACTGGTCAGCAAGTCTGCCTCACAGTGCAGAGGTCACTGGTTTGATTCCAGTTTGCATGTTCTCTGTGCATAGGTTTTTTTATGGGTTTCCTCCCGCATTCCAAAAACATGCATGGAAGGTTAATTGAACACTTCGTACGCGTGATTGTGAGAGTGGAGGGTTGTGTGCCGTGCGATTTGTTGACACGACCGCCCGGACATGGCTGCGATTGGATGCAGCACGCCCGCGACCCTCGTAGGGATGAGCTGCTTGGATGGATAGTGTGACACTGATCAACTTCTTTTGTTGGCAAGAACATTGGATGTGACAGCAAGTTACCAGGCTGGTTATTCTTTAACTGCTGTGCGTTTAGGGCGACACTCAATAAAAACATTCTTGGAACCCGTTCAAGAGACAAACAGCATTTCGTGACACTTGTTGTGACACACATTTAACACACTACATTTTTTCCCCTCTCTTTCAAACGAGTATGTTGATCTGTTTGCCTTATGTGTGTCCCTTTCCTGACAGTCTGATTGGCCCTCAACTCTGCTTTGTGAGCCAATAGGACGACAAAACACGGCCTGCCTCCAACTTCTGTTTACATTAGTTGCCCCCTGTCTCCCAGTCTGTGCAATACAATTCACTGAACGCTGCACGGCGACCCTGGTTAACCTCTCCAGCCACTCACTAACTTTTTTTTTCCGACCTGTTTTTTTTTTTTTTTACTTCCATCAGCTGATCAATGTAATCAGGCCACTGCTGAGCTTGCAGAACGGCACGTGTGTTACCACAAACTCATGCATCCAGAGAGTAGCGTGAGCGCTTTGGGCTAAAGTGAAGAGAAGGTCTTTTATGATCCAGAGAAGGGTGAAAAATCAATTCGGAGGTCAAACACAATCCTTGCTTGCATCCTGCAAACAAAACGTGGAATGAACTAAAAGCTCCGAACTAATTAATTTTTCAGCCGGGGTTGGACAAAGCCCCATAGAGCACGCCAAAACTTTTTTTGTTGTCACATGTTGTTTTCACTTGTAAATAATGCATTTGCAAGTTGCTAAGCCGGGCTTGCATGTACAGATGTATTTTTATTTTATTTTTTTTACAAAAATTCAAGACTACAGTCGGAGACCACACGAGCAGCTGATTTTGTCTTGCAAAAATGGGATCCAACTTCAATTTTGAGGTTGCGTGCGTCCAAAATACTTTTTTCCCTACGGTGTGCTTCTGGCCCATTTCACCGTCACGTGCAAGTAAGTGTATGTTTAGATGTTAAAATGAGCCAGTTCTAAACACTCGGAAGAAACAACACGTGTGCTGAGTCATGGGATGACCTGCATGTTTGTCGTGGCGCTGCTCCACTGCCCATCTGTGTTTATCTTTAACGTCAGCATGCCCCTTGTTATGTACAAAACATAGCGTGACAGACATGAGTGTAACAAAAGGACGTTGGCCAAACAGTAGCAGCAAGGTCATACTGATACAGTCCGCACAAAGAATCTCTGCAGACTGGCAACACTGCCAGACCACTTTGACCTGCCCAAAAAAAAAAAAAAAAAAAATCCCCATTTCCCCCTCGAAGTGCTCTGACATAGCACACACGTGGCAAAACATGTCGGTACGTGCACACCAAGAGGTCGAAGCCACGCCACTGTGCTTCTTACTACTGTACTGAATGATGGGTTCAAATATGTGTCATACTTCCGTAAGTCGATTTAACGGGAATATGTGAAATGACCACGACCTATTAACACCGGTTTACAGTATGCGCCCGTGACGCAACGTGCGTCCAAATTACATGGCGGTTCCTCAGAAGAAATCCTTGCAGAATATCGTGAGGAGTCCATCAGGAGGATGACATAAAGTCCAATTAATTAATTGAATAATTCATCATTTGAGCCTACATTATCTGGGCTTGTTCTATTATTTCTTGCATTATTCCAGAGTTTTGGTATGACATTACTAGCAAAATAAATAAGGTGACCAAAAGACATTTCCCTGAAAAACAGTCCAGTTTAATTGCACGCACAGTCATCACCATCGTTGCGGCTGCAAATGAGCACATGTGTGGCATGTGGTAATCACCGTGAAGCACGTATAGCACACAGCCAGTCAGACAGAAAAAAAAACCATATGTTACTTGGCAACTGCAAATTACCCAGAGGTGTGAATGTGGGTTCAAATGTTTGTCCTCATGTGCTGCATGATTGACTGACAACCAGTTTGGGGTGTACCAAAGTCATGTGACTCCAGATTTCCCATGAGAAACATTAGCAAATTGCTACGACTTTGACAGTGTCGTAGAAAACTGAACACCGTTGCCCCTAGATGACCACATGAGATTCAACTTGATTTTGCAGTTGCATCAAATATGATCGGAAACTGGGTCAAATAAATGAAATGAAATGTTTTCACGCATGTATATTTCGCAACGTCACTACATGACAAAGACTTCATCCACCCATCTATCACCTCTACCGATTATCGTCACGAGGGTTGCGGCAGTGCTGGAGTCGATCCCAGCTGTCTTTGGACGGTTACACCCTGAACTGGACGCCAGAAGAACAACCACTCACAATCACACGTATGCACAATTCACCAAAGTCCACGCAGGTACGGGGAGAACATGCAGAAAGGGCGGAGCCTGGATTCAAACCCACAACCTCTGCACTGTGAGGCAGATGTGCTAACAGGATGTTCATGTGCCGCCTGTGATTGGTTCATTGTGTTTTAATCATTCAGGTGTGTTTGTTTGTCGGAGGTGTCAAATATTTTTACATTCTGTTGAGCAGGCGTGTAGTCAAGTACTTCTTCAACACATTTACTTGAGTAAACGGAAAAAAGTGCAGACATTAAAAATATGTCTACAAAAAAAATATGTTCCATCTTTTATTAACTTGCATGGCGCTTTTACCCAGAAGAAAAAACATGACAGCATGTTCGAAGTCACACAAAGTCAAGAAAAGAAACATCTATTTCGTTCCTGTGGAGTTCATCCTGATCAGGATTGCGGGTGGGTTGGAGCCTATCCCCGAACTGGTCGGCAGTCCGTCACAAAAGATAGATACTCAAGTACAGATGCTGTACATGAAAAATCCCAAAACTTTGTACATACATATATATATATATATTTTTTTTATTTATTTATTTTTTTAAATACCGTCTTTTTGGGGTAAAACCACTGTTGGGTGGTGCTTGGAAAGACCGGCTATGATAGTCCTTTGATCTCCTCTTCTGCATAAACGCACCCACACACACACACACACACACACCCACACACACACACACAGTGCATTTTAATGTTTGTCGATGTAGGTCAACAATGTCTTGTACTGTTTTCATAGCACACTGATGACTGTTGTTTTTATCCACTGTGGTGCAGCTGCTGCTCTTGGCTGTCATGCAGTTTGTCATGCAGCGGTTTGTTGAATTCCCCAACATTTCCAAGCATTTCGGCCTCTCCATTTAGGGAGGGGAAACCGCTGCAATTAATACTCCCACGTGCAAATTGCAAGACTGTCTCTCAGTTTGCAGAACTTAAAAAAAGTGACCTTGACTCGACCAATTGGGCAAGAACCATAAATACCAACATTTCCGTGTTAATTGAGTGGAAACACTTTGTTTACCCATTTGTAGATTATCTGGGGACGCCGCAAGTATTCAGTGTCACTTTATCGGCTTTTGGCATTGAGACATAACGTATGTTTACAAGTCATTCATGTAATAGGTGACTGATTAAAAAAAAAAAAAAAAACGATAAAAGGGATAAATCCGAATCTATTGGGCTACAAGCAGATTGAATCACATGCTTCAACTCAAACACCGTAAGAACTTTATGATGGCTGCACAAAGTCCCTCCACGTAGGCCATGTAAGAATGCATTTTTTTAAAAATATGCAGCAATAAACAAAGGCTCACAGAAAATGATAGTCGGATTTGAACTGAAAAGCATTTTATGCTTGACTTTCATTTGTGATCACAATAACTCAATGCCCAATGCTGTCGGCCAGCAATTTAAACAACTGACTTTAAACACAACAATCACGCTGCGGAATTAATTACACTGACAATGAGTGAATAATTATTAAATAAAAGGAGGTGGATGAACACATGAACAATGCCGCTCGGCATGCTGAGAAATGTTTTGAGCGTGTTTTGTGTGCACAAAAAAGGTGATTTCTTTTGTAATAACTCATTATATTTTGTGGAAAAGTTGATTCTCTCTTCAGTTGTTCCTCCATGCATCCATTATTACCCACTCGCTTGCACTCAATTGATGCATCTCCTTGCAGCTGAATGACCATAGGTACAGTTTATGTCAAGCGTGGGCAAACTACGGCCAGGGGGCCACATGCGGCCCATTAAAAGTTTTAATCCGGCCCGCCGAACTTGAAAAAAATTAAATGAATAAACCTTGTTAATGTTTTATTTTCTAGATACTGTGGTTTTTCAAAGACATATATATTGTTGTAATGCTTTTGTTCTCTTTCATTTAAAATTATTATTTTTTTCTCCGATGAGGTGAGGTTACTAAAATGAGCACAAATAAATCATTGTTGAAAAGGTCAGATGTGGCTAGAATTGAAAAAAAACAAAAAAAAACAGTGAGCGATGAAATGGTTTTGACACTTGCGTGAGTGGTTGTTGTTGTCACAAGGTTCCTGAGAAGGAAGCACTGAGATTTAGAAATTGAAAACATGGCCTTGAAGCAGTTGGTGGGTCACACACAAGTGTCATGCACTCAGGTCATAAAATTACCTCACACCCGCCTGCAGGTTCTTGTGTAATATTCCCCAAAAGGTAATACGCACAAGCATAATTGGTCCCTTTGCCATTCTCCTAACCTGGAATTATAACGACAGAAGAAACCATAAAGCAGGATGAGTGACTTTGGAAGCTAGTTTTTGTGGCTGATATTATTATGTAAGGCATACTGGAAATACGAACATTTTCATAAATCCCTTTGGTGTCATGGAATTCTTTCATACTCTCCATTTGACTTCACAAATGGATGTTTCGATTCAACTATGCCTGCTCTGATTAAAAATGTCAACAGAGGACGTCATAAGCCTTGGAGGGCGTGCCCTTTGACTGAGGGATCACATGCTGATATCAGTTCCAGGGTAGAGGGCAAAAGATATTAAGCGAAACCAGTCACTGCTGTCAGACGAGAGATTAATGTTTCAAATTCGGATTCATACTTGGAAGTTCTCTGAGACGAAAACGAAATTGCATCTGGTTCTGAGTAAGACGCATAATCTGCGTGTGGGTGATGACGCGAACGGCGCCCATCACGGGCCTGAACGTAATAGACGAGATGGGGGGGGGGGAGTTTTACTGCTGACGACACACTCCGAAACTTGTGAGGAGCTTATCCACATGCATAATAGGTCGTGAGTTATGCATTTTTTTTTCAGGTATTTGGTGGGACTGTCCCCTTCGCCTTCCATCATAAACACGGAATTCTGAATACATTTCTCATATTGGCTTGATTAAAAAGTCAATGTCAAAAAAACCACACGCTCCTTCAAAGTAGTTTGTAAAATGAGCTACACACACGTCACTGGCGATAATATCCGAAGCTTGGCACATTTCACAAATGGATCTCGATGGACCTCATATATCGAATGAAACGTCCACAATCTGGAAGTAAGAGCCACTCTCAGACTTCATGGAATCACGCCTCTTTAGTGGTAACGTGAATTTCCAAGTTGCGCAATGCGGACAGGAGAATCGCTGCGCCTTTAAAGTGCGCCAAAAAGACACGTCAGGAATTATTTGAAGTGTACTTCCGGCGGCCCATTTGAAAGTATTGATGGAGAAAGTTTGCGTGCAGAGCTTTCTCCAGATTCTCTGAATCTTTTGATGATATTATGGAGCATGGGTGATGAAATGCCTCAATTCCTCGCAATTGCATACTTAAATTGTCTTTTGGGTTTTTTTCACGCTGTTTTTCACAGTGTGCTGTACTTCATCTCATCCTTAATTGTAAACAATGGAGATTTTAAGGATACACCTTTTTACACCTTCCTTTTTATTTATTTAGTTTTTAAGATTCTTCAACTTTCCCAGTCTTCTGTTCCCCCTCTCCCAGCATCTTTGGAACGACTTGCAGGCATCAAATTCAACTTAAGCGGATATTTGCAAGAAGACAATTAAAGTTAATCGGTTTGACTGTTAGATGCATTGCGTTTGGAGTGCTTTTAATTGTTTTAGGTTGAAAAGGATTTGCACATGATTGACATTTTACACAACTTGAATGGAATTCCATAACATTGCCTCAACAACTGACGGCGTGCCATTCCTCATCCCTCTTTTATCCACTGCGAAGCTCAGGCATGTCTTTGTATGCGCAAAGTGTGGAAGCATGGCAGATTTTTCGAACAAGCTCAACACTCAAACATATCTCAAAATTACTAACCACATTTTATTGAGTCTACGAAAGTCATAATGTGTCTTATTTGGTCCATTGCCGAAAAAAAACAAAAAAAATTTGCAAGTTCCCTCCAAAGCCCATTGTTGCAGGATAAGTTATAACCTGGTTTTGTGGTAAGTGTTGGGATTTCCTTTCATAGTTAATGTTTTATGCAATCACAACCTTTACCCTGAAACTGAACTCAGTTTTAGAATACTATTTGAACTCGTAAGCATTGCTCGCACACACGGACACACACACACACACACACACACATACATGTATGTTCCAGAGCCTGTTCCAGTCCTCCATTAGCAATGGCAGAGGGGGGCAGTTTACAAAATTTTGCCAGACCGTCATAAACGGGCATCCATCTGTGACGGATGAAAATCCGCTTCCGTCAGTGCTTAGTCCGTCTTTTTTCTTTAGTTTCCTGTCAATCATCAAAGTCCGACAAAATGGGTGCCAAACTGACGGAATGCCCAATGGTACTGTCATGGTCATCCATAAGGGGACCTTATCCCAGGGACACTGAATGACAGCAGCGGTCCTCAATCCTTTTCAATTCCATGATTAATTGCGATTGATCACATTTTTCAACTACTATTTTTTGCAAAGCTTGTAACAGATATTTACTAAATAATATCTTGTAATTGATGCGAAATCTCCAACTATGAAGTGTATTTATTTCAAAGACTGTTCTAAATAGCTTTCTTTGATTCTTGAATACGATCTAAATGGAGACATCTTTACAGACGTTCATTTCCGAAACATTTCTCCAAACTGCCCACAAGCGCCACACTCCAGCACTGTTGGTTTGCAAGGCCCAGTGATAACTTGAACAAACTGTTTTGTTCTGAGACTTGCTAAAGATGTACAGCTAATATAGCGCAATATTAGCAGAGTATGCAAATTATTTTTGAATTAAATCAAACTGAGTTAATTGAGTTAAAATATTTAACTGAGTTAAGAAAATTTGTGATAGATCAACTGAATTAACGCTTTAATTTTGACAGCCCTAATATATATACATTATCTGTATATCTTCTCAGAGTAAGCGGTATACATCCTGAACTGGGTGCCAGCCAATCGCAGGGCACACGTGGACAAATAACCATTCACACTCACAATCAAACCTGGGGACAATATAAAGATTCCAATTAATCTAGCAAGCATGTTTTTGGAATGTGGGATGAAACCGGAGTACCAAAGGAGAACATGCAAACTTCACACAGGAAGGCCAGAGCTGGAATTGAACCCTCAACTTCTGCCCTGTGAGGCAGACATGCTACACTGATACAATTTGGTCTGCTTTTTAATGATATTTGTGAAGAGAGAAACTCGTGTTATTTAACTTCTTCGGGCAGCTCAACTCTTGACCTCCCGCCTTAATTTTTGCTTGCTTGATCTGCATCGGGCTTTCAAGACTTATTGAGTGAGTTTCTATTTCATGATGTCGGCTGCTACGGTCAGGACAGGGACCTCTGATCCACTGGTCCAGCCAGGGCAGACTTCAGCCTGCCAATGTGGTTTCTGGTGAGATCAAAACATCATAACAAAACAATTTAACAGATTGCAGATTTCCTTACGGCAGCGCAGGAAAAGAAATACAACAAAAAAAAACAATAGACGTAGGAAACAGTGCCTCTGTATTTTGACATGTTCCACCAGTGTACACACATATGGAGTTTAAAAATAACTCTTTCAATGGAATGACACTACCAAACAAAACAGGAAGAACACAGGTGGAAAATCGACTGTGCGACTTTCATGCATGTGATGAGCAGACTGATACCAGTTTTGCAATAAGATGAACTAAAACAAATCCAATCGGCAATTAGATTAATTAGGTAAGTAGGTCAGGATGTGCCACCAAGTCGAAAATGCCATCCATGCCTGGTACTCATTGTAGGTGTGCGAGCTCTTCTCACAATAGCATCATCAAAAAAAAACAGCCTGACTCATGGGAAAATAAATTTTAAAAAAAAAATCATTTTTAAGGGATATCCACTTCTCTCTAATGTTTTTGTTGTGACGCATTTTAGTCACTTGATGACTTTCTTCACTGTGTTCCATGCTATATCTAATCCCTTGGAAATGATTCTGTACCATTCTCCCGATGACTAGGATTATCCTTCTGATGCTTTGAAAGAGCTCTGCAGACAATATTCATATTATTGGTGGAAAAACTAAAAAAAAATTACAAAATATCCGATGTACTTTCATGCATTTTTTATAGCTTATCTTCATTTAGATTACGGGGGAATTTGTTGTCGATCCCAGCTGAGTCTGGTGTACCCTCGAGTAGTCACCAGCCAATTGCAGGGCACATCAATTGTTTATTTTGGGGATTTCTTTTTTTTACTCTTTTAAAAAAGTCATTTTAACAGCATGCTGACTTTTTATAATCGTTATGGATTACAAAGTAATATAATTGTTATAATTTACACTACGTAAACTCATAGTGTCAAGTTTTAACTTGAAATTGTTTTAGTATTCTGCATGTTGGTGTTTGTGAAAAGATTACCATAAGTAGCTCAAAGTACTCAAAGCTGTTTCTACCACATCTGACTCTTGTCTATTTAAACATATTATTTGTTGGAGTCGCCTGTTTGGTAGTACTTGGAGAGCTCACAAAAGGTAAAAGTATTTGCAATGGTGTTGCCAAGAACACGTTTGGCTAATCATGCAAATTATGTTTGATTAAAAAAAAAAAAAAAAAGTATAATTACCAACCTGTGATGCAAATAAGCGGAAGGTGAGTTTCAGGATGTCTTGATTGTGATTTGTTGATAAGCAGTGCTATATTTAAGGAAACATTTTCCCTTGTAACTTTATACAATTGTAAAAACATTTATTGTGCAGAAAAAAAATATTGGAATGAATGTATTTAAAAATAAAAATATGTTATTTGAATAACACATATTTTCAGCAGTGGTATTGAACGTAAAGTCATTTTTGCTGACAAATGATAAGTGTGGTTCACTTGATGTAATGTAATTGTTCTGAGATGACTGGAAAATAAAATAAAACAATCAGGATGGTGCTTAGATAACAGACAGTACAGCCAACTTCCTGTTTACGTTCTTAATTATTAAGGGATATGTTTGTTGTCACGCATTGGGTGACGCGTTCGTGGTCGTTGTCAGAGAAAATCTACCAGAACTTGTTTTAGATAAACCAATCCAGTCAAGCCTGAACACCATTTAAATCGACTCCTGCATGGATCTATTTCTTTTAGGGGGGGGGGGTGCCGCTCCAACTCGCAAGCAATTCAAAACCCACAAATAAAACCCGTAATTCAGGTCTGTTGTATCAGGAAAGATCTTAACGTAGTGTAACAAAAAACTGCCAGAGTGCGCTTTTCTCAAAGAACATCACATGTTTCTGAGTTAGTCAACTTCTGAATGCAGCATAAAACACACACATAACACATACACACACAAATGTGCACATAACTAGACCTACTTAAAAAAAAAAAAAGGGGGGAAAAAAAGTGCCTCAGGAAAATCAAATAGCAGGACTGATGATGCAACGTCTGCTCATCTTGCATGCCGTGAAGTCCCAGAGGCACTCACTTGCTCGGTTCCGCCACAAGCATATATTGAAGTCTTGTGACAGCTATGATCATGGGGTTCTTACTTCGAACTGAAGCAAATGTTCGACATTCGCATAGAGTGTGCCTGTGGACATTTACTGAGATTCAAAATGTCCCAGTGTAATGCATGTAACATATGCAAGAAGCACTTTTGGAAAAAATACAACTGCAAACTTGAATGTGTAAAATATTCTTGAAAAACATTTATATGAGAAGACAAATACAGAGGGAAGTCTACTTGATAAAACAAAAAGAAAGTGGCTCAGGATTCCGTTTTAGAGGACATCCATTCAACATGCAAGCACAACTTATCTTCAATTGGCTTCCAACAAAACTTTAGTGGAAAGTAATACCTTAAAGCACAAAGTTTTCTGTCTTGTGGTCATAAGCCAAATAAGTTGACTACAATACTTTACTGTGATACTTGGTTGTAGTTTTTAGTAGTAAAGTAAAAATGTGCAGCATCCTTGTTACTGATAAGCTTTTTAAACTCAACAGAACTTTATTTATAAAACACTTTAAAAAAAAAAAAAAAGACGGAACACGGAGGTAGAAAATACAATGAAAATAGCAGGGCTCCCAAATTTGATCCCTGTGGAACTCCGTACAACTGTGGGGCAAACTGTGACTGTCCTCTATATCAAATAGTATCTAAACCACAGCCTACCTGTTATGCAAATGAGCCAAAAGAATGCCGTGGTCCACCACGTATGAAATGCTACATTTAAGGTCCAACAAATCAAAAGACGCATACGAAGACTCCAGTATTATTATCCAAAAGGATGTGATTAAAAACTTGGCTGATTGTGCTATGCAGCATTTTAAAACTCAACGACGTTATTTTCAAACAAGAAGAATTTTCAAAATAAAAAGCAGTTTGGAAATAAAAAGTAGGTCTTAATCTGTGATTGTATTGCCAATACATGTCTTTAGTTTGACAAAGTATGAGATGCCGTGTGCTTGTACAACATTTCGAACGACAATGTCTAAGCAAATTTGAGCCAATGTTCAGACTCTTTCCTGGCCCTATCAAGATTGGATGGCGACGGCGTGGGCACGGCGTGATTGCTTGTGCGTGGCTACCTAACCTGTAAGTGTCATCTAATCAATGTTATCTTATTTTTGATAACCACCCCATGAAAATAGTCAGAGTCCACTCCATGATTGCTCATGCCTACGCTCATGAACAGGTGTGCTATGATTGGTGCATTGATTCTATGTGGTTCTATGTTGTACTTCATGTTACACAGTGTGACAAAAATGTTTCAAAGCTATTCTGCCGCAAATCATCTCCACGCCATTGTCATTATTCAAGTTAAAACTATTCCAGTTAAGAAGATTATTAAATGTCACTTAGACATTTGGGAACTGTGGGAGGAAACGAGAATCGATGGAAGGGCCGCACGAAAAGGCCTGAGCCAGCTTTCTTCCTCTTGCTGTGAAGCAAGAGCACTTAAAACTCCACTCATCGAATGTCTGCTACTTATTCTCTTCACGGACACGGATTAAACGCTGGATTGTTCGGCAGTCAATCACATATACAAATAACCATTCATGCTCACATGCACACCTGTGAGGGGGAAGAAATCCCACGCTGCCTGCACAAAAGTCAGCTGTGCGTACCACAATATGTTCACTAACTCACTATTCTATTTTAAAAGGTCTCTCAGTGGCCTTTTACTCACAATTTTCGACTTCATTTCAAGATAATTTTTTAACATTTCCAACATCCACATGAGACGACAACATACGGAATAAGGCATGAATACCGTAGAGAGAAGTAAAGTCAACCATGGTTGACAGCTTTGAGTGAGATCTCGTGGCCTTGAAAGGAAAAAAGTGAACCAGCAATAACAATAAAAGATTCAGAGAACAAAGATGTTCCTCATCCTTGGCCTTATTCAAGAAAATCGTTTGATGTTGTTGGCTTCAAGAACAACTGGTGACCAATGAGTTGTGCCCTGTGAGATACACGGAATATAGTAAACACGTAAGGTGTATTTTTTTTCAGTTATTATCAGCTATTTTTTATTTTTATTTTTTGGTTTGTTACTCCATTTATAAAATTAGCATACAAGTCAAGCCAACTAGCAAACTCTTAGTTGAAAACAACAACATTCAACACGGGGACAATTTATAATGCTTAACGTAATTGTACAAAAAATGCTTAGTGTCGGAAAACTGCTATCATTGGTCACAAAAATTAATGTGGACATCGCGACAGCCCTCTTTAACCTCTGAATTTATGACAATAATTGCCTTGATGTTTTGGATTTTGGTCACATGAAGCATTTTCCTCATTAAACAGCATTTAGCTGTAGTGAGTGCTTATGGAGGGGAAAATATTGTCCATGAAGTTGCAACGGTTGAAGTTGACATAGGCAGGGGTGTCCACATCCATTTTTGTGAAGATTGATCATTGTTTTCTGATTAAACTGATTTTGGTGACGATTGGTTGTAGTTTTCTGACACTAAATGGTGTTAAGTTTTTTTTTTTCTATAAAGTGGGTGAGGAGAAAAAAGCTTAATGTCCATAAAATACAAAATACTGAGGTCATTGATTTATTTTCCAAAATTGAAGTGGACATGAGTGGAGATGTGCACGTGAATTTCGCATGGTGACGATTCATCATAATTTATGGAACCGTTTTAGGCTGCCCCTGTAATTTTCTTTTCAGCACTCGCACTGTGGAAGCAATTTAAGGAGGAAAAACGGGCTTTGTGTAGATTTTTTTCCTATTGTGTCAAGTAATCAAAACGTGTATCGAGTATAACTGACTTTTTTTCGACGTTTACACAACTGTAGTATTACTTAAAGAGTGCGGTTACTTTTGCCCCCTCTGTTCAGACTCAGTCCAAAAAAAATTACACGTGTCTTCCCGACTGCTCAATTTAGCGCGTCCACTCACGACGAGGCGCACACCTGTAGAGCCGTCAAAAGCAGCCAAAAGGGAACACAGAACAAAGTCAAAGTTGACACCCCCACTCCTCCTCGTGGTCACTCACCATCCTTTTCCCCTCCTCTCTTTCTGGGCGGATCTTGTGAAAAGTCCTCCACTCCTACTCCTGCTTCACCCTATTTCTCCGGCTGCACGTGGAAACAATAGCAGAGTGGCTGCACTTTATCTGGTGAAGACAATATTTTGCTACCCGTGTTAGCCTCTTTGGCTATGTCGCGAGGACAAATGCTGTCAAGTGTGGCGCGCGTCGACTCTCCATAAACTTTGCGTGGAACAAGAAAACTCCCAACGTTCTCCGACAATGACTGCTTGAGCTGCACTCTTATTACCGCTGCTGTCAGCCTCCCCCTCCCTACTTTCCTCCTCTTCGCCCCCACTTTTAGTCACTGCACACCATTATGGTGGATAAAGGCCCCTTGTTGACTTCTGCAATTATTTTCTACCTGTCCATCGGGGCAGCGATTTTTCAAGTCCTGGAGGAGTCCAATTGGAAGCTGGCCGCAAAGCACTATAGACTACAGAAGGAAAAAATACTTAAGGACTACCCCTGTCTGACGAAAGATGACTTGGAGAAAATACTACAGGTATGAATAATAAGTCAGTCATTGAGAGATGAATGAACTTTTCTAGTGAAGGGAAGCTGCTGAGGAATTAAGTGCTGTCATGTCAGTTAATATTGGGGTTCAAGGCAGTCGTTGCTATTGTGACTGCAGGGTTTAATTTTGCAGCTCCAGCGTTTTGACATTATACAACAATGTAGATCAGGGTCCGCTTAACTTAAGCTTGGACCCAAAATACCAAAATAAATTGCTGGTCAAGCAAACAGTTTGATATGGGCCCCCCATCTCAACACCACAATGTCACCTATGTGTGTGTATATATATATATATATATATATATATATATATATATAATATTGGAAAACATGCAATATGGGGGCCATATATATTGCGATTGACATATACCTAATGAAATTACTTTATATTGTCTCAGTAAATGTATTTTTTATGGGGTGAAATTAATTTGACAAGTTATTCAGTATTAGTCGTGCCCGTAGTTACTGTTCACTTATTGAAAGATGGTGGATATTTAAGGTTGCATTTGATTGATCAAAGTCAGTAAAAATCATACAATTCCATATGTAGTGAGTATTTATTTATTGCGTGTCATTGCGATATGCATATTGCATGTGCCACGATGATATGTGTATGTGTATCGGATTCAATTAGTTTTGTTTGGAAAAAAATAAATAAATAAAACTCACATTCAGTTTGCCTATACCTCAAACCATCTGGGCCAAAATGTGTCAATTCTTATTGGGAATGAAACGCGAAATGACATCACAGTTGGTCAGGGCTCAGATGCTGACCAATCATAGCTCATCTTGTGAATGTCACATGACCAAACCCAGAAAACAGGTGAGCCGAGATTGATGGTTATCGGATTTCTGAGCAACTGTGATGTCGTTTTCAGTCAATAGCAAGTGGCAAAATGGGGGGGCCCTTGGGTGCATTAAAGATTTTGCTGCCTAATTCATATTCGACAAACGCAACAGTCATCACAATTTAACTAGCGGGGACATGTAGAATATATTATGAAGAAAAAGTGCTTGTCCTTTCACTAACTAATTGGCATAGAATCTGCAATGAACCCTGCAGTTTTCACTTAACAGATGATCCAAGCATTTTTTTCCACCAAATTCCTTCTTAACATAAATTGACTAATAGCTGTAGCCATAAACATTAGCATTATAAAATAAAATACAGAAAACTTGAAGGAGTAAGACAGACAAAGAGAATTGCATGAAAAGTTGTTTAATACTATGACGTGTTTAAATTCTGCCCTGTTTATGTCAATGTTTTGACAATGCATGTTTTTTTTTAGTTTGCTTGAATCCAAATTTCTCATTTGAGTCGGCACCGAAATAAATTAACCCTGCTGCTGAGCCATGCATTTTCAATCTTCCCTAATTGGTTACTGTTCATGTCGCCTGTGATGTGTCACTTGTGTTCGTGCCAATCTAATAATTGTTTTATGTCCATCTGCTCTTGTTAACCCGAGTCTGTATGTGTATATAAGCATACACAGCATGCATGGCTCAGCATTTTTCTTGGGCGCGTAAAGGAAGTTGCCCCGCGTAATCTCAGCTTTAAAAATTAGCAGTACGTGGTGTTCTATTGCAATGTCCAAAGTTGCCAATGTCAGAACCACATGGCTAATAAAGAACCAATGACTTGTGGCTTCACACTCTCCCGCCAATGAAAGCATTCAAAGTGTAGCATTCCTCTTCCACAGGTGTTTTTCCTCACAATACGGTTCCACTTCCTTGGTTCTTTCAGTTTCTCCAATGTGTGGGGCCTTTTTCCACTAAGACGTAAAGTTGTTTTTTTTTCAACTTTGTTTTAGTTTTGCTTCACTTTTTTTTTCCAGTTTTTGAGACAGAGGGGAAGCATGTCTGAACGTGTCCCCCAGTTTAGGCCCACATCAGTATTTGGCAGATTTATTACTTTACCCATCCCCCCCTTTTTTCTTTGCCACAGCTTTTTGTGTTTGGGGGGGACTGAAAAGGATATACCCATGAACCTCCCCCCGTTTGCTGCACTGCAGTAACAGTCTAATCGCCACAAAGGCCTCAATTGAATGCGAATATTAAACGCATGAGGATTTTGAGGTTGCTATGAAAAAATAACCCTTTTTCCAGAGAGTTTCCAGTCTAAGTCCTGACATCAAAATTCAGGTTTCATCTTGTTTCCTCCCCTGCCCCACTACTTATGAAACTTTGCCTTTCCTTTATTAACTACTAGTTGACCATTAACATCGGGGTCCCTTAAAGTGGTTACTGTTTATGACCCCATCGATGTAAGCACTTAAGAAGCTGTCATAAAAGTTCGTTATCTTCCTTTTGCAAGCATCCTGCTTGTTGTGTGAAATGAGCAGCCAGGTGCACAACGCAGCTCCCAGACCTTGCAAATGTTTAGAATTTTTTTTGTTGTTGTTGTTTTTCCAGAAGAAAAATGTACAGTGACTAAGTTATGTCATGTCTTTTCCTATGAAACAATCGGCAAACTCAAATGCAGTGTCTTCTGAACAATGTCATCAACAATAGGACCAGTGTCTGTTAAGGTCATGCGCGAATCATGAAATCCACAATATAATGACCGCATAGAAGACGCACTTGGTGGATATAATGGGTAGTTCATTGTCACAGAGATAGCTTGAGAACTATATTGAAAGACAATTGAGCACATGTTTGTGGCATAAGAAATGATTAAGACTCTCCTACCAAACTTTAATGAGTCACCTATAATAATGATTTTTAAACCTTTCGACATTTTCCACCCTTTACAACCTGACCTTAAAAGTGCGTGTAGAGTCCAGTCACACATGACTGGCTAATCACGTTTACAAGGCCAAGTAAAGTCTGCAAACACTTGATGTGTTTATGAAAGCTTCTGTCTCATTTTAGTCAAACAGTTACAGTGAATGAAGTAGCACACTGTTTTCCGTACGAGCTCACTTTGTCATGTGCCTACGGTGCAGTTTAAGCGTTGTGGCTTGAAATAGCAAAACGTGACCTTCAATAACATTCTCTCCCTTTTCATGCATTAGTTGCTTCTAACACAATCTATGATTTGACCTTAATTTTCTTCATGCATTTCTCTTCCTCAGAAAACAGACATTTTATTGAGAAGTATTGCGGAAATGATAGTTGCTCGTTCTCGTCGCTTGTGGTTTCGGCAACTAAAACCTGGCACTGTTGTTCCAAACCCTGGAGCGCACCCAAAAAAAGTGACACCGCTCAAAGCACTGTAAATTCTCGTACCATTTGGGTCTCTTCACCAACAGCTGCACGTGCCAGAATACACAAACCAGTGTTAAAATAACAGCCCCCAAATTCAAAGTCTAGAGTAGGCCTTGAACGAGTCCTCAAGTAATCTGGTACCTTGACTTTTTTTTTTTCCCTGCCTCAAGTACCCACTTATCTACATGTGCACAGGAAGAAGTCAAGCTGCAACTGCAGCAACAGGTGCCCATGGTATGCATAAGAGTAATGCGCCGACAATGAGGTCAGAGGGCATCAAAATAAACTTCACCTTAACAAATAATATATGGAAATCAACGCCTTAATTTTGACGTTGTTCCCGCAAGCGTGTCGCAGCCTCGCAGCTGACTTGACTCGTCCCGTTCAAGTGTAGGCTGGCGAAAGTTACTTTACTTACTTTTTAAAGGCAGTTTAACACATAATTGACTCAATTGCACATTTTTTATGCTTTGTTGACAGCCTGACACAGTTGGCGTTCTTACTGATCGCAGGCTGACGTGAGTGTGTTTCAACTGGCAAAATCACTACTTCACAAGACCAAAATCTCTTGAGTGAGATTTCTCTGAAATCGCCCGAATGATTCTAGAGAGGAAAAAGGGTGCTGGGAAATTAATTAACTTCTAAATATAAAAACCAGTTGGTCGCTCATTATTAAGTGGAAATTTGTTTTTTTTCTTCTGTATTCGTAATTTTGCTTTAACAAAGATTTATTTTTTTTATCCAAATACACAATTTTTCAATAGAATTTAGGATCTCCAAATACCAAAATATTTGATAGCTGCAGCTACGGATGGGAATAGAAAGATTTTCTCGATACTACTCTTAACGAGCGGTACGGTGGACAACTGGTTGCCATGATGGCCTCACAGTTCAGGGGTGCAGGGTTCGATTCCGGCTCCGGCCTTCCAGTGTGTAGTTTGCATGTTCTCCCAGTGCCTGCATGGATTTTCTTCGGGTACTACATTTTCCTCCCACATTCTACAAACATGCATGGTGGCTTGATTGGACACGTAATTTGGGGGGTGACTTCCCCTTTAAAGGTGGAGCTTGTTGAGACTGCAGTTTTTTAAAAATTCAGCACCGTGCGCCAGTCTAGCACCGGGACTTGATGCCCATCTCTGGTTGCAACCCTAGTTTGGAATTACGAATGGCATGCAATAAAGCAGTTCGATGAAAAGATACATTGTCACACTGCATAAGAAAGCACACTCAGCGTGCTCCGTGTTTTTCATCAGATTGTTTTATAATTGTGTTTTTGAGCTGGACATTTCATGTCACTGTCTTAGCTTTTGCATTGGCATAGTTAGCATAGTTAGCCTAGCATTTGGCACGTCCGTGGCGATATGCGAGGATCCATTTTCCATTCTGAGAAATAAGTTTTTAGACCACAGGTACACAATTCTCCATAAAATAATAAGGCCCAGTTTAAGGAAAGTGACCCGAAAATGCACATAAAAGTGAGAGAACGCCGCCATTGCTTATGCTTTGTAAAAAAAAAAAAATTAAAATGCCCTGCGGCTGATCAACAGTCCTAAATTAAAAGCTAAATTAGCCAATGCCCGCCATGAGCAACGCTCAATAGTTTGTATAAATGATAAATGTGCGTGTGTGAGACCACCGTGTGACACCTGTTTAATAACAGTTATTGTTTCGTGTGACTGTGTGTATGCATACCTGTTATAATGGGTCTGCTTTTGTGTGCGCGCGTGGGCTTAGGAGGTCCTGTGTTTGAGTTTTTGGAGACGTAAAAATGTATCCGCCCCGACACCAGCGCCAACCAAAGCCTCCATCCATCCGCAATCTGATGAGCTCTGCCGGCATTGCGAAGATGCACAACCACATTGAGGGATTATAGCACAGCTGTTGCTGGTCATCTTTCAGTTTTCAAGCGAGCGGAGCCCATCAACAGCCATGCTGGTTTCAGTTTTTAAATATGGGCTTCTCTACTATTCTCACCCTGGGGCTCGCATTTTCTTATTGTTGCTATGTTTTATAAATGTGAACAGCAATAAAGAAAATTTGTTTAAAAAAAATAGCCTTTGAAACAATGTATAAGATATTTTTAAACAATTATACTCTATGCTTACATATTCCAAGGCCTTTCAGAGCAACGCATTACGAAACTGTAGATTTCCATGACAACTGCATGTATGTGAAAGAAAATATGACGATTGACAAAAGTTCGACCTGGGATAGACGTCACATATTTCACTGTACATGTATGGGTCCTCAGTTTACGTTGGCGTTTTGCTCTTACAAATTTGTACATGATTGGAATGCGTCATCACGAACACTGGAATGATCTGTAGTAAATAATCAATTGGAAATGAGTCAATTGTACGTCAGTACAAATGGACCACCTGTAATTTTTTACTAGCTGGCCGCAACCCCCACTATGACGAATCCGCAACCCACAAATGTTAATCAACTCAACAAAGGATTAACAAGGAAGAACAGCAGCTGTGCATTTGGTGCTAATTGACCAAATTTGTCAATCTCGTGAAATTTAACAAGGAACTTTGAAGCAGCCACTCGCAAATGTGTTTATGGCATACATGAGTATGTTCTGCCTTTTGGGGAGTTTTACTGCCTACTCCATTTTTCAGACTCTGTAGAAACACAGCGGTGGTATAAAATTGCCTTGCCTGCTTATTTATTATTTTACGTTCAGCAGCAAAGGTTTCGTTAAGAAATACAACCATTTAGATTGTCTAGATCTCGTGTTTGAGTCAAGGCAAGATTTTTACGAGCACAAACAGTTGAACCGCTACCATTGCTCGTCCTGAATGATGTTTGCCATCCACCAACTTCTGAACATGAAATCAATACAAAATTTCTATGAGAGCGACATGAGTGACTTCATTGCTTGTGACCTTGTTGATCTTGCCTACGGGCAGCTGTTGCTCCTTGGCTGCGTCATGCTCGAAGGCTTAAAGTGGAAAAATACCTCGGTGCGCTCGGCTGCCAGCGGCCAGATAACAGTTAAAGTTTGCCATTGTGGTTTTTACAGTTCTTTGGTTATCAGAATGGCAGCGGCCGACTGCTAAGCCTGCAATTTGGCGACAGTTTCACTTCTCTAATAGTATCAAGGAATCCTTTCTTTACAATTTTAGCCTGGGTACAGTTAACAGCATTTTCAAAGCAAAATACTCAGTTAAATTGAACATCACAATACCTCCAGCAACACTTTTCTTTTCATTTTCAGTCATCAGTGTAGAGCTTTATGAACTATATCAGTGTTCAGTTTTATGTTACCACTGCCTGTGAGTCATTTGATTTGTATCTTAATCACCTCATGACATACAGGGCTTCCAGAAGAAAAAGCAATAATGTGGAGCGCTAATTGTTTGACATAGCTTTAATTCATGCTCATAATTTGTATATTTGTCGATGTTTACTCATAATACAAAAATTTATAAACAATTAGCATCATATGCGGAGTGGAAATAACGACTTTTCTTCCATGTGTGAGGGCAGGCTAGGCTGCCCGAAGACAGAAATGCAGACGTTTGTATGCGTAGAGGTGTTTGGCTGTTTTAGGAGCAGTTGAAAGCAAAAAGATCAATCTTGAGTTGACTTTAATGAGCATAGAGAAGGAGTGTCATAAGTACAGTCGTCTCTGCAGTGCGACCGCCAGCGATGTGTTGTTTGTTTGGAGGATGACACACGCAGACGCATGTCAAAGGGAGGTGGCTCTCTCTTGTTGCAACGGGAGAGGGAACAGAAGCAGGAGAGAGGCTAAAGCAGTAAATAGAGAGTTACTTTCAACCACTTCTTAAAAAAAAAAAAAACATGTACAGACGCTAATGTGATCAGATTACATTTTTTTTTTTTTACCCCCCAAAAAATTGGCCACATTTGCGAATACATTTTTCACAGCCTCGGGCCCTGATCCTGCTTGGCGATTCAGTTCTTCTAGCAATCAGCTCTGTGAAAATGTCTTGGACAAGTTTGACAACTTGACAATGGTCAATCATTGGATTCATTGGTTGAGCACTAGCATCCTTAAACCCTTCTGATGAAGGAGATGATCAAGATTCCTCAATTTAGAGATGCATGGGAAGAGTTTTATGACTCTTGAGTGCATTTTGACCTCTGTCTTCTATATTTGAACGGTTGTACTCTGCCCCTATCATATTCCTGTGAATCGGCGTTTTGTCTTTCATGAAATTCAGCACTTTATTATCTGGCAGATAAAATGAATACATACTATTCATGCCCTTCCCACTGAAAGAAGGTGAGGGATGTCTTCAAATTATGCTTAGTTGGCAAATAGTCACATGAGGTGTGTTAGAAGAGTTCAAGGATTGGCGTCACAAAAGGTATATTTCAAATCAGAACTTCAAACTGCAAGTTTTCCCCTTCGACCTATCGGCCTGCAGTCTAATAAATGCAATTTACCAGATACTTTGTCACCCTTTTGGTGCTCTTGGAATGATTTTTCTGGCCAATTCTCTCTGCAGTTTGGTCATTGCGGCCATCCTGATGTCGCCTTTCCAAACGAGTTCCGTTGAAAAATCACTCAGAGCCACAATTTCAGCGATCACGATAACAGCACACCTGTGCGTATAATTTTGGGTGTTGATGACTAAGAATAAGCAAAACAATGAACACATTGCCCTTCCAACAATCCCTTGTCGTTATCAGTTGGTGGGAGAAAAATAAACATTTGAATTCAAAGCATGCCTAACTCCAGCATAATTTAAGATCGCAATGCTAATAAGGGACGTTGCACTCTCCTTCCTTTTTGTAAGCACTGGTTAGAACGATAATTTGAAACTAAATGGGCCGTAGCATCAATTCATCTTATCTGCAGTGACTCGGCGACATCAACATTTTCGACAGGAAGTATGCAATGGAGAAAATGAACTTTCACACACAAAGTACAAAGTTTTCGGCGTACCAAATTGATTGTTGTATTATTTCAAAGTAATGTTAGACCTCATGTCTGATTTTAATTTGACATCATTTTTGTCTCTAGATTGTTTCTGATGCTGCTGGTCAAGGAGTCACTATAACAGGCAACAAGACTTTCAACAACTGGAACTGGCCAAATGCTGTCATCTTTGCTGCCACGGTTATAACTACTATAGGTAACTACTTTTACTGGCTACGTTGCAGAAAGTTATTTGTCCCAAGATGTTCTTGAGAAAATGACTTCTGACTGTCAGTCAAGTTGAGTCTAATGGTTTCGAGGTATTTGATTCCACAATATTTGCTCTTTATTTTTAAGGATATGGAAACATTGCTCCCAAAACAGCCGTGGGGCGTGTATTTTGCATCTTCTATGGACTCTTTGGGGTTCCTTTGTGTCTCACCTGGATCAGCGAACTTGGAAAGTTCTTTGGTGGACGAGCGAAGCACTTTGGTCATTTTCTCACCAAGAAAGGATTTTCACTGGTAACTTCATATTTGCTTTATTATTATGTCAGTGCAAAAGGCTGTACATCTCCATTGCAAAACCTCACCTGACCACATGTTTTGTTGTTTCTATTCCAGAGAAAGGCTCAATTTACCTGCACAGCTATTTTTCTTCTCTGGGGGTTGCTGATTCATTTAGTCCTTCCACCTTTTGTGTTTATGTCCCAGGAGGGTTGGACATATATTGAAGGCTTGTACTTCTCATTTGTCACCTTAACTACAATTGGATTTGGTGACTTGGTAGCAGGTATGTTTGTGGGAATATACTCTGATTTGCTGTTAACCGAGGAATTAGAAATACCGGGATAAAACAATATATCGCTGCTGCCTGATGATAATGTTCGAAAGCCACTTTAAAATGATTTAGGCCTTTTAACAGAAGATATGTGCTCTCTAGCAAGTACTATTAAAACATGACAAACCTCAAAAGCTCATCCATTCCTGGGCAGAAATTACCATTTCAGACATTCCTCCACAAACCACAAGCCTTCTCACATTTATTTGGAGTGAAAACAACACTGATAACACAATAACTATTCATCCCCTTTTGTGTAATGCTTTGTCATTCTACCTTGTCAGCACAATGACAAGTTGAGGGAGGTAATTGGCTAAGTATCCACTCATCTTAAGAATCCTTTATTGCAATTTCACGTCTTCACATAATACAAGTCTGTTTCAACATTTCAAACAATAACTCATAATATAAGAAGTGCAGCTTTGCTTTGTTGTGCTAAATCAGTGTAATAACAGTGTAATAACAGTGTATCTGCATGGATAGACGCATCCCTTAAAGACAAGTTGTGTAGAAAATGTAATGGAAAGTGGAGACATGCATATTATCAGAGAGTAACGATAGAATATCTTTACACTATGAGAGAGCAACCAATTAGGCCCATTGTTCCCAGTTTCATTAGTCCTGTTTTATTTTAATAAGTTTATTGAACTTTTTTTTTTTTCAATGTTCTTTCAGGTGTTGAGCCCACCAAAGACTACCCCACGCTATATCGTTACTTTGTGGAAGTTTGGATTTATCTGGGTCTGGCTTGGCTTTCTTTATTCTTCAACTGGAAAGTCCGGATGGTGATCGAGGCTCACAAAGCGCTAAAGAAACGACGCAAGCTACGCAAACTATCCCTCGATGAGCTTCGTCATTATAAAGAGTCTCACAAAGCCGCACTTCGTCTGCCGCCCACTCCCAATGATGTCAACATCTTCAGCTTCCTGTCCAAGAAGCAGGAAGGCTACAACGACCTGATCAAGCAGATTGGTACTAAAAGCGCCCAGAGACTCGACGCCGACACGGGGAACGGCATTAAAAAAGCCAAAGCAAAAGACATGGCTCACTCCAAGAGCTGCAGTGATGCTCCCAAGTTTAATGGCCACACTATCCTCAGTTTAGACCGTTCACCGCGCCAGAAGAGAAGATACAGCTTTAGTGACCGTGTCACAGTTGCCTTTTCCAAATCCAAAAACTACCTCCTGGGCTCCGACAATGGATTGCTGCTAACAGAGGATCATGGTGACAGAGAGGTAGAACTTGACAGGGACCAAGTATATGAAAATCAGCTCGACAAAGACGTGGATCAGGAGAGCGGGGGTGCGGGAGATTGCGGGAGAACTGCTCGAAGGACGTGGGATTCAAAAGAATACCATACTCTTATGTTCCAAAATGCAAACATTACTTTCATTGATGAAGAAAACTTTCTTGGCAATAATCTGGAGGAAGAGGAGGATGATTCTAAAGCAAAACTATCCATAACAACGTGTGATGAAAACATTGAAACTGTCTCCAAGGACGAGCGGAGTTCTGAGTCGGACGGCTCAGTTTTTGCCAGTGATGCTTCAGAACACAGCCACTCTTATGAGACTCTTGTAGAGGAATATGTAAAGGAGGACAATACGGAACCTTAGTTGCTGTGCACACCGCCAACGCTGCCTCTGTTGTGAACGGTGATGCTTTTGGAGCTTTTCTAATGTGACTGGTAATCCCATTGCACTGTTGGGTTTGGAAAAGGATAAAATGAATGTTCTTTCTTCGAATGAATTAACGTCCCTCTCGTTTGGGACCTCAACACATTAAACGTCTTCAATCAACATTGATTTGATACTTCATCCGTTCTAGCTACCTTTTGTAGACGTGTAGGAAAGATGCGGCAGGTATTGTGTATTCAAATCATGCACACATTGAAAGTTTTTTCTTGAGTGCTTCCGTTCTAAACATAACTGTTATAAATGATCTATATGTTGTCACATACGCCATATTGGTGTTTTCAAAATATTTGAAATGGTGGACATGGTAGTAGTCTGTAGCTACGTGGGTGTTTGTGTCTCTTGCACAATTCCATCAAATGAGCACGGACCAAAGTCCATTCTAAATGCAGATAATTTTTTTTCTTAACCTGAGCCAACCCCTTTCTGTTCTGTGTTGTATCTTTTTTTTTTTGAAGTCCTTGATGAATAGCTATCTGAAATTGTATTTTGTTTTGACTGTACGGATCTGACTTCGGCAACGCTCCGTAAGTGAGTTATTGCCACGTATTGTGAAGATGAATAGGAAAAAGAACCTTTGTGAGCAGAAGAAGGCTGCTTTATGTCAATTCTGTAGTTGTGACGATCACCCCAAGTGATACGACAAAGCTTCCTCCCATTTAATAATAATATCCAACTATTTTTACGTTATTGTACTGTGCTGCTGTTGAATGAAGTGGCCCGTTGAGGTGGAAATATGTTGGAAAAGTATTAGCAATGTATTGACTTTTTGCCTGCAGCACTCCCCTCTACTGCATTCTATTTGTCAGTTAAATATTGTCTGAAAGCCCATCGGCAGCCACAAACACCTCAGCTGAGTGCATGGCCTTGCTACTTGTTTGCTTTTGGGGGCTCGCACTGACACAGATGACTGTAGTACTGCAAATGACGGCCAGCTAGGTTAACATATCGCAGATCGATCCTCTAATGACGTACTTGTGTGTGGGGGTGCGTGTGTGTGTGGGGGTGTGTGTGTGTATGCGTGCGTGTGTCACAATGTCCCGTCCAATGCCTTTATATTCTCACCTGCTCTTTGCACATGATCTTGAACACAAAAACGTGAGTGTTACTTCGAATGGGAAGATGCCAACGAATGCTGTGTCACACAGGGCTGTTGTGAACTTGGAAATCCGAGTCAGTTACTAGTTTGTAAATATTGGGTAACAGAAGACATTTTCATGGCCTTTCATGCCTTAAATCCACTGCAAAGCAGAGGAAATAAAGAAACAATGCTTACATTTGAGTATGTTTCACACTGGGTGTTTTTATACATTTCTACTTTGGCCCCCACCATTTTTGGTATTTGGTCACATTTGATGAACATTTCTGTCATTGTCATGTTTTGCAGTCCTGGTACTTGTCGAATATGTCCGGAGATAATTAACCGGTTAAACCCATTGTCCTGCATTTTTATCTTAATGTTGCTCCATTGTGTAAAAACTCCACTGTTAATGTGTTAGTTGCCTTTTTTTATGATTAAATTATTGTTTGTATATGAATTCCAAACTAAACTATATATTTCATGTAAAAATAAACATTTGTTAAAAGATGGCTCTTTCTTTTGTATTTCACTTCCATTAAATGCCAGTTATGTAAACATTTTTGATTTTCAACAAAGAATTCATTTCTTTTCAAAAGCCTGTTAGGCTGGCCCTTTCTCTTGTGCGGTGGATTCCCTTCTGCAGGCAACATTGCTCACAATGAATCACTATGATGCACTTTCATCCTGGCAGATTTATGGTTTGCCTCCGTGTCACGTTTTTACTCATACGGTTCATAATAACTGTGTGTCGAGCAGAGCTGCACGCTGGACCAACTGCAGTTTTGCAATCACTGTTTAATGACAGATCTGTCGATTGAAGAAGATAGAACAAAGTTATAAAACAAAACAATCACTGTATTCAGTAGTCTATATGACTTTTATTTATGTTAATTTGAATATTATAAATGAATAAAGTGGAGCGTACGTATTCATCCATACATCACTTATGCTGTTCAGAGTCACATGGCGCTAGATCCTTCACCAGCTGACAAGGGGCAAAACGAGAGACTAGTTGCTAGTTAGTTACGGGACAATAGGGAGAACGGATCTTTTACACTCAAAACTGAGATCATTTTTGTTGAATCAATATCACGAATGAATTCAGATTTATATGTTAACAGAAATCCTGAATATTCAGAGTACTTGTATGGGGAACTAAATTGGCTGTTTCCAGAGGCGAAAAATCAACTTTTTCTTTGCTTAACAGACAGTTCTCAATAATCATGACCTATGTGATATATGCAATGACACAAAATAAACTTTTAAAAGTCATCCTATTTCCATTATTTCAAGTTCACACTTGAAATTTAATTGACTGCCAACAGTAAAACTGACTGCCAGCAATAAAAATGCAGGCCACATCTCACAATCGTGAGACAGAGCTTTACATTTAGTAATAAACCTCAAGGATGCATGGTAGCCGTGGCAGTATCACTTAAATGGAGACATGACAGAAATATTGTACCTTTAAGTGTCTTCAACCAATAACCAAATTTTCCCCAAAATTGCCATCTTTGCTCTGCTTCGTCTAAGCGACTCTCTATCAAAGGGACTATTCACAGCAACAGTGGTTAGTTTGAATCTCGACACAGGCCCATCCTGTGTGGAGTTCACCTTTTCCTGTGCATGTGTGGGTTCACGCAGTCTCACTGCGCATCGCAAAAATATGATTATTTTTGTTTTTCTCTGTATCCTGCAATTGACTGGCAAAAAGGAGGGTTTGAATAGATTTTGGATTTGTCATTATAGTTTAGATATATATATATATTTCGTTATTTTGCACTCTCGTTATTTGTTTATTTTTTTCACTGAATCAATTTTTGTTTGAGTTATGTTGCTAGTTTTTTTTTTAACTAGTATCCTGCCTCATGTCCAAAAAAAAAAAATGGCATAGAACATGAATGGATGGTTAGAACAATTTCAGAAACAATGTTACCCGCTATTACGTACAACTTGCGTCATTGTTTTCTCGACATGCTCATTTTTCAAATTATACAAGATAAACAATGATCAAAAAGTCTTATGCCTTTGATTTCACACAATTTTAAACCTAACAATCTTCACCACAATGTAAGCAGTGATGAGTCTGTACGGCTGGAAACTTCTAAAAACACGAGATTATCAGATGAGGATACGGCGTCAAGAAACATTTAAGAAAGTGTGGCTTGTTACATTCTCCTCAACTCATGAACAATCAAAGTATTATATAGCACAATGGCACAACGACAGTTGAACGCCAAAAGGTGGTACAATTGAAAGTTCAAAACATTCATCCACCCATTATCTGTTCCGCTTTTCCTCACAAGGGTCACGGGGGTGCTGGAGCCAATCCCAACTGTCATCGGGCAGTTTTGAGGGTTAAACCCTGTACACCCTGAACTCGTTGCCAGCCAATCGCAGGGTCAAAACATATTCCAAAAGTTAAATAAAACTTGGAAGTCAAACTGGCAACGAAATTAACCTTCGGAAAACCTCAGGTCAAACCACAACACAAAATAGAAGGCATTCACGAGAAGGCAGAGTTGTGGACAGAAAAGCAGACGGAAGTATCATTTCCTCATTGCTGCATGCAGGCACTAACGAGCTACTGAGGTGGAAAATGTGGCGCATTAGGTGTTGTGAAATAAGAAATAAAATAAAAGCATGCTTCAACATTTTTTAAAATTTATTTAACTTTATATATCTAGGTACGGAAGAGGATTAGGGCCATGAATGAGAAAAAAAAAAGATTGGAAGGATTCTGACTTTAATCTCAGAATTCTCACTTTATTCTCAGAATTCTGACTTTAAAGTGAGAATTCCGACTTTAATCTCAGAATTCTCACTTTAAAGTCAGAATTCTGAGAATAAAGTGAGAATTCTGAGATTAAAGTCAGAATTCTGAGATTAAAGTCAGAATCCTTCCAATCTTTTTTTTTTCTCATTCATGGCCCTAATCCTTTTCCGTATCTAGGTATCTTCTAATGGACACCTGTGGGAGGGGCCAAAGGGGTCGGGCTCATAGAGAGATGGGCGGGGGCCCAAGACGGGGACAAATGCTCAGATCCAAAAGTTGGCTCTCGGGATGTGGAATGTCACCTCTCGAGCAGTGAAAGAGCCTGAAGGTGTGTGAGGCAGAGAAGTTCTGACTTGATAGAATCAGACTTACTTTCACACACAGCTTGGACTCTAAGTGGTTGCCCACGGTGACAGACGCAGACAGTGGCGCAAAAAGCGTGTATGGCGCATAGGGGCGCCGCGCTATAGGAGGCGCCAAAGTGATGGGAGGAAAATAATTTTTGAGTGGCCATTTTATGTATTAAACAGCTGTTTGTTCACGGGTGTGGTAAAGGTTTGATCTAATAATCCATACTAATAGAGGTACGTCACTGATAGGCGCCCCTCTGCTTCGTGACTGTCACCGGCGCCCCGCCCCCTCCTGCGCGCCGCGCTCACAGTACCAGACAGAGTCCAGTGCGCGCGGGGCCAGTGTTTCGATTCCAATGTATGAATGGAGAAGCAATAAAGAAAGTCCTCAGGGGCGCAAAACCAAAAAAAAAGAAAGAGGGAGAAAGATTATGCAGGCTTGAAAATCATCTTTTCAAAGGGGTTAAAAGACAGTTGGTAAATTGTGACGTGTGTTTAGTAAGAGCCACAATTGGCTAGCAAATAATGAAGTTAGCTAAATTCGTTTTTGGACATTATTAATGATTGTACATATTCGTGGGTTTCACCTGCCGTAAAATGAAACGTTCAATAAAAGTTTGAAATAAAAGTGTTGTACTCCCCCCCCCAAAAGAAAATAATTTATAGGCTACACGGATGACCGAGCTAAATAAAACACAATATGTAAATAATGTCTTGTTTTCGTCATGAAGCTATAGTTCAAAGTTAGTACACCACTTTTGGGGGAATTTACCAGACACGGGTGTATTTGCACATATTATTAATATCTGAATACAGTTGTGTTGAGTATCACTCTGTAAACACTTCCCTCTTCTCTCTCTAATGTTTGTCAGGTGCCTTCATGTAGTTTTAAATAGTCTTTAATTATTTCACCTTAAAAGTGTTTCATTTTAACCTGATTAAATGCTATTTGTACTTGCAAGACAGTACCATTTTAAATAATATTTTGTAATTAATATTGTCTGCACCATTAATAAAGGTTTTATGATGGTGGCAGTTTGAGCATGAAACAAGTAAATTTCCTTGCGTTATATCCTTTGGGATGAATATCCTTTTTTTAAAATTCAATCTTGGATGCCAACCAATGCCACGAAAGATTGTGGTCAGCTTTGAAAGTTATATTGTCTTATGACCGTTCCACAGCAACATGTTGATTATGGTTAATATAATTTCAAACATTTTGAAACAAGTATTAAAAAGCTGTGTAACCTATGGTGGATTAAAAAATGGTAGAAAATGAAACCTTGATTTGATAAGCTATTGAAATATTTCACAGATATGTTGTATGGCAAGAAATGATGGTAGACGGTAACACATCTGCGTGTCATTAGAGGAAAGACCAAAAATATTTACAGTAGTTTGATTTATTTATTTTCCAAAAGCATGCATGTCAGGCTAACCTGCAGACTTGGAATTGTCCACATGTTTGAATAAATGTGTGTGCGTGCACGGGTGTGTGTGTGGGGGTGTGCGGGGGGGGGGGGGTGTGCGCGTGTGTGTGTGTGTGTGTGTGTTTTATGTGCCTTGATGTAACCAGTCCCAGATGTGAGCTGGAATCGGCTCCAGCTCACCTGTCACCGTAAGCAAGATGAGTGCTTTGAAAAATAGAAGGATGGGTCCCAGTTAAAGTTCCCCACAGCCCCTCATAAATTAAAGAGGCCAATAATATTCAGGGAGAGTTGAAGAATTATTAACCCCTTAATCCTTTAAAGCACATAGAGAAGTACTTGACTTCTTAAGCACTACACTAGAAGTCTTTAAATCCGGCTCGAGTTTTCACACGATGGTACTTTCTCCAAAGTTTGTTTCACAGGAATAGAGTGTATCTGTGAAGAGATTACACCCCAAAGTCCTTTCCGACGGTTAAATAATGTTAGTGCTGTATATAAAATACACTTTCTTGACGGATTTTAACACATATTGGGAGTTTAATTTGACTTTACAGGTTATCCGTTGAGGAATTAGATGGCATTGCACATAATTGAACAGTTTTCCTAGGTGGCTAATATAGATGAAAATGGCCCGGGACAAAACAAACCTCAAAGTTCTTCGAGATTTGCAGTGAAACTGAAGAGGTCCAGATGAATCCAAAGCCACGTCTATTCGGGGGGGGACACAGTGATGCCAATTCACTTGCTTGTCAACAAGGGAAGAAGGGGAACCAGATGGAGAGTTTTTTCTGTGGCTTGCAAATCAGCAGAGGCAACAACAGCTCTGTAACTCACAAACCAGGATGGGGAAATGTGACTGAAACGGGCCCAAGGACCTCTCTGACACCCAATTGTTTCCTGAGTTTCTGTGTCTGACTTTCCGGACCGGAAACTTTTGGGCACCCCCCAGAGGAGAATTTGTATGTGTTTATTTATATGTGTACGCACTGTACTCTATGCTTGTGTGTTGCGGATGTGGGCCGTGGTGTATTTGTTAGTGAAGATGCAGGAAGTACCCTGGTAACACGCCTGCTGCTTTTTAAATGGATGAAAGGATGGGAACCAAAGACACAGTGTTGAACAATGAGACCAACAGGTGACCGTGTTGCTCATTACATTCACAGGAGGAAAACAATACCTTGACCTTTGACCCAGGGTTTGCGTGCACGTTGGAGGGCAAAAGTGTCAAAGGGTCATAATATGATGCAAAGCAAATACAATGGAACCTCGAGTAACGGACGCTTCTATTTACAAACCAAATTTTTGCAGAAAAAATGCCTTCATTTATGTACTATTTTCGCTATATGAATGGTCTTGGCATGGACTAGCGGATGGATCTACAAAAAGGCAAGTTTCCCTGGATCTGTATGCCAAAATGCATAAGAAAAGAAACAGGCATAATGTTTCAAAAAACAAACAAACACTTGAATTGGAATTTCCTCACGTTATTATGGAAGAATGCTCTTTTTTAATGGAGGAGCTGGCGTCTTCCTTTCGTTTTCCCCCACTTTAGTTGAAGTTAATGAGAAATATGTAATTTATCATATATTTTTTAAATAATTTATTTCATTAGAATAATTTGTTTTAGGGCTTAAATGAATTAATTGCATCTCAAAGGGAAACATTACGTTATCCACCTTATTATATTTTGTTATATTAAATATATATTTGCTATTTGTTTTGTTTTTTTGCTGTTGTTGTTCTCCTCTCCCAACACACATCCGCACAACTATTTGTGGTATATGCATACTAGAGGCCCTTCACCACCGTTTTTTTTTTTTTTTAAAGAATTTGGAGGATTTAAAATTTTCCCCACACAATATATTTTAGTGGGCATCAAATATACGCCGATTTTTCCTATTTGCAGCCTGGCTCGGTCCCTATTCCCAGCAAATATAGCGGGGGTCAACTGTCATACATTTGTGTAAACCAACATTGATGGATGGGTGGGTGGATGGATGGATGGATGGCTAGATAGAGAGAGAGAGAGAGAGAGAGAGAGAGAGAGAGAGAGAGAGAGAGAGAGAGAGAGAGAGAGAGAGAGAGAGAGAGAGAGAGAGAGAGAGAGAGAGAGAGAGAGAGAGAGAGAGAGAGATAATCAAGTCCGGCAAAGAAACGGGGAATTACTTATTGCTGTGCGGACAACAATGATAAATCTTCATTATATAGGGCAAATCTTTATTTTATTGTCGTTATTTGTATTGTATTTCCGACACTTTCAGAGATTAAGCACGTTTTGGCGTATACTTTGAAAATCTCGATTCGAGCGTAACCCGGAAACAAACCATTGTTGTGCTAGTGAGTTGTCTTCCACTTTCTTGGCTAGCAAATATTGCGCACATCTAATATAGAAGACACGTATTAGTATCTAGTGGCGTTATTTTTCTTACGCTAATCACAGAAAGCGGTATTGTGTGGAGGGTGTCATAGCACGACAGCGAGGCGTTAGGTGTAATCTTAACGCGAGGCTACGTTTCCCTTCTACAAGTGGACTGTTAGCACACAAGGCTAACTGGTGAATTTTCTGCCAAATTGTGTCCAGGTAGGACGGAGACGACATGTCCTGCGGCTTGTTGGAGTTCTGTCGTCTCCAGGAGCTCAAGACTGTCAGGGACTATTTGTTCCATGGTCAAGCTGAGCCCGTAGAGAGGAATCAAACAGGTATTCGAAAACAGCATCGTTGACAGACGAATATTACAGGGGCAATTCTCCACGAGTAAACTATTTGCTTTCGGAGTTAAAAACTTGTCTTCTTTCTGGGTGTTTTGCACTCAGACTTATGCAAATATACTTTATAGTAGTCAATAAGAGTCATGCGTACATCGAAATGAGTTGTTTGCCTTACTCTCTCCAGCTGAAAATGAACTTTCGTGGGACACTACTGACTGGGAAACAGGATGGGAAAGTGACAAGAGCAAAAAGCAAGAAGCCACGTCGGCCACATCGGTTTGTTATGTTGTCTTGTATCAACTCAAAATCATATTTTTGTCCCCTGTATATGTATTTGAGTTCAACTGCAAAAGTTGATGGCCCGCCAGTTGTTGTTTTTGATTGATTGATTTCTTGCCAGGCAGTGTTGTTTTTAGCAAGCATTTTAGATTTATTCTTAGTCTTAGTTCTTTTTGGACGAAAGTGCTTTTTAGTTTTTGTCACATTTAGTCATTCCAATTCGTGATAGTTTTAGTCGACGGAAATTCAAAGAGGTTTTAGTCTTGTTTTAGTCAACGGTAACTAAAAAAATGTTTTAATCTTTTTTTTGCAAATTTAGTCAACGAAAACTCAAAAAGAATTTTGTCTGTTTTAGTTAAAAATAGGCGTACAGGGTTTCCACCCTATAACTAAGACTTTATGATCGCCTACTAAGGATTATGCATTACAAACAGATAGTGGTAATTGGAATCAATGCTCATTGCTCCAAAATAAGCTTTATGTCACTTAACGCAAGATAAATTAACAAAATGAAAATGTTCTAACAACATAGACTTGTAGTAGATTTCTTCTAATTCTTCACCACAAGTACACACTCTATCAAACATATTCTTCTTAACTTGTAATAGCTTGCAGTTATCAGAACAAAGTAGCCTACCAAGCTTGATTCACTTTTAGGAAAGTGAATGCGTGCTGTCGTGGTGGTGGGCGTGTCCAAATGAGGATAGGTTGCAGCAGCAGCGCGATTTTTGAAAGCCAGATCTCATGTACAATAGGATGGGACGTCATAAATTTTGAACGTCTGACAGACCACACGCTAACAATTTGGTCCTGTCTCGTCTCATCACTGAAAATTCATGTACGTCACGTCATGTTTTCGTCATCAAAGAGCCAGCTAGTAATTGTCATGAAAAAAAGGGGCGTTAAAGAAATATTTTCATTGTCATCTTTGACAAAAACACTGGTGCCAGGGGCGGGAAAGAGAACTGAAATGTGAAAGGAAGCTGGAGTATAAGCAAAAACCCCATGCAAGCAAACTGGCCGACCGGTCCTGGGTGTACCCCGCGTCTTGCCCAAAGTCAACTTGGATAGCTCAACCGTGACCCTCATGAGGATGAGCGCTTTAAAAAATGAATGGAGCAAGTGAAACACTTATTCAGATGGACCTCAAGTTGTTGTTAGTGATGTTTTCCCGCTAACCTGTAGGTGGAGGAAACCACCGAGCTAAGTGGACCTTGGCTGCAGGACTGTGTGGTGTCGCTATCTCCCTGCTCAGACCTGCTCGTGGTGGCTCATGGGCAAAAGGCTGTCTTTCTCTCAGGTCAGATGCACAAGCCTCTTTCAAGCAGAAATCACATAAAATTGCTGTTACTCAGCCTGCGAATGTTAAACAGAGAACATTGTTTCCACAAGTGTGTATGTACAGCAGATAGTCGGATGTATGACAATGTCTGTGCAAGCAAGCAGTCACTTTAAAATATAAGAAAAAGAGACAATCGCTTCTGACAATCGGATGGTATAAGTGAGCCACACACATGTCATGTGTTAATTTTCACTCTACTGTATGGGCAATTCCCATAGAAAAGGTAGAAAACTCATATCTTGATGAACCAAGGCGTGATCTTGAGCTGATTCTTTTACAGCTAAGTGGCGAACAGATGATGGTGGCAGAGAAGAGATGACCCTGGCTGTGTCTTGGAGTGGAATACTCAGCGCTGAAGAAGGGTGAGATAATTCTCATTTTTGTTTTAAAAAAAAAAAAAAAATAAAGTTAACCTTTGACCCTGTGTGTGTGTGCACATTGGAGGCCAAAAGCGTCAAATTTGATACAAAACCACTTCAAGGGAACCTCGAATTATGGACACTCCGAATTTGGAATTTTTAACCATGTCAGCGTTCTGTGTTGAATTATGTTTTTGCTGACTATTATGCTACTGTATGTAAAAATAAATAAATAACTAAGGTTGTATAAGACATATGCTTTTTGTGAACTAATTATGCTGCAGGCCGATATTTAATGAATTATTATTCCATTAATAAAAGGCGTATTGTTGGATTTCTCCGTTCAGAGAGCGTGTGAGCAGCACCATCTGTATACCGCTGGCAAGCCAGAAAAGGTACTCTCCCCCCACGCCCAGTCAAGGTATTTTTTTCTTGTGTCTGAGTAAATGAGTTGGCCAGATAGCATGTGCACATTTCTGTTTTTTGTAGGAGCTCCACTGGGCGACCAGACTGGACATGTGTCGTTGTGGGTTTCTCATCTGGCCATGTTCGTTTCTACACAGAGGTAAAGTTATATTATAGCTTGCTGCATTTTCATACAGCTATACTCGGGCAAGTCAATGTTGTTTTTAAATACGTTTGTGTTTTTTTTTTTTTTCCATTAGAAATGACATTGAATGGAATGTGTAATGTTTTTATCAGAATGGGGTTCTGCTTCTGTCCCAACTGCTTCATGAGGACCAAGTTATAAGGCTGAAGTGTCGCACGTATGAGATCCCTCGCCATCCTGGTGTAACTGAGCAGGTAGGAGATGAGTAATATCGTTTTGAAATTAACACATTATTCAAGTATTTTGATAATTGAGTGTGTGGAGCTAGTGTTTCATGTAAAATTGTGCAAATCCTCAGAATTTCAGCCTCATCAGTAAATCTACTCGGATTCCTGTAGTCCTTCACGAAAGTCTGCTTATTAGTCAGTGAAAATAAGATATTTGCAAACATCTGCTATTGAACAATGGTCTACATGTTTTTGCCCATTTGCTGACATGTTAAACACCAAACATGTAACTGAATCATATTTTAATGTTTCAGCATTTTCTGCACTGCCTTTTTGAAATAATGATCTGTTTTTTAATAAAAAGATAGAAATAATAAAATAAGATATAGGGATGCACCATAACTTTTTTTCCCCACTGATACAAATAACCGTTAAATTCCAGGATTCCCATGGGGATTTAAAAATACTTTAAAACATTGAATTTATGAATTTTGAAATAATACCTTAAAAAGTCTCGGTTTAAGATCCTAGTATTAGATTTTATGCCATAAGTAACTTCACTGTGGAGAGGCCTTCAGGAGAAGTTGGCAGAATTAGCTGTGTTTTATTATTTTTTTTACATTTTAAATAATTAATTAATTAATTTAGTTTTGTATTTTTTTTGTTTTTATTTATTTTAACAAGACCGCTTCCAAGAGTGCAGGGTGGTGGATATGGTTGGGAGACATGTTGTCTCCACCATACACTGCACGGCTAGTTTGAAAGCCGGAGGTGTCCAGAAGGTGCTCAGTCAAGGACTGATTTACCTTTAATAACATTTACAAAGAATAGTTTGAGCTGTCAAGAGCCCTGCGGTGTCCTGCTATGCAAGAGTTATTGCAAGCCCACTACATGCTCATGTGAGTTCTGCGTTCCGTACAAATCAAACACCAATTTCATATTTAAACACCATATTAACAATAAACATGTTACTGGGACAAAAGTATCTTTTCATGCGTCGTTACCCTCGTCTTAACATTATTGGCGTGTGTGTGTGCATGCGTGCATGTATGTGTGTGTGGGTGAAGTTATTTGCGTGAGAATTAATATTTGTCTTCCCTCGAGGGGTTGTATAGTTTTCACCAGTTTCACACCTGTTGCGTTTTCTGCCCCACTTAAATTCACTATTATTTTTGCGATAGCTTGGCACGGCTGTCCTGCTTTTGTTGATGTTGCTTCCACCACCTGCCAAACCCGATATCAATCGATACAGGTCCCACTGGTCGGCGATCAATTCCGAGATGTTGAAAGTGCGTTAATGCTCGGGTTCCCCTCTTTTGTTTACATTGCCTTAGCCGCCTAAGTTGCCTGTCAGACCTGAAAACAATCCACTGATGGTTAGCTATCTCGTAAGGGTGTTGAAAGTGCTGTGAAAAGTCACTCAAACTCATCAATTTGTACTGTAATCCAATGTTGATTAAGTCAGCACAATTATAGTATCCCAATAAAGGTGTACATGTACAATTTTCTTGTGTCGCCGCATGGTGAAATTTGGGCACCTGCATGATCAAATAAACCGATCTGGAAAAAATTATACCATGTTAACAAGTGACTCACTGTTACTACTGAAGTCTCATGCATCTCCACCTCCTATGTCATGCAGCAGAGGTGACATAAGTGCCAGTATCCAGACCAAAGTTAGTGTATTTGAGGCTCTCAATCGTGGCCAAATTTACGATTTGGACGGAAACATAATTTTATTTTTTTTTCTCATTTTTTTTTTCTCAGTGTCAGTGCTGGAATTATTGGTCGGAAAGTTATTGTGCATCCCAAATAAAATATGCATGTTTCGTTATGCAGGTTGTATTAGGTTTCAACAAAAAAAGTAATTGACAGATGAATTGATTATTAAAGATAATCATTAGTTGCAGCCCTAATAGTGAGTAACTTTTCTGATCTCAGCATGAAGAGTTAAGCATCCTCTACCCTGCTGCCCTGGTCACCATAGATGGTTTCAGCCTCTTCCAGTCACTGCGTGCTTGCAGGAACCAGGTGGCAAGAGGTACTGATGTGTGTGTGCTCGTGTGCGTCCGTGTGATGCATGCAGGGGCATAGATTTTGGAACTTGCGGCTGACGGGGACCAAACTTTTTAAATAACTTTCAATTCGGCTATTGTTTACAACATGCCACAAGACTTAGCTAGCTAAGTACAAATGTTTTCCGGTGTGAAAGCACTCACTTCTCCTCGGTGCGTCATACACGCACCAAACCTCACATGCCATTGCTTGTGGGCATTGAGGACTCTTATTGTTGTCGCGATTATTGACTTTGCAAATAGTTAGATAATAAAGTGGAAATAGTTCCTTTTTTTAACATTACGCAAACACCTCGCATTTTACAGTGTGTGAGTTGAGTGAGACCCATACCCATGGTGACAGTGTGCTGTTTCCACTGAGTTGCATGCTCGCAGCGCTCTCTAGCCTTTCAAATGTTTAAAAAAAGAAAAAAATGACTACGGTGATTGGGTCCGGCCCGTGAAGATGGGCTGAAATCTGTCCTAAGCGAAAATGAATTATTTATATTTTAATTCAATTTGCTTAACTTGAATAATTGTATTGAAAAAACTAATTTTGAATTACATCATTTGAATTTGTATTGTTTAATTTGCAAAATTACATTGAAAAACAGAATCTGAATTTTACAATTTGAATTCATTTGGAACTGAAGCCGAATTAATTACAAACTAAATTTCCGATTCTAATTTTTTTTTCCCCGTCCCCAGTACCATCTACACAGGGTTGTTACAATTTTGTATATTAAGAGTGTTTTCTTGATCTGCCAGCCAAGGGGAGCAGCGTTAACCATGAATAATTTTGATATAAATGAGCTACTTGGTCACGCAAAGCCTGTGGCTAAGCTATGGATAATGAAATCACTGTTTCGTGGATTCTGATACTGATTTTGACGGTCTTTCTTTAAAGCTCGTTCTCACATCGTTCAATGCCAACATTCGTCTTTGTTTTTGTGAATCTAGCGGCAGCTGCTGGTAGTGATGTGATTCAGCCTCCTCCCCTGGCTTATAAGAAGTGGGGTCTCCAGGACATGGACACTATTGTAGACCACTGTTGTGTGGGTAAGTGTATCATTGAAATTTGACATTTTTCAGTTTGGTCTTAAGTCTTGGATTGGTAGATTTTGTTGATGTTGTAGCAGTTATTTTAATGACCATACACAGTGCTTTACAAGATGTTTGTTCTTTTCTGTTTCCCTACTTTAGTAAATATCAATTCAATTAAACTTTATTTAAGGGGAAAAGTATTCAAAGCTACCTAGCCCTGTGTGAAAAAGAAGTTTGTGTTAAATCATTAATAAACTGTGGCTAACAGCGCAGTTGCTCCAAAAGACGCACCGTATCAAAGGGCGCAGTACCAGTTGAGGGTGCTATTTCTGTATTTGATACATAGATGGAACGCACCGTATCATTGGGCGCAAACAGAACCGAGCGACCGAGCAGTCGCGCTGGCTGCTCAGTCGCGCTAGCGTGTTTTTAAAATGGCAGCGGGAGTCCGGTGGTACTTTATTTGAGCTTTTAACAACGTGCTGAAGTTGTCCTCATCCAAAAATGCACCAAGTCTTTGTCTTCTGTATCCAAGATAAACAGCTGGACACGTTCTCCACCAAACACGAGAGTCATTATTAGTCTGCCTCGCCGTCTCGTTGCCGCGCAGCCCCTCAGATGGGTGCCGACACAATGCCGGTGTGAGCAAGTCACTAATCAACAAACGATGTGCGGTCACGGTGTTACATCAAAACTAAAACTATCACCCCAAATCAACTGAATAGCATAAGAGTGTAGGCCCAGATAGCATGGCTAGCGTGGCTAGCTGTTTTTAAAAAGGCAACAGGAGCAAAACTGAGTTTGGTTGTATTTTATTGAACTATTTAACAATGTACTCACATTATTATTAACCAGTCATCATCCACAAATCCATCAAAATCGTCTTCTGTATCAGAAATAAACAGCCTGGCAAGTTCTCCCACAAACACGCCAGGTTCCCTCTCGTCATTTGATGTGATTTCCTCAAAATCCACTCAGGAAATTGCTTAATTACACTGATTTAGTTTTGTGTACAATCCATAAACACAACTGTTTACTTGAGTTGCTTAACCACCTGCATCCGATGTCATTCCAACCCCCAACAGCCCCCCCCAACCCATATAAATCTTCATCTTGGTCTCCTTTTTTCTCTCTGGTAGGTGTCATGTCACTCAATGTGTTTGATCAGTTGAAGAATGCTTCTATTTTGGGGGGGTTCAAGGCTTCAGTCAAAGGCAGCCCCCCTGCCATGAGCCAGTACGTCGCTGTAGGAGGCGGCCCGTACACTGGCTTTTACTATGCGGTAGAGGTGAGCCATTACAGTACACACTTGTGGAAAAATATTTACAAGCCTGTGGTAAATGAATGACATTAATACTCATCCTTATGTGTTCTTAGGGGAGCACCCAGCCTCTTCTTTCTCATGTGGCTCTCGCTGTGGCCAGTAAACTTACATCAGCCCTCTTCAGTGCAGCCAGGTGTGGAAGCTTTGAAATGTATATGCAAAGGACAACAGAAAAAGTGCTGAACTGGTGAAAATGTTGTCTGAATGATTAGTATAGTTTAACCTCCAGTGTTGATCCCAGCTCAGTTTCTGTCATGTGTTGTCTCTTTGTGTCCTTTCATGTCTCTACCCCCAAGTACATACACTTGATCATAATAATGACTAGTAATCTTTTGTCCCATTTTACTATTTTCTGTACGACTTAATTGACTCTCCTTTTTTGACTTTTTTTTTTTTGGCTTACCTCTTTGTTCCTCTTTCAGTGGATGGCTAGGATGGAACAAAAATAAGAATGAAGATGAGAGCGTCCACAAACAGAGGCCCAAGGTTGAACCTGCAACACCCCTGGGGATCAGGTGCCTTTCATAATATATTTGTTCCTTGAGCTTCAGGTTTAACACAGCCTGAACCTTCTTTTGGGGAAAAAAAAATCAACATTAGCACAAGTGCATTTATTGTGAAGTGAGTTGAGTTCGCAGCCAACATACAGCAATTGTCAAGTATGAGCTAGAAAATCAAAGTAAAAGAAAATAACTCATCTGGATGACTGCTCATATCTCAAAGTCGGATCACTTATTTTTCAAGGCACCACTGCATAACCTCAAATGAAATAAAAACGCCACTGTTTTGGCCATGCTAGATATTGTAATCAAATGTAATGTGATGTCAATCTAATACAATGAGGGTAGTTGATATTCCTTTTTAATCATTGACGTTTCTTTTTCAGATTTGGTCTCCCAGACTCTCGCCGTCATGGCGAGTCCATTTGCCTGTCCCCTTGTAACACGCTAGCCGGAGTAACTGATGACTTTGGTCGAGTCACGCTGCTTGACCTAAACAGAGGGATAGCAATTCGCATGTGGAAAGGTAAGGACAAAGCAGAGGGAGAATAACCAGGCCAAAAAAATGTTGCTATGATGGCAATACCTTTGTTTCACACTACAGATACTTTGTGAATGGCATCTGTAGAAATTTGGATTCTGTTTGAAGAAGTAAAAAGTAGGGACAACTTTATCTATCCCTTATCTTAATTTCCTCTTGCTCGTGTTTATTTATTTGACCGTGACTTAAAGTCATGGCCCATAACATTGGCACCTCTGTGCTTCTGTGAGATGATGCCCCACTCTTTCCAGGAAATTCTAGCAATTAGTCGTAACATTTATTTTTTTGTTTTTGTTGGAAAAAGAAATCTGATTATTCCTCACTGAACTCCAAAAATGGACCGGCCCAAATTATTGGCACCTTATCAAAGTTGTAAAAAATAGCAAAGAATGTTCACTGGATTGAAAACTAAAATTGTGGAAAGGCATGGTTAATTGGAGATCTTAATGTTACTGTCTTCAATGCGTGACACATCAAAAAGCTCAAAGCCATGATGGCACTAAAGCACTAAAGGATTGTGGACCAAAGAGAAAAGGTGATGATAGATTGCAACAAAGTATTGTTCGACTAGTGGAAAATGAACCTCGATCCACTTCGACACAAATTCAAACTTCACCTGCAGACATGTACGACAGTGTCAACTTGCACTGTCCCCATTCGAATGTAAAGCCGGGAGGAGCCCATTTCCAACAAAAACTTAAAAAAGCCAGGCTGGAGTTTGCCAACATTTAGCGAGAGAAGACAAAATCCTTCTGGGAGAATGTCCTGCAGACATAAGAGACTGTAGAGTTAGCTGAAAACAAAATGAGGCGGCGAGTAGAAAAGAACACAGTCCCTATGAGGGGCGTGCCATGGATGTTGCTCGGCAGGCAACAGAAATGTATCGGGAGCATGAATTTTGCTGATCGATAATAGACCAATGACCACTTTCTGAAGGTGCATCAAAAGGTCAGAAGGAAAAGGAGAACTTTAATGTTCATGATGGCATCAATTTGAATGAGAATACCAAAGAAATCTCTACTACACTGGATAATTTTGGTCTCTCACAACATTTCAAAAGTCTGACATACTGTGTTTGTCTGGTGTGTGAACCAAATGCGTCTCCAAATTGACCAGTATTCGCAGAAGAGACGACATCACTCAGAAAGTAGTATTTACAGATGTAAATATGGTCGAGCGTGTCGGGACTCATCTTTTTATCATCTCATATCTACAGAGGACCGATGCCTGAGGAGGTAGAAATATTTTGGGGAAATGAGGCAAGGCTTCGACCCCCTTAGATCCATGGCGACTTCATATCCATGCTTTTCCACATCCACCGTCTACTCGTCTGAATTACAGATAATCACTTTATGCTTCATGTTTCAAGTGGGATTAAATTAAAGTCAACACTGTTACTCAAAGCAACTTTGCAGATTTGCTGGAATTCTCCCTCCCCAGCGAGCTGAGCTGAGGTAGCACGCCAAAAAATTCCAATATGTGTACGTTCTCGGCCCACATATGAAAGTCACCCTGGTCGGTCGGACTTAAAAAAAAAAAATCATAATGGAGTGAATATATTGGTGGAAAAGTATAATCCATCTATTCAAATATCAGCACAAATTGAATTAATTAACCTGAATTTTGACATGATTTGGACATTGTTGTATTTATTTACTGATAGGTTACAGAGATGCCCAGCTGGGTTGGTTGCATGTTCCAGAGGAGCAAGTCAGCCGGGAAAGTTCCCTCTCAACTTCCGTCCCCAGACGCCATGCACTCTTTTTGGTTATTTACGCACCCCGCAGGGGCATCCTGGAAATATGGGCAATGCAGTATGGACCTCGAGTGGGCGCATTCACTGTCGGCAAACACTGCAGGTACACACAGAAAACCGGTGCTTTATGTCAAACGAGCTTTGTGAAGATTTCTTAGCATATCGGTGTGTGTTCACCTCCAGGTTGCTGTATGCTGGTTACCGTCTGTTGGGGGTGAACAGTGTGACCAGTCAAGGCTGGAAGATCCACACCCATCAAGTGTGTTTGCTGGATCCCGTCACAGGAGCCCTAAGGACTGTGAATGTTCCCTTCCATCTCGCCCTCAGGTTGTTCCACTAACCGAAAGTGCTTGTCCACACACTGGTTAGCATCAATACATGAATACTGTAACTGTACATCATAGCATATTGTCTCACACACACACACACACACACACGTAGTAGTACCATATTTTATGAGTGCCCCTACTGTTGAGTTTTTGAGTTACAATTCTTCGCTTAGTTGATTGTTTTGCCTTACGTTGTGTGCCAAAGTTTGAGTTCAGAGCACGCTTCCCATAACATCACCCCTTCAGTGAAGTTTTTGGGAGAAAAAGGGAGCAATTAAGACACTGTAAGGTCCTCACATGGCGGCAAGGAGAGCCACAGACGTGGATTTGCATTCAGCCATTTATTCTAATCGGCAAACAGGAAAACAAGGAGCTGGTCAACCCAACTTTAGCTCTTGACGTCACTTGCAAGCCATTGCTCCTCAAAGACATAATTTCTTCCACAAATGTTACAATCATTCAAACAACATTTTCACCAAATTATTTGTTGACATTCTCTTTTTTTCTTTGTTTGTTTTGTACTATAAAATGTGATTTTTGTTTATTAAAAACATGACCAAAAAAAATGAAGATTTTTTTTTTTTTTTTTGTTCGTGCCGGAAATGGACTAATGGCATTGTAATACATTTTAATGGGGAAAATATATTTGAAATAGGAGTAAATTGAGCTTGGTCATGGGACCAATTCTATTCTAAAGTAAAGGTACGAGTCCACCATTAATAAATCACATTTATTTTCTTCCATTAATATGTGGCCCCACACAATTTTTAGAACTTACATTTTTTCTAAGCACTGAAGTGACATGAACGCAATTGAGCAATTTTGAAGAAGGCTGACCCTGTTTATTCTCTGTTTTCCCTGTAGATTGACTTTCAAGCATTTCTATGATATAGTGTAGGAAGACAGATGTAATGATTTCAATAAATTATATTCATTTCAGTGACAAGAAAAGTGAAGGCGCCAAAGATATGCATTTGTTAAAGAAACTGACAACAATCCTCAAGAATTCAAGAGATATGGAGCCTGGTGAGAGATTTTTATTTATTTTTATTTACAGTTAATAGTACAAATATGAAAGGTTCCCTATTGACTTTTTAACTATGCACAATTATAAACTGTCTAATTTGGATTTTAGGTGTAGTGTTTATTGAAAATAAGCATAACGTCCTGTGAAGATCACTTCTGTCTGTGTTTTTTGTTTTTCAGACTTGACATTTTTACGTGAATGGGGTTTCTATGTTTCAGACATCCCATTAACGTGAAACTTGGTTACACTTTAAAAATTCACTGTCATTCAGTTTAATGATTTTCTTCTCTTTTTAGATATTTTGGAGAGTGAGGCCAAAGGCGTGCTGCTGGATATCAAACACTCCTCCATTCAAAGACAGGTATGATTAAGCATTATTTATACTATCTTCCCAACGGCCACTACAGCTCCGTTTCTGGGAACGGTGGACTGAACAGGCGAACGAGTCATTCTGTGATTGTGGTGGATGCCCAACGAGATTTGTATATTGTCAAAAATGTTTGCCACATCAGTCAAAGTGTTGATGAGAAATGTGGACATCGTGGAATTGGGTTAGGTGAGTTTGAAAGTTCACAAAAAAGGAGAAGGCTACTTCCGTTAATAGCATAAGTTGAATTACTTCAGAATTTATCATCGCAAAGATGATGCTGAATGAGCTGTTGTTGTTTTGAAGTTATTAACTAATTTGTTTTGTGCATTTTTATCTTACTCATTTAGAAGTGCAGTGTCACGTTGCAGAAAACAAACATCGACTTAATTATTGTCATGAGTGAAATCAATTTTCATTAAATTAACATTGCGACTCAGGATTCTCTTTCGTACTGGAATAGGCAGAGGGACATGCAAGATATTTAAGACAATACAGGCTTGCTAGCTCCTCAGTTGGATGTGAAAGGGTTTTCCCTGAAACGTGCCTGGCTACCCCTCCCGGGACATATTGTAAACATTGTTTCAGAATGAAATGGTAGATATTTATTCCTCCCCTCTTTTTTGTACCCTTCCTTGTACTCTATTTTGCACGCATGTTTTTATACATAGAACGCCTAGACAGAACATGGAAAACCTTTGTCACAACATAAAAAACTTTAGGGATGCTAGCAGGAGTGCCAAGTCGGGTGTGAAAGTCCATGCATCTAATGTTGAGCGAACAGTGTGCATTTCACGAACACAACCACAGTGAAGGAGGCTGTCTGCCACCGTGTGGAGGCGGAATCCTGTCTGCTTCACCTCATCTGTGGTTTCATGTGATCAGCGAATCCACACACACACACATTAAATGCAAACCGACTACGGAAAATCAGAATGCATATTACAAGTATCTGAATATATCATACTGTGGGAAGTAATGGATTTTAAATCAACATAAAGCACAGAGAAGGAAATAATATAGATTATTTCTTTGTTTTTTGTGCTTCATGTGTGCCTCTCCTGATCGCACGTCCCTGGCGTAAGCAGCTTTCCAAATGAGAACACACGTTCACTGTCAAAGTCACACACATTTTGAAGTATGCTTTGTCTTTTCTTCTTTCTTTGGAGGCTTTAGAGTCTTTGAATTCCAACAAGAACATTCCTGTCTCGTGTCTCACAAACATCACACGCGCCTTTCTCAGCGCTCTGCAGCAACAAGGTGGAGCCGCGTATCTCAAAAAGACCATTTTAACTGGAGTCTTCATCGTATTTTAATTTGCATTTCTCTATGTGCAAAATGTCGGCGCGTCAAATGTCTGTGCACCAGACGCTGAGCAGGTGGATCCAGTGGTAATGCAGCTCTGCTCCTCCCAGCTAAAACTGCTTCAGCTTTACACTGACATCCACCACATGAACTCTTCTGTTGACACTGAGGAACGCGACGAAGCTGTAAGTGTATGCATGCAGGCACACCAAAGAAGAGTTTGACTTTTGTACTGAATGACGTTACTCTGAAGTAAGATAATGATTTTAAATATTGGAATACTTCTTTACAAACCCCACTCACAGCTGGACTCCCTTGATGGCATTGAGGATGATTTGGCACGTGTGAGTCCCACCTTGCAACGCTACAACAAGCTCAACTCCAGGCCCAGCGTTTGTTTTGTTCAAGATGCACCAGACGCACCTCTGCCTGCCCAAGCCTTCCTAGCACAGATAGAATGCACCGATGAGGGCCAGTTAAAGCTAATCCGTCATTCTGAAGCAGAATGGAACCAGTTAGGTACACACAGTTTTTAGTTCTCTATGCTTTAGCTTTTTAGATCTGCCAATAACACCGATGCAGTTTCCAACATTAATGAAGGAGAGACCGAGGGTTGACTTCCAGCACATTACTTGTGTGCAGGGAGCTTCATCTTCTGGGGTTGCCTGTGCGGTAAAAGCCCACCACATAAAATCTGTGACAAACTACAACAAGCTGGCATTGGTCCACCGCAGCTACTAGTAAGACGACAGATAAAAACTATCATGTTGTTCTCTGTGTCTGAAAACAGCAAGCGTTTTTAATATTCTTGTCACTTTATCTCGTTTAAGTCTATCTTGTTGAGTGTTTGGTTGCAACGAGAAAAGGAAGTGCTCCAGGCCCCGACAGAATATTTCAAAAACCTTCATGCACTACTGGTTCTCCTCAGCAACATGGAAGGTATGTATAATTATCTGTGGACTAATCAAACACCAGCTTGCATTTTGCTCCTTCTCATCAGGTGCCATAGAAAAGTCATGGGACCCCCAGTCTGTCTCACCTTGGTGGCAGCAGTGCCGCACCATATTGGTGCAGTCACACAACTCTGCAGCCGCTCTGCTAGCAGCTTTTGTCGCTCATCGGGCTGCTAAGGCCAGCATCACCTGCAGGGCAGACAGCAAGGTAGAATGCACAGTCACTTGGAAGTAGCAAACGTGGGAATTGTCACTAGGACGATCTATAACGTTTCTTCCTTGAGACTTATACCTCTTGACATTGACATTAGAAAAAAAAACAAGATATACTGTATTAAAAGTGGCCTATCATGGAGAGTTGACTTGTCCAAAATTGTCTCTGTGAACGAGCTGTTCTAAATTTCTGCCAATAACCACGTCCAAACCGTGATTCTCCACCATGACATAGCCGCCATTTCCAAGCGAAATCCAGACTCGAAAGCTCTATCGTGTCAAACGGAGCCTAAAATGCATTCCCGTCTTTTCACGACCGTAGTATTAAAGGGCGCAGTCTCAGGCAAGTGTGCTTTACACGATGTAAATGCTGAGCTGCTTTGTTGTCTCAGACTTTGCCAACACTGGGTGCTAACATGTGCTCAAGTACAGATCTAAGGATCTTGGTCCATACACAAAGCGCTCTGCTTTATAAGGCGCCCTGTCCATTTGGGAGAAGATTTGTGACTTTAAAGTCCGCCTTATCGTTGTGAAAATACAGTAGGCGGAGCTGCAGAAACAATACGAGCCAACAGCTAAGTCAAAAGAATTCATATATGCCTTTCAACTCTGAACATGTTTTATCTAAAGCAGTTAATTGTCTTGTGTGAAATTACAAATGTTTCTTTTTCTGTGTGGGTATGACAGTTACAGTCGGAGTGGGAAGCAGTGTCTTTGGAGCTGGAGCACTGGGTGGTGTGTGTTCGTCAGCTTGAGGACGTACTGGTACTGCAGACGCTACTCTTAGTGCCACCGATTGTTGGATCGGCAGGAGGCCCCGCTGTGCTGTGTTCCATAAAAACACTGCTGGAGGGAGGCTCAGGTTGAAGTCCTAATAATGATTTGTTTTTGTTTCCTTTTCTACATCATTCTGAAGCCTGAAATTCAATTGTCGTCTCTCAAGGTGGCATCACTGACAATGTCTCCAAGTGGGTGTTCAGGCACAACCTGGCCCCTGAGCAACTAAAAGAAATCCTTCAGGGGAGAGAGGAGAATGATGACGATAAAAAGGTAGAAGAAGATGTCAAAGTGATAGAAAGTCAAGACAACTCAGATGGAACGGCAGGTCAGGATGAATTCAAATTAGGGTGCTGTGACATGCTGTACCAAACACATGAATACGATCTTGTATGCATGCTCACGCAGAGCTGTTGGTGACTGTGTGCAAGCGCTTCCCACACTCCCTCTCCCCAAACTTGCTCTTCGCCCATTGCTGCTGGGAGTATGTTGTGCAGTGGAACAAAGACCCAGAGGTTTCAATCACACACAATCAAGACACTCACACATTATGATTTTTCTTTCAAATTCATCATTGCTGACCTCATCTTTCTAGGAAGGTGCACATTTGTGCCGGGCCGTGGACCATCTGAAGCAAGTCTCCAGTCCACATATCCAACTAGGTAGGCTTTTCTAACATTTACGGTGATCCAGTGTCTACATTGACTGAAAACTCACCCAATGTGTGGTTTGAGAACAAATTTTCATGAGTGGCCAACTCAGCGGACTCGTCCACTGGTTTTGGAAATAAGCCTCAGGCCTACCATTATGACTTTCTCAGTGAAACTTGAATTTTTTTTCACAGGTATTTGCACAATGATGTGGAGTACGTTTCTTGTCAAACGTTTCTCTGCAGCAGCCTTCCTCATTGAGAAGGTAAGCAGGAGCCTCACAATAACAAGGCAGACATTTTCCAGAATTAAATGTTTTATCTTGTGATTACCAGGTGGGCAAAGCACCCAAAGATCGCTTGTGCCGACGAGTAAGTATCTTTTAAAAGATTCTAAATGACTTTCTCAAAAGACTGATTTTGATGGGGTTTGTTGTGTTTGAAGGATGTAGGAATGGGAGACGGAGCTTTGACCTCCTTTTTGGGATGCTGTGTCCAGCTGCTACAGGTCCTCATGGAGGTGACTGGACTCTTGGTTAAGAATCAGTGCCCACTGTCTTTTGTCAAATGCTTTGTAAGTAAGGCGATTCCATAACACGGCATGAAGAGTGGCCAGTGGCTCGCATCAGTTGGCAAAAAGCATGAGTGGTAAATTAAGCTTATTCACTCCATTTGTTCTTTTTCTTTTCATTGGGTGTAGTTTCGAAAGGGTGGACAGCAGTCTAATGGTTAGCACATCTCACATCGACCTCACCGTTCTCCGATTCAGGTTTACTATATCTTCTCAGATGTTACTGAGTAGCGTTTGCATGTTCTTCCAATGCCTGCAGTACTCCAGCTTCCTTTCACGTTCTAAAAAGGTCCATGTGAGGTTAAGGGACGACTCTAAATTGTCCATTAACATAAATTTGATGACCTCCCAGGTTTTGAAATGCAAATCTGAAGTCAATCGGATGAAAAAGTATGTCCAAAAATGTGCTGGAAAAGTTGGACATTTGAAAAAAAATCATAGCTCACTCCTTGTACATGTTGACACATGGCTGCAATGACCTTCCAATTTTCATAGCCCAAAGTCAAACATACCGGGAATGGATTTGCCTTTCCTTTCGAGACGAATCTAGTGCCACGTTTTTTTTTGTAATTGTGCAAGGCCCTGAAAGGTCTCTAAAAGCCTGGTGATTATTTTTTTCCATAATCATCCCCGCTTAGTCAGTACCCGAAACAAGCATGAAGTCAAAGGAATTGTCTGTCGACCTCTGTGATATGATTGTTTTGATGCACAAATCAGGGGAAGGTGTCCAAAAAAAACTTCCGCTGCTTCCAATGAGTACAGTGGCCTCTATCGTTCATAAATCATCAACAACCACCAGGACTTTTCCTGCAGCCTGCCGCTCGTCTAAACTCCGCAATTAGGCGAGTAGGTCTCTAGTAAGGCAGATGACCAAGAACCTGATGGTCACTCGGTTGGACCTCCAGCATTCCTTTGTGGAGAGAGAATAACCTTCCAGAAGCAACCTTTTCTTTTCCTCAAAGTTTGGGATGACGCTGTAACAAAAAATGTGGAAACGCTGTGAATACTTTCTAGATGCACTGTAGTAAAGCAGATTCAATTAGTGTTTCCTCCCAACAACACCACAAAAATGACAGCCGGCTAATATTGTGTTAGTTGTTCAGCACGTTCACACTTGAGTTTGACAAAATCATTGTTTCAGTTTTTTTTTTTTTCCTGATCATTCATTTTCCTCTGCATCCTCTGCTCCTCCCCAGGCGGACTCCGCAGTAGCTGAGGTTCCTGCCCCTGAGCTGTCCGTGGAGGAGGTGTGGTGTGGAGCCGAGGGTCCGGCCTCCATAGCTGAACTGTCTCTGGAGCAGAAAGGTGTTCACTATCCCCTGGTGCAGCATCACTGTCTGCTAGCCTCCCTGCTACACGCAGCTTTGACTTTCAGCCTGAAGGTCAAACCTCTCAGCCTGTTTGACAGCAAGGTGAGGAGACAGGAGTAATACACGGGACCTCCATTTATGGCAGCATTCCCTTCCATTGGCGTTAACTTCACCCAACTATGTCCAAAATTGCAATGCGGTATTCATAATTATTATTTACGATGCTAAAGTGGTGGAAATGCATCATACAAAGACTAATGCAGTGTGTTATTTATCAGATAAATAACTGTAATCATTTATCCAGGGTAAGAATGCTTTCTTTCGAGACCTGACGACCATTCAGCTAATGCCCAGTGGAGACATGGACCCAGGACTGGTTTTATTACGACAGCAGGTGAGACTTCTCTTCTCTTTTCTGTCTCTATAAAAAGGTCTGTGAATATTTTGTAGCCAGGGTTTCTAAAAATCTGCATAAAAAAAGAAAAAAAAATCACATTTTTAAATACACATATATATATTATATATATATATATAGATAATTTTATATTTTAATCAACTTAATTTTCATGTGCTTATCTCAAAACAAGTATCAACAGGAATATTGTTTTTAGTTTTAAGATTTTTTTTTTATCACATGACTCAGCCAAAGTCCTAAAATACCCGGTAATACAAGAATTTCACAGTGCAAAGGTTAGTATTCTCTGTTGTTCTAATACGATTATGGGCTGCCTCACCCTGGTCCCATCTGTGCTAATATTATAACATGCCTTTGAATATTCTGATTCATCCAGATGGCAATGAATCAATTGCAACTGGACTGTTCTGGTTGCCTTTGAAGAATGAAATTAGTGTAAATAGTGGAATTACTTTGATCTGAATACACATTCCCAAATAAGATTTCTAAGAATTTGGAGTTTTAAATGAATAAAATTATTGTTGTTGTACTTGATTTGAAACATATAATTTGTTTTGTTTAATTTAGTTGAATAATTTAAAAACCCTGTTTGGTGTGAGGGGATTCAATCCCACTGAACTGCTACGAGTACAAGTTGTGTTCTGGTGTTGGTTCTGAGGTACAGCTTGTGGCTTCACGCTGGCAGAGAGTCAACCAAGCGATACATCACTACGGCAACAATAACGTACAAAGTAGCACACGACTTGAGTTAACTGGTTTGTGGCCGTACGATGAATGTTGAGTGTTGGTCTCCACGCTTAGCCACTTCTGTAATGGGAGGTTGCTTGCGGATAGTTGGTGCTTGGCTAGGTCCAGTTTAACCAGCCTCAAGTGGGGGATTTTGCGGTACAAAACATGATGCGATGCTGAGGGGGGGGGCTTGTGTGACCCCGAGCAACATGCCTTTTTGCTGCCGTACTACAATAAAGTGTAATTACACATCCACTCCAGAAGTTGGCAGTGGCGCTCTCATTGCCCGTTGTGCGCAGCGAGTATTTACTTTACGATGTAGGTTTGTTTTGCAACGGAAATGCTATTATTTATAGTTGCGGCGGGGAGTGGGTGGTAGGGTGGGGGGCGCGAATGGTTTTCTTCTTGCTCGGGGAGGTGTAACAGAAAAAAAAAGAAGTACTGGGTTAGGGGAACCAACATTGAAATCACAATTCTCTGCAAAGCACGAGGCAGGAGCTCATGTATGCGTACCAATGTTTTTAGAGTCCTTAAAAAGTCTGAAATTAGATTTTCCAAAGTTAAAGGTTATAATTGCACTTAGAAATTACAAGGTTCAACGAAGCACACAGATACCCTCTTGTGAGTTTGTATCTTAATATCTTGTCATTAATGAGATAAAAAAACGCAGCCTTATTGACAAATAACCTTATTTGGGAAGAGGTACACTCTGTAGTGCGGATCAGACAATCACAGGAGACATACAAGCAAACAACCATTCACAGACACACAACCTGTCACACTTAACCCTATGGGCAATTTACAGTCTTCAAAGTACTTAACATCCATGTTTGTTGGAATGTGGGAGGAAGCTGTAGCGTTCGGAGCGCTCGACTTTTTTGTTAGAGCCTCATTTCAACATTGATTACTTTTTGGGCCTCAAAATTATACACCCCGTAATTTATTTTTTATGATATACAGTTTGGTTGCTGTCTTTAGACTTTTGAAAAGAAAAATCCATTTGGGAATAAGCCATTAGCCATCACTTTACCGTAGCGGAGACGTGTCCCAATGATCCCCTGGGCTAATTTGTCTGTGCATGGTCACCCTTGGCAAACGTCCTAAGGTGAGGGACCAGACCAAGCACGGCTCAAAAGACCCCTATAGTGACCTCATGGACGCGGGTCACCCGATGTAGATGGGGCTCTGCACCCTGAGGACCCGACCAGGCACAGCCCGATAATAATTTTTAATGGGGCCACAGAATCCAAAATGTTCCGGCAGGTTGAGTGGAACTAAGAGCTGCGTTCCTCTGTGTTTGAAGACACAAAGGCATCATGTTCAAAGGCATCAGAGAACCGACTAACAGTGAGGGGGGTTAAAAATCCGACGGCTGCACGCACTCGCAGTTGGTTCAACAGCAGCACAGGAAAACGCCACATCAAAGAGCACAGTCATCCAATCATCCATTATATGAACCGCTCATCCTCATGAGGGTCTGCGGGCGTGCTGGAGAATCCTAATTCCACATGACCAATAGACGCACACGCGTACACACACACACACACACACACACTCCTGTCACCCAAACCAAATCTATGTGGTAGAACCAAAACTGGCATGTCCACAGGGCATCCACACTGCTGAAAAATACAGCGGAAGAGTCGTGATAAAAGTCCTGTAAATTTATCTAATAACTACATTGTGGTTGCAAACAGTTCTCCTTGTAAATTTTCTTGCGGCGAGAGATGCACGTTTTACAAACACTTTACACAAACAGTTGTGTCTGGCAACAAGCTCGCGTTGAGTTTTATGTTGCAGTCAAAAAGTACGCTGCTTGGTGGACCGTGGAGTTGACATAAATGAGGATTGTGATCAGGAATATTAAAGCAGAGTCAGATTTGATTGTCGGCACAATGTGACTGATTCCGAGGGCAAATTAGATTGGCATGGCGGAAGAATAAAATAGAATCCAACACACGCATACGCTTTTGGGAATTTACCTTATTACATATTACTTTTTTTTTTTAATCTTGCACTCAACAAATTCTCTATATTAAACAAAAATTATATTTAAAAAAAAATTAACAAACCTGCTCTAAAATTTATTTAATACTGAATTTCAGAAAATTCAAGTCAAAATCAAGTAATAACTAATAAAAAATCCCAAACTATTTTAACCCGGCTACAAAACGATTATCTAAATGTGCTTTGTCATCATTGTCTATAACGGTGGTCACGTGTTCATCTTGCATCCTCCTTCCTCTCTGCCTCAGTTTCTTCTCCAGGTGCTAACCGCCTGGGTGCAGTGTATCGATGATTCGTCTTCGAGCGTCGGCCCCCGGTCGCCCCCCCCGAGCGGCCCCAAGGCTGAGTGGTGGCCCTCGCTGTGTCTGGAGCTGGGCGGACTGCTGCAGGTCAACCCTGACATCCTGCGGCGACACCTGGTGTGCCAGCTCTACAACCAGGGCCTGGACCCGCACGCAGAGGAGGTAGGCTGACGTGATGAGCGGATAACGCCACATTTGGACTTGACGCATGCTTGTGCCTCTTAGGTGATGTTAGAAGTGGAAGACAAGGACGTACTGGGCTCTCAGCTTCTGATGATCACAGGACAAAGGCTGAGCTACTCACTGCTGCGCAGTCAGAACCAGACACAGCCCGCTATGGAGATTCTGGCCCGGCTGCCTCCCACTCTGTGCACATGGCTCAAGGCTATGGTGAGGACTCCGACACTTTCTATTAGCATCTTTCCTGGTCTTTGGGCAGTTAGGGCCCCAACATGTGGCGCAAAGGCCCCCTTGAGACACGCCCCAGTACCTGGTAGTTATCGACACAAATATTTGTCATTTTGACAGATATCGCCACCATTTAAAAAAAAAAAAAAAAAAAAAATCTAATGAGAGATAATCTTAAAATGAGGTAAACCTCTGGGAATTATTTAAAATTTCAGTTAACCATTAAGAAATGCTGCTGAACCTGAGAAGTCCCTGCACTTTTTGTTTTTGTTGGGTGTCCAACTCCGGCCCTCGATAGCTTCCTTCTCCGACACACATGATCAGGATTGTTATCAGATTTCTCTGAGCTTGTTCATGAGCTGATTGGGTGAATCAGGTGTGTTGGAGCAGGGAAACCTAAAACATGCTGGATACGGATGTCCCTGGTCTAAGATCAAAAGAAAAAAAAAAGTGAACATTTGAAAAGCTGTTTAAAAATAAAGTGTAGCCCTGTCAACCCCTGGTCAGTATTGCATAATTATGCAATATTTACAATACTTTTATGGACTTGCAGGACCCCAGTGAGCTGCGGTGCCCCCTGGTGCCCCTCAGTCAGACCAGCAGACTGGTGGGCCACATGATCGAGATGCTACCAGAGACCCACGCCCAGTATAGCCTGTCACTGCACCTGTTGGAGGCGGTGGATGCCCTCACCACGGAAGACTGACATTGACAGTTTAGTATGTGAAAAACACTTCATGAGCTCCTCACGTAATTAAAGTAAACAAGGGCCGCATTTCCCTTATTTTCACATGGAGTTTGTTTCTTTATTGAAAACATGTTGATACATCTTAACTTTTGCCCTGTTTTTTTTTAAACATCAACATATTTTTGTACATAGAAATTTATGATACTTATGGATATTTGAGTTGATGATCCTCATCTTCATTCCAGGCTGGTATGTCCGTTATGATGAAGAGAAAGAACTCTTGATAATTGATGTGTGGATCCACGGTTCAGATAATGAATGGATGGATATATATATATATTTATGCAAGCACTTGTGTACTCACTGTGCCTGTAAGCCTTTTATTCTGCAGTTCTGTGTCCACGGGTTGCCAGTGGACAGAATAAACAAAATAGATGTGTTACGGTGTTCAGTTTGTCTTTTTAAAAATAAATGTGACATTTTCTTTCTCTGCAAGGAGCATTTTCTCTGTAATGACAAAAAGAACAATGAAACTTTTGTCTGGGGGGGGGGGGGGGGACTAACAAACCTAAAATAAAGGTGTCCAAGCATTTAAGCTCATGTTGCTCATTCTGTTCAGTTTCAAACAGCAAACACACACTTATACAACTGAATTTGTTTTAATGTACTTTTACCCTCATAAGTGTAATTTACAAACATTTATTATACGAAAGGCCTTATGTACTGCTGTCATGATCACATAGTGACACTTGTAGTGAACTCATCCTGCATACTTATATACACAAAACTAAAACAGCCCTTTGACTGGCTCCCTTTTGGACTCAACTTCAGTCAGTGCATTCCATTATAAATACAGTAAACCACCTCAGCATCATAAGTACGATGTGTTAAAGTCTCTGGGAAGCTCTTGGGAGTGACAAGATTCTTAAGCAAGAGGACATAACCAGCAAGCCGATGGGCTGTTTTTGCCCCCTTACTGCGCTTTGGCGAGAACAGTCTGACAGCGTAGGCACAGACAATCTGGTGACGTCGCGGTGTAGCGTCTACATCGCGGGCACCGATCAGCGGAGGTGGGCACCGCTGCTATACTGAAGCTGCTCTCCTCTCGAATAACACCACCTGATCACACATGTACAGTCAGTAAGGCCCCATCACACAGAGGGGGCAAACATTTGCAAATGCGCCTTCATGTCAAGGTCACAAATGTTTGCGAACAGTTTTTGTTTTGTTTTTTTCCTGGTGACCGTTTGGCGAACATTTGCAAGCTGGAACAAACCCTGACGAGTATGCAAGCCGCTAAGTTGGCTTAACTGTTTTTTGACAAGAGTTGCGGCGTGGTGTCTTACCTTCCAAGTTGATGAGGAATGTGCCGTGGCTCATGAGGGTGTCGGGCGGGAGGTCACGAGGCACCGCGCTTCTCAGGTTGACCCGGGCTGCCATCATGAGCTCAACCAGCTGGGACGAGGTGGACGAGGGATCCTCTTGGAGAGACTAAAAGGTGAAGCCAAGAGTGTGTTCACGTTGTTCAATTAAGAATGGATGGATGACAGATACAATTTAACATACTTTTTTCAATTTAATGTCATCTCTCTGTATTAAAAAAATAGGATTATCTTCATCTTTCATGATCTCTTACCTCCATAAGCTCAAACAGGAGCCCAGGCTCAATGGCGATGGTGAGGTCATACTGGGCCGCATTTTGGCCTGGAATAGACGACAAAAAGGAGTCCCTGATGGCGCACGCCCCCTCCACCGCCTCCTCCAGTCCTGGTTGCCTCCACACAGAGCTGCATTTGACCCAGCCGCTCCTAAATAGCGTCTCCTCTTCTGCACAAGGACCCACAAAGACAATTTAGCTTCCTGGACGGCTCGGCCGACCCAAACGGATTGCAGTGCGTTTTACTCACCGTCATGTCCTGGTGTATGAGCATACACGTCTTCAGCTAGATGAGGCAAGATGGGGGCAATGGATCTTGTCACCCCATCCAGAATCTCCTCCAAGACCGTCTGACAAGATCTTCGGCCTAGCGAGTCCTCGGGATCGCAATATAACCTGGTAGGAAGTGGCACGAAATCGAGTTTAGGGTTGCGTCTCTTCAGCGGGAGTGATAAAAGCGTCTTGTGAAAGGACATTACCTGTCTTTGATGATGCTGAAATAAAAGCTGGAGAGGTCTCTGGTCATGAAGGCTTGGAGGAGGCGTATGACTCGGCCAGCGTCAAACTCACTGTAAGCATCTGTCACCTTCAAAAGGATTACAATTCACAGCAAAAGCTGTAGGGCGCAGACCTCCGCCAAGGCAAGTGCACTGACAACCGTGTGCTGTGAGAAATCATGATTATGCGTTACCTTCATGCTGAACTCTCGCAGCAGGTGCAACATGTACTGATCAATGTACATCATCTCTTTGGCCTCCACAGCCTGAGTCCGCGGGTCAAAACCGTGCATGTTGCCCAGCAGGAACCGCAAAGTGTTTCTGAGCTGTTAGAGATGAATAAGAAAATTGAAGGAATTGGAGAGTTGGTGATCAGCGCAACGCTATATCAACCAATGGCACGGCTACCTTGTTGATGTTCTCTCGGGCCGAGTTTAGGGCCAAAGGTCCGATCTGAACTTCAGAAAATATGTTGGACTCGGCCACCCACCATCGCAGCACATCTGCCCCGTAGGCTGGCATACTGCCGTCCTGGTGATGTGGGAAGTAGGAAGGGGAGGACGTGGAAGGAAAAATAAGTCAAGATGCAGGAAAACCGCAACATAAAGAAACACGTTGTTGCCAAACAAAGCAGTTGGGATTCTAAAGCATTCATGACAGGGCAAGGTAAAGCGAGAGTCAATGTCTATGAGAGGTTCAAATGTTTTTGTAAAATACAGTGGAGAGGTGGGCAGGGGGTTGGGGTTAGTCAGTCATCATTCTATCATTATTTCAGGCCGGCTCAGTCAGTCGGCGGCAGCAAGAACAGCCAATCGGCGTTGAGAACGTACAACAACATCATGCAGTTTTTATTTATTTATTTTATATGGCTGTTACTGCCAACAACAGACCGAGCTGGTCTGAAATAATGATGGAATAATGACTAACTGTCATTTCCACCACTGGGAAAATAAGTAATAATTAAAAAAATAATAATAATAATCACGCTTTTTTAATCATAATTTTAACTGATTCACTGCTGTGGACGTTTATATTTATCAACTGCAATCCAAACATTAACTGCATACGTTTTTCAACAGGTAGCTGTGGAAGCCAGTTTCTACGTAACTGTGATGGCAAAGGGTTGCCAGCAGATGGCAGTGTCAGCGTCGCTCGCACACATTTTCGAATTTTATCGCTGTAAATAAATGGTGTATTTTGCCATAAAAGTCCTTCTCTTTTGGTGAAAGCAACCCACTCTTGAATGTTGCTTACTTAAGCATGGAAAAAGCAAGAAACAAAATTTCTGGTGGAAAAAAACCCCCATCCGCTCTCTCTTGTGGTAGGTTCCGTGTTGAAATTGTTGAGTTGTTGAGTAGATCAGCCTGAAATACTCTAAAAGGGCTTGCAATTTGAGGAACTCCGTAAATAGAGCTACAGGAATCATGCATGCAGGGATGAAACTGCCCTCAAAGCAGGTCTGAGATGAGACTTTTGTTTTTACCTTCCCTCCATTAATGACTGCATCCGGATCCACGACATTCCCGAGAGACTTGGACATTTTCTCTCCCTTCTCATTGATTGCAAACCCATGGACCACCAGTGATCTGCTCACACATGTGCGCACACACACACACACGATTAAACAACCAGTATATTGACTGACACATCTCTTTTGTGTTGTTATTATTTTGAGTTTTTTTTTTTTACTATAATACCGTACTTGACACTATCGATCCACCCATCCATTTTCTATAAACAAGTTGCTTGCCCTTAGGTTTGTGGGGAGATGATGGACTACTCACACAACCAGTGTTGACCAACCTTTATGTAACCAAGGCACATATTTTGCAAAAAAATAAAAATAAGTAAATAAAAAAAAGTCATGGAGCACGACCAAACAAAAATGTCAAAAGAAGTAAACATACAAAATAATAAACAGAGTATACTGAAATAATCATCTAAGTTATTGACGCTCACACCCAGAAGGGTTTGTAATTGCCTATTGATGCCTCATAATGTAGGAAAAAGATTACTTTTGTCTTTCAACAGTACCTTGGAAACAAGATGTCACAACGTGGTCTAAATGCAATACTGTCTTTAGCTAGAAAACAAAAAGCGAATTGGTACATTTTTTCATCAAACAGAAAATAAAAAATAGAAACAATACACTTGTTCCTTCTGCCATCTAGTGGGAGAGCATTTAATTAATGTGCATTTCACTATATGACGCTTTCATAGCTAGATGAACAAATATACGTTTTTTTTTCAATAAAAAAAAAATGTTCGCTTAACTTCCCATTTTATAAACAGACAACCATTTATATTCAATTTCTCACTGCCACTTATTGTCTCGCTGTGTTTTTGACATACTTATGACTTGAAAAAATTCTAATAATGTTGCCAAAAACTCACTTGTAAGGCGCCTTGTTCCTGACGGCGACGCTGGTGAGCAGTGACGACTGAAACCAACCTCCGATCTGGTCCTTCCCTTCCACGTACGCGTCTGCTCTGCAGTCGGTCTCTTTAGGGGAAAGCAAAAGTTGCTCACTGTCATGCCACCAATAGAAATCGCATTGAAAGTAGGCTTGCTTTTCTGTTAGTTCTTGTCCACAGAGCACGGAACGTGGAAATATCAGCAGCGAGAGGGCAACAGCCGTTAGCAGATTGACCGAAAACTGTTAACGTGTCACATCAGAGGCAATTGGAAAAATGCCCCCTCAGGACAAGACCATCAGTCTGCCTCATCCTCAAGCAGTCTGCACAGAAAACTGCTGGTAAAGACGTGCAGCTATTTGCCAGTGGTGGGCAAAAGCAGGAGGAGTCCTGCATGCGAAGGAGGGTGAGGAACAGAAAGCAATTAACCAATGGGGGACCAGTAATCTGCAACTAAGGCCCAAGTGAGGAAGAACGAGCATTTGGAGTAACAAGGATAGCCAGAGTCTTGCAAAAGGAGAACAGCCAGCCGGCCGTGTGTCGGCCATGAAGCAAATTGGGCCGACAACCTGTGACCAGCGGTTTGAGCAGTGGCGCCGGGAGCCAGCTGAGACGAGACTCAGAATCCTCAGAGTCTCCCTGCAGCTCCTCTGAAAATGACAACAATCCAACATTGGAAACCTTGAAGCGGACTTTTAAGGAGAGGTTTGTAATGTAAAACGGACTTTTTAAATGTTGGAGTCTGTCTCTGGAGTGACTAACCACCATCAAGTGTGCAATTAAATGAAAAATCTTCAGCTGTATTTGCATATTTCTAGGAATGGAAAACTCTGTGAATTTTAATTCATTGAGACATCACAATATGGTTAATTTACATTCCAGCTGTGAGTTTCTCCAACCATTTTATGATCACACGGCTGCCGACATGACATTTCACAACAGCAGAAGTACAACATTGGATTTTTTTGGTGCTCTTCATACTAATATTTTACCACTGGGTTCAAACCAGAGTAGGGATGAAACTAAACTCCTGTAATTGTTAGAATACAAACCTTTCCATCACAATGGGGCATTTTTATCTTTGAGGCAGAATTTCGGATAAAGTGTTTCATTTTATTGCCATGTTGGTAGTGTAGCTTCCAGTAAGTGAAAGTTAACCGATCGCTGCTCTGAAGGAATCATGGATTATTCTGGTAAAATATACAACAAGGACACCAACACCAGGCGGTTTTGCATCGTAAAAACTAGCAGCTGATAGAATGACTTTTACCTTCTAAGACAGCTGCCCACGACGCTCCGCTGTCAAACCAGATGTCAAGCACGTCCTCTCCACGGACATAATCAGTTACTGGTCCAGCTTTACTCTGTTCAGGACATAAAAAGAGTGAACAACGTACTCACCTGCCAATTATAAGCTAGTGAAAATGACAAGAGTAGCAAACCGTGATGAATAAATTAATCATTAATTAATAAGTTCAAGATGAATGTATTTTACAAAAATACAAAAAGGCTCTTTATGCCCAGCCTTGTTGTGTTGTTCTGCTGATATTAAACATAACCACAAGTCCTGAATTTGTCTAATGCCAAAATCAAAACAAAACACTGGAAAAGCAAAATAATTTTTCTGTATTAACACAATGGGTCATGGAATATATTGGTTTTCTCGTGACCACCAATAAACAACAAAGAAAGAATTTTGAACAAGCTCTTGTATTGAATGTCATTAAACATGCAGGTGTCCCTAATGAAGCGTCTAGCGACACACATTTTGCCCCACCCACCTTCTTGAGCACATCTGCTGGCAGTAAAGTGTCGATTGGAAGCTCCCACCAACAGTCACTGCCTTTTTCCTTGAAGAGAGTCGCTATATGGGACACTGTGTGTCTGCACAGACAGGAAAGCCACACACCGCACGCCTTTCAAACTTTTTATATTGCACGGCGATGCCGGCTATTGTGCGCATAGCATTACTTGTTGATGAGCGCCTCGCCAGTCTCTCGGTGGTAGAAGACCGGGATGGGGACTCCCCAGCTGCGCTGCCGTGAGATGCACCAGTAAGTGCGTCGGTCCAACATGGTCACAAGGCTGCTCCGTGCAGACTCCGGTAAAACACGAACCTTTTGCAGGGCGTCCTGGACACACAAGCAGATCTTTTAACACAACAACAACAACAAGAGAGATTGAAAACAATTCACAACTCTTGACCTTTGCCTTGTCTTTGAGTGACCCTGTGTTAATAAACCACTGTTTGCTGGGCCGGATAACAACAGGCTGCTTCGTCCTCCAATCGTACGGGTAACTATGAACGCAATCCTCCTCTTTGGCCAAAGCTCCACATTCCTTCAGCATGCAGATCACTAACACATGAAGACAGAGAGAAAGAAGAACCGCACGTCATCCTAATCCCAGACAACAAAAAGAATGCTTTCTCAGCACCTTTTTCAGTGCCTTCTTTAAACACAGGCAGATGCTGGAGCCCTGGTCCTGCCAGCTCTGTGAACTTGCCATCCTCGTCCACCATACACTCCTTCAATAGAACCACAACAGTTGAATCCACGTCGAGCACCGTTGGGCTTCTCTCGCTGATGTTGCTTATTCCGCCTCACTAAGTAGGACCTACCACCGGGAGTTTGAACTGAGACGCCACGCTGTAATCCTCCATGCCGTGAGCTGGTGCCGTGTGGACCAATCCTGTTCCTTTTGCCATTGTCACATGATTGGCGGGCAGGAGTGGTACTTCCTTGTCAGGAATAGTGGGATGCTTGCAGATCCCACCCTCTAGTTCTGATCCTAATGTTGGGATACCAGACATGCATGTGAGATTTGTTTTTTTTGGGACAAGTGCGTGCTTGGGTGCTACCAGTGAAGGTGGCGACACTCTCCAGTTCTGTTCCCAACACTGCTGCCATACTGACAGAGCGTTCAGCGGCCACTAAGAGCAGTTTAGAGTCGTCTTTCCTCCTCACCACAGAGTACCTGTAAATACATCACACCACCAAGCTGTTACACGTCGTGCTGTTTGTAACTCTGCGCACATAACAAATCTGACCGAATACTAATTCGAAATGCAATCGGAGGAATTCATTTTATTTTTTTCCCTGTTTTATTCACAACGGAACTATTTCCATTCATGTGACGCTGCGCAATAAAAACCATTTACATCGTCACCACTTCCTCATTGTATTCAGTGTTCATTGCTGGTTGTTACGATGTGGTCGCATAAATGAACACAACACTGCAACAGGCCAGCAGCACTCCAGCAGAAGAGATGCTGCATAATTAAGAGCAAGAAGAAGAGCCAGTGAAGGTCCTGAAGTCCAACTGAGCTCCAGTAATAATCGTGGATGTGTTAAAGTCACAATTGTTTGAAGTTTGATAATTACCGCAACACCTCTGCTTATTTTTGTTAGCTCACTTGTGGCATTTCCGACTTTGTGTTAGCACTAAGCTAGCAGACTGTCTTGAAAATAATCTTTTTATTAAGTCAAGTAAACTTGACTGCTTATTTGGAGAACTCTACAAACAAGTCTGTTCCTTTCCTCAATGTGATGTGACACAATAATCTTCCACTCGTTGACAATGAGAGAGTGAAAAGCAGCACAAAAAATAATAAATAAATAAAAATAAAAAACACTAGACAGTCTCTATCGCAGATGTGCACTCTGCAATGTATTCCCCACCATAAATGGGCGTTCGCTTTACAATATAGCAACAATCAGCAACTCTCCCTTTATTTGCTAATGCATGACATTTTCAAACCCCAAAATTGAAAGAAGCCAAGCCAATTGTTGCATAAACATTATTTGAAATGGCTACAGCACCAAAACCAGTGCTTAATGGCATTTTGAACTAGTGTTTGTAGTCATCGCTCCATTGCCGAAACATTTGCGCATGCAGGAAATTTAGCGCTGCAGCTTACTGGGCATTTGGCATGTAGCAGACCGCCTGGTTAGCAGGGATAGTCCAAGGCTGCGTGGTCCACACCAGTACAGAAACATCGCCCTGACCTGCAGATACACAAATGTCAAGACAGAAACTCACCGACATTTTAAGCGATAATCCGCCAAATGCAAACAATGCGGTTTTCTCCATGTGAATGTTGACATTACCTGCTTTAGATGCCATGTTGGGCGGCAGTGAGACCAGCGGAAATGTGACGTAGATGGCTTTGCTGAGATGCTCAGGGTTGTACTCCAGTTCTGCCTCGGCTAAGGCAGTTCTAACAACGCAGGTATGAAACGATCGGATCAAGAAACATAGGCTGTGCTTTAAAAAAAAAAAAAAAACTTTCAATTTTGTTTTTGTTAACCTATTTAGCTGCAGGATGACGCAGTAAAGCCTATCCCAGCTATCTTTGGGCAGTAGGCGGGGGACACCCTGAACTGGTTGCCAGCCAATCGCAGGGCACACAACGACAGACAACCATTCGCGCTCACACTCGCACCTAGGGATAATTTAGAGTGTTCAATTAATCTACCATACATATTTTTGGAATGTGGGAGGAAACCGGAGTACCCGGAGGAAACCCACGCAGGCACAGGGAGAACATGCAAACTCCACACAGGAAGGACGAAGCCTTCGTGATCCCACGAAATCTGCACTGTGAGGTCATCGTGTTAACCAGTTGCCCACCGATTTACCGCTATGTTCTTTAACGGTACGACTTGCCAGTGGCCGGCTGAATCTCACATGTACCCTAAAATGTAGATTTTGCTTGCGAAATTTCAGGTAATACAACATTGCATTAAGGATTGGCCGTAACTGCTGGGCTGTTGTTCAGTGAATTGCAGCAAAACCCGTCGCTGAACTCCACAGACTGTGCGACCATTCAGTCGAGTTTAACCCCATCGAGCAGTGTGCGGCAGGCCTGAAGGCTTTGATCTTCCGAGACATAAGTTGTAAATAACATTGCTTTTTTTGTTCATCCTTTAATAAACAACTTTCCAAGGCTTCATGAGGCAAATTATACTCCAAAAATCTTCATACCTTGATGAAGGAGACCAAAAAACAGGCTTGTAATCTTGATAGATGAGCCCCTATGGGAACCAAGGAAGCAAACATAAGCAAAAACAGCACTCAGCAAAGAAAATGCGTTGTCCCTCTCCAATCTTACAATTGGAAGTACCGAAATGAGCATTTCAAATTGTTGACAACTTTCCGTAAAACTAAAGCAGACGAAACCACTAAGCATCAAAGTTTTCATCATCCATTCTTTAGCTATAACGCTTGTCTTCATTGGGGGTGCGGGGGAGATGGAGCGTTATTTGGGAATGATAAAATAACAATGGGACATAAAAACTGTACAAAACACACACACACTCCCCAAACAATTAAGTACAGTACTTGGCTAAAAGACTTTTTTGTATGCAATTTAGCTATATGGGGACATTTTTATGCAAACAAAAAATGTAAAAAAAAAATTTAAAAAAGGGAAAAAGAACAAAGAATTATGTTCATATTTTTTTTAATGACCCACCTTGCCATGCATCTCCTGGAACACTTTGAGCTGAGCAGCCTCATAGGCACCATCATAGGTGTAGTAGCACTGGCCCCAGTCAGCCATCACCCCCCATCGCTGGAAAGCAGCCTTCTGACGCTCTATGGCCCCCTTTGCAAACTGACGAGCTGCATAGAAACAAAGCGAAACAAATCCAACACACCGCAAGTTTACATCGCCACTTGCATTTCTTTCCTACCCTTGTGCCTGATCTGCAGAGGGTTGAGATCCACGGCACCCAGCTCGCCCAGAGCTTTCAGCTCAATGGGAAGACCGTGGCAGTCCCAGCCCGGGATGTAGTGAACCTGTCGACCTCTCAGCATCTCAAAACGGTTATGGATGTCTTTCAGGATCTGGATCAAAGGAATGAATATTTGGAATTGATGTAATGCCACAGTTCTTGGTCATCCATCTTATCCATATGAATGCACTCCTCATTTTATTTTTAGGTCAATTAGTAATTAATGTTACTTTTCTTTACAGTAAATACCACTACATCGTTTTACAATTCTCTGATCTAATTCCTACCTAGCAATAAAATATCCATGCTACTACAAAAATCAATCACAATTGACCGCAGGGGATGAGCTCTCCAATAGCAATATTTTACAATAATTGTTCATATTATGTTTGATAGTATATTAGAGAATTGTTCCAAACATTTCTTGGTCTGTAAATTATTGTGTTCTTGAATTTATTTGACTATTTTGGAGGTAAAAGACAAGTTCACTCATACTTGAAAAAAATAACCTAAAAAAATCTGCGTAAATTCTAACATTAGTGTTGATGTTTTTTCTAAACAAAAAAAGTACCTGCTCAATAAGCAGTATCATTATGAGTATTATCATTAAAATCATAAAAATATACACCCCGAACTATGAGAGTGAGCAACAGGGAAAAATATGACAAACTGTTAACCTTGTTCAGCGCATGTCCAACGTGTGGGTCTCCATTGGCATATGGGGGTCCATCGTGGAGGCAAAACTTCTTGGCCTTCCTCTTGCTCTGCCAGGTATACAAACTTGCAAACCCACACTTCTATGAGCAAAACACATACGAAGATGTTAGAACGTGTAGCTGATGGTGTGACAAAAACATATATATATAATATATGCGCACGTGTGCAAACAAATGCATACAATATAGATATACAATTGTTCATTCAATATAGTGAAGCCAAACATTCAATTGTTCTAAACACATTTGTCAAACTCTCGACTTCTAGGATGATCATATTGTACTCAGCGATCGATAGATAGATTTAACTAAGCTGTATTTATTTGTTAATTGACATTGTCAATGAAATAATTAAGTCAGTATTTAACAATTAGTTACAGTTGAAGTTTGCAATGTAGCTTTACTGCGTCATCCAGCAGCCAAATAGGTTAACAAAAACAAAATTGAAAGTTCACCTGAATGTATTTTAAATTGTGCCTTCTGGTATATTGTAATAACAATGTCTTATTGCACGTGTTTCATGCCAAACTGACGACACAATTGTCAACACAAATAAAAGAGGTCCAGACTACTGCAGTACTATAATGTGACTCATGCCGTCAAAAAAGAAGTCATGAAACATCTCGAAGGTTTTTGGACTGTAAATTTGTCCAAGGCTGGTCTGTCGTACCTCCTGAATCTCGACTTCTCTGTCAAGCAGCTTCTGTCCTGTCAGTTTCATAGGAAAGTCCGTCCGGGGAAGGAGCACGGTGTCCCGGTACAGTCCCTGAGCAGAGCCTGACTCTGCGGACTGAGTGCTACCCTCGCCCGCAGACACACCATGACAGCGGCTAGAGCTACACAAGAAGGACCGGTGGGGGAGGCCACCTCCTCGGTGTGACCTCCGTCCCCATCTCGTTAGCGTCCGGCTTACGGCCGAAACACGGCACAGCAGCATGGAGGTGGAGTAAAACTTCGGGGGAAATAAATGGCTGCAATTTCCCTGTGTTGTGACCGAACCCTGTGGCGTTTTAATACGAACTATTGAAGTCAAGTTGTTTCGACCGGAAGAAATAAAAAGAGGACAACTACGGAAAACCGATTTGGACAAAATAACCAAACTAAAAATAACCAAAAGAGGGCGCTATTGATAATTTTACATAAAAAAAGCAAACTTCCTTAAATACTGTCATTTTAATAATTTAGCCCTTGAATGTTTTTTTTATCAGGCAGTGCAGTAGAAATTATGGAGGCTCCAACAATGACGATTAAGTTGAAGTATCATATAGTGACTCTGTGTTATAAAAGTAACATTTGAATTTCTTTAATTCAAATTAATTTAGTTTTTTGCATAAATTCAATGATAAAACTTATGTCAGTCAAATAAATCCAAAATAAAACATTTTACATGAAACAAGCAAAACACTGCCGACAGCACGTGAATTCACAGCAGGCGTCGCAACGTGACGTCTTCTGGCGTATAAATAGAGGCCGAGCCCCCCACGTCACCTCATCTTGCCACTCATCTACCTTCATTGGCTTGCAGACGCTCAAGTCTCGTTACACTCCCAACAAGATGAAGCTGTGTGTTGCTTTCTTTGGCGTTCTCCTTGTGGTTCTTGCACTTGCAGCACATGTAAGTTTGAAAGATTTATTTCAATTTTTTTTTCTTGATTGATTAACACTTTTTTTTTCCAACTCAACTGGGAGTGGCGCTGCTTCTAACGAGATGAAGCAGGTTCCGTTCATTTGTTGTTAACGAGGCTTTTGCCTTTGACTTGTGGTTGTTAAAAATGGTTTGGGTTATTTGTAAGTTGAAAGGGGACTCTTTTTTTTTTTTCTGTTACTCAGAGATACAATTCGGAAGAATTGTACGCGTATGAGTCATTTGAGACCCATGCAGGTCTACCTCTGGTTAGGTTTGGGCTAAACTTGTTAAATTCCAACTCCCACTGAAATTCTCATCCAACAGTATTTTTTTTTCTTTTAACTTAAGGAATGCATATTTAAAATCCATAAAACCCCAGGCATGCCTTTTTATGGTTTAACAATTCAGACATTGAGCTCCGCCTTTTTTAACAGTTTTAAGTGGTAGGGTAAAGGGGGTTAATTGTTTTTTTGTTTTTTTTTAAGTCGGTGTTTTTTTTATTTAATTTGACAATGGTACCAATGCCCCCTAAGAGCTTTATTGAGAAATGGGGTTTATAAGCAGCCTAAACTTATTGGGCTGTTTGTGTTGCAGGTGGTCAATGGACAGAACACCACCTATTCATCTGTGAATACAACTTTGGCTGCAGCCACCATGAGGCCAACAACTGGCAACATGACTGAGAAGAACGCATGCTCCAGGATCAACGACCCGCTCTTCCTGACGCTGGCCCTCGCCTTGGCCCCTCTTTTCCACAGTATGTGGTGATGGTGATGAGTGCTGTCGTGGCTACTTCACTGGACATCAAGAATAATTTAACAGCCTTGCTGCCTGGCTTATCCAAAGAAGAGACACCTGGAGTTTGACGTTCTGAAGTGCAGCTGCTGCTGTTTTGTCCAGTAGTGCAAGTCCTAGTGGCAGTCTCGCATGGACTGGACTATCACCAGGAAGTAACGCACTGTGTGCTGTCTAATAATTGGTGATGTCTTTGTCTTAATGTCTAGTGAGTGTCTGCCCCCCCATTTCTCCCCCACCCTCACTTTTTTTTAAGGATGCCAGTTAAAAAAAAATAAAGCTAAACTTTGTAACTTGGGAATTCTGAAATATTTGAGTGCGTTTTAAGTCTTGAAACATTTTGTAAATTCAATAAACATTCAACTTGGTGACTTTGCCTGAATTTTTTTTTCACTTGGGTTTTATGCACTGTAATTTAATTTAAGCCGAATCGGTAGTGTAGTTAGTAGAAGCCACCTAGTGTTCTTTGCTGATTTGGAAACTAATTTAATGGATATTTAAGGTGCTTAACTGGACTTGGACAGCTCTGGTATCATTCCAAGAGTCTTGTATTAAGCTCTAAGTTGAAGCTATTTACTCAGTCCAGTAAAATTAGGCTAATCGGATGGAGAAGAAATTGAGTAGCTTAAGCTGTCCAGAAGGACTTTTGATGTGGCCCACTTTTACTCAACCATTGAATGGGACACATGACAAATATGTGCTTGCGGCCGTACTCAAGATGATCAACATAGCCCACCGACTTTGACATTATTCCTCCAAACCAGATGTCTTGGACTGCTAGAAAATGCAACAAGTTGTCAAAGCTAGTCATCTGAACTCAAATGTTTAAAAAAAAAAAAAAAGGTTAAATGCACTCACAGGAGGGGTTAGGACAGTGGTAATATAAATCAATGTTCTTCAACGACACTTAGGTTGCTGGTCTTTGTTTCAGTCCTGAAACTTGATATCTGAATGTTGGCCACTTACCTTTTGTAGTTAACCTTAAATTAGCCGAAATGAAGTAAATTTATGAAGGGAACATGCTTGGCATGTCCACTTCGGGCGTGTGCAACTTTGCAAAGACATTTTGGTAAACAAATGAATAGGGCTATGAGGTTGCTATAGTGACAGTCAAGTCGCTTCAGTTTAAAACACAATGAAGGCTGTGAGCATGTCAAGGTCAATAATTGACTTTTAGCAGGTCAATAAGTCATACACTGACCAGTCTGGCCTCCACCTGCTGTTTGGACCTTCAAAGGGGATTTTTCAAAGAGTGACACGCGGAATTCTTCGGACTCCCCCTTGGTTTGGTTTTGTGTGGGAATTGCTTCCACACAAATTTGAGGACAATGGCTGCATTGTCCAGCTCATCTTATCTTCCCCACTGCGAAAAAAAAAACAGACCCAATTGGGATGTGTGGCAAATAACTCCAATCTCTCCTTCCTTTTCTAACTTTCTGGAGCGACAGTTCCCACTACTACACATGGGTTTCTCGACTGGCTTGAACATCTTTTAAGATTAGAACGACGACTTTTGGAGCGTGCTGCGGTCACATTCCTGCAACTCTTTAGTGCCGGCCGAGTGTTGTCAGGTGATGGAGACAAGACTTCTGTTTTAGTTGACCAACAGAGTGTGACCACTTGAGGTCTTTTCCACTTCCCACTCCCGCCACTCCAAATATCCCCTGAAACGTAAGGAAATCTGAGCTCAGGTTTAGTGACAAAGTGGCAAGGAAGACAAAAATGAGGGAAATGACTTAACTTTTACATGTTATTAAATCAGCATATATAAATTGAGCGTCAAATAGCCCACACTAAATTGTTTTTTTTTTAAATCATAAAATTGAATGAAATGGAACCCTCATAACTCCAAAATAATTATTTTTAATGAGGAAAAAAAAACATTTTGGTATTAAACATTGTATTGTTAAATGCTCAAGCTATTTTTAACACTTGAATTTGGTATCAATAAAAGGGGAGTGACCAATAGTATACAAATAGATTTGCATTAAAATATGTTCCCCTCCGACAGGAGCATAATGGCAAGGGGTTTCAATACTTTTGTCTACAGAATGTCACCAGGAACCTATCAACCAATGGCGTCTCCTGCACTCGTTATGGATTAGGATTATTACCGTACATCCAAATTGGATGGAATTGCAATTTGTAACCTCTCGAAACGATACAAGCACAATGAATTCAATTGTTTAGTTAACAGGACAAGGATGAGCAAATCAAATTATTTTTTACATAGCACTTTTCATACATAAAATGCAGCTCGAAGCGCTGTGCAATAAAAACATCCCAATTACAACAAAAAAGGATGACCTGCCGCCACTCACCCAACAAACACAAGACACATCCACACACACAGACAAATTCCCACGACCTGATAAACTGTGTTTAAAAAAAAAAACTGCAAAACCATAAGAGGAAAGGGTAGCCAAGAGGAGCTCGTCCATGCTGAGCTCACCAAGACCCCAACCCAAATTGACCGGAATAGACCCCTACACATGGTGCAGAGGCCCCCGGGCCTAAAGAACCTCCAGGGTGAGCCCACACCCCCATGAGAAGGCCAGCCACACCTCTCAGCGCAGATGAAAATATTTAAAGATGACGCTAAATGACAAAACAATAAAAAGAAAAAGTTAAGTAGTAAAAGACAAGAAGAGTAGATAAAACAACAGTCGTAATTTTTTTTCCTTTAAAATTGTGAAGAGACTTCGTCTGGGTTCTCTGTGCACTTGTGACAGCGTTGGATCACCACATCCTGAACTCAAGAAAATGAAACCAAGGATTTATCTTATCTTGAGCGAGACCATTTCTTTAGCTATTTAACATTAGCGACAAATAAAGTGGGGAGATAGCAGCATTATGTATTGTTGAAATCCTCCACATGACATGTTCAATCTGTTAAAGTTGTCACATTCCACATAAGCCAATATGAGATAAGACGGCAAAAACATTTCCACATAACATGCCCAAAATCAAGTGGCCAATCATTTGGCTGCCATGGCAACCATCTGCGCAGTTTGTGAACCCGCTGCTACTTTGCTGCAGATAAAGTTTTGCATGACCTGCTTTTGATGCGGCATGAATGTGACTTGTTTGTCACTCAGGAAACTGACACTTTACCTCCGTTTTGGAAATTACACACCCTCATACTTCCTCGTGTGCACCTTTGACATCCCAAAAGACAGACAAACACCATACAAGAAAAGTGAACCTTATGCTCAATAATGATCTCTTTACAAGTTGGCCTTTTGAAGCAGACGGTTCTTACTGTAATCGCGTGAATCTAACAACTGAATATGTACGTGACAGCAGCAATAATGATCAACACTTGGCTGATTAAAGACAACACTGCCTTAAAAAGTGGAACAATGTATTATTCTTTGGATTAGCCAGTCTCACTACAACAAAATTAGATACAGGACATGAATTGTGTTACTCTCAGTGGGAGTTAGCTCAATTTATCTGACAGACTAAATGTAGCAACTGTGAGAGGGCATTTGAGGATTTGGAGAGGTACAATTTTAACTATGAGAGAATGAGGTAAGTTCTTTTAAATAAATACAAATAAAAGTGTATAAAATATGAGGAGTGTCAAAGATCAACAAAGACTTCCACGAAGTAGCAAACACATTCAAACAGATATATGCATTTATTTAAAATGTTAGTGGTAAGCATGTCTGCCTCACAGTCAAGTGGGTTCAAATCTCTGCTCCTGAAAAATGCATTTGACTTTCAACTGTATACTTTAAAAGATCCCCTGCCGTGACTGCGGACATGTTTGCAGATATGTGCCGGCCGATTGACAGATGACCAGTTTAAATCGTACCCTTCCTCCCATCCAAAGTCATTTATGATCGGCTCCAGCTAAACTGTGAACCGACTGAGGACAAACCGCGTTGAAGGATAGATGGCTGGCCACTTTCTAGAAGTAAGTGTTTTATTTGTTCATTTCAAACTGTTGGAGCCTTGAAATTTAAGAACCACTAAAATCTGCAACGATGTTTCAATAATTTTTAGAACAAACGTATGTGCTTGTATTTAATACAGTAGCGATTGAAAAATTCCATTGACAGTAGTACTTAACGCAGTCGATAATTGAAGAGGGCATACATTATGAGCAACTCCACAATTCCTATCAAAGGGCTTAAAGTACTGTTCACCAAATTAAAATGTTAATTTTCCGCGGGTAAAGATGGAGTAACCCGACCAACGTTTGGCTGAAGTCCGTTCCATTTTGTTTGATTCGAGCAGCAAAAAAACTAAACAAAAAATCTAATACATGATTCTCGAACATGATTATTTCTCATGCATGATTTCAATGGTTGCAATATACGCGATAGAAAAGACAGAAATAGTGATGTCATTCATGTGGGTGCATGGCAGTTGTTGAAGCAGATTTCTGCGGCGCTCTGTTTCTCCACAGGAAGTGGCTTTCAAATCTTTTTTCATTCATCCATTTTCCGAATCGCTTCGTCTCACAAGGACCTCATCAACTTAATTACAACTTTCAATCGTCAAGTACCACATCTATACATCTCTGCCCCCTCTGCAAAGTTAATATTGGAACTGGAACTCGGCCTGATGTTGGATTCCTCAAAGTCACTGATGGAGGGAAAGTCAACCCTTTGTTCGATCCACTGGGCAACACTAAGCACCTTCATGTCTTGGAAGGCGGGGCCTATGAGCTGCAAGCCAATAGGAAGGCCTCTTCTGGATAAGGTAGCTGGCACAGAAACAGCGGGGAGACCTGGAGTGAGGAAAAATGCGAGCTGAAGGACAGTTCATGGAAAGGTGATGATTAGGATCTTAAGTGTAGTTACAGGTTAATTTGGGGAGTGATAACAAGCAGAAAGAAACCGACTGAACGACCTCAATAAAGTCACTATGATCGATGCAATACATACATTGCCGTCACATAGTATTTGTCCTTTTCTCAGTGTCACGATCAATGATAACCCAAGGAAACTAAATGTTCGATTTCCTTCATCATTTTTGCCGTGTCCGTACCTGCCATGTTGGCATTGACGGTGAAGATATCCTCCAGCGAGCTGTGTGTTCGGCTGTCTTTTTGTGTGAAGTCGGCATAACGTGCAGCGTCTGAGAGAGTGGTGGGTGTCAGCAGCACGTCAACACCTGAGTCGAAAACGCGATTGAAATCGTCTGCAATCAGCCGACGAACCTTCTGAGCTTTCACAAAGTACTGCTCGTAGTTCCTGACAAAGTGGAAGGAAAAAAAAATTACAACTACGTCTTGGGCTTGGACTGGTCTCCTCATAATTAGCGACGTACAACTGACTCGTAATTTATGTGCGTTGTTTATGTATTTTGGCCTTCGCAAAGGCCTTAAGAGACGTCAGCATTTTTCCGCGCTCTGATTGGGGAATCGGAGCTAAATAGTCTTGTGATTTACACAATGGGTGACTGAGGAGGATGACTGTCAGGCATTAGGAAAAAAAATTATTATGGTGGTCATTTCAAGAGAAAACTGGACATTACAGAGATAGGTCAAAATGATACCTAGTTGGCGTGTTTCACCATGGGAATGAAACAAAAAATAAAAACAATTTCAGAAAGCGGAAGCATGGATGGACAGACAGGAGTCTGTCTCTGTATCCAGATGACTGAAGTACAATCAATTCATACAATTTTCATTCTTCCATGAAGTCCTATATCTATTTGTCTCATGTGGGTAAAAAAAAAAATCCTTACTGTTTGAGCAGGAAGTAGTTTCCAGATAATATCCTGCCTCTCACAACATCATTGAACCCTTCATGTCGTGTGGTGGCGTACATGGCCTCTGTGGAACTGTTCACTTCGCTACGATGGCCTGATCAATGGGACAAAAATACATATTAACATCAGCGTTGTCATCTTGAAACTTCAAAACTGAGTGCCAAGCTGAGTGAGGCTACAGGCGGACTTTCTCAAAAGCTTCTCAATAAATCCTAACTCAAAACGCAGATTTCCTGTGCAACGCCACTGCATGCGGTATATGAAAGTACCTTAGTGTTGGTTCTCACCATATTGTAGGCCATCGAAACACGCCATGTTAGATGCCACCTCAGCACAACATAGGACGTGGTAACACGCAATGGAAAACTGGCTGTGGGGGAGGGACACTTGCTCCACGCGCGCACCCGATTCCTCGAACATGTCAGCGACCCGACTACACTGGGCAGCCGTCTCCTCGGACAGTCCAGAGGCGTACATCTCCTGAAGACGATGGGAGGCACACACAGCTTTGTTAGCTATCGTAGGTGACGGTATAGGTCTAATAAGATGATGATGTTGTACTTTTAGGACTCAGAACAATATCCATCCATTTTCCGTATTATGGGATATAAACACTTGGCTTACATTGCCGATATTAGCAACGGCATTTTACAGAGGCCATTATTAGAAGTGTCCTGGCTCATCCAACAATGTAATTGTAAGCGGGTGATCCAAGGTTGCCATGGCAACGACTGCTCATATTCGTGATGAACATTAAGAATGAAATTCCGTCTTATGTGTTATGATGTTGTCCATTGCAGCAAAAGCAACCATTTAATTTTGTGTCTAGAAATGAAATGGATGGCAAATGATTTCTGTTGGCAAACTAAATACAGTCACATCATATAACATTACAACTTATGATTAACGAGGCATATCAAAATTGGAGAAAAAAAACATGTTACTACAATAAATGTGTTTAATTTGCAAGTCTTTCAATGAGAATCCTAAAAAAAAAATAGAAGAAATTAACCTTTGGAATGCCAACGCAGAGGTTCTTGACGTCTAAGTGTTCAGGCAGCGCTGTTGACATTGGGGGTGCAGGAACTGTTGTGGAGTCTTTTGTGTCAAGGCCTTGGAGAATACCTGGTTGATGTGTCAACAAGATTTCAGATAAGATTTTCCAGATAGGTTTCAACACTTGGTGTTTAGGAAACAACAAAAGAATAACCTGCCTATATTTCAGGTAGAGACACTTTTTATAAGATAATCACATTTGGTAACAAGGGGGACATTTTGTATTATGGCAAAATTACGTTTTAATTGCGTCCGCCCATCACGTAAAATTAAACAACCATGTAAAACTTCTGGTATCTCATAAAGAAAACGCGCCATGCCGCAACGCCCACACACACACACACACACACGCATCACAAAGCAAAGTCTCCCAAGACAGTCATGGTAACAAAATCCATCCTCGACTGTGGCCCATACTGGGAGGGATCAGAGCTCGTTCACGTACATAAAACAGAGGAGGTTGGGGGTGGGACGGTTCACTAAATCCACTGTTTGTCCGTATCTCGGTTTTGTGGTCACGGTTTTCGGTTCAGAACACATTGACTATTGAAAAAAAAATAACCAGTCGTCCACCATGCCACACTGAAAATATATTTGCAAAATATTTTACTGTAACAACAAGCAGCGGCTGCCAAAACAGGTCAGTTGTTTTATATCTTTAAAAGACAAAAAAAAATTAAAAGATCAGTTGAAACTGTGAAATAACACAATAATACAAAATACATGTAAGAGTTTTTTCCACACTATACAAAGGAAACAAAAATACAAATGTGCGAGTTATCCAAGTGATACGCCCGCAAGGCGCACAATAAATCAATTTCTGTGTTTTAGGCCAGCGACTGCTTGCGTTTTACAGAAGCAGTACAAACAGCACCAACAGTATTTATTATTCCACATGTACCACAGGAAAAAGACAAGCGTGCATTCTACGTTGGAGCGGGTTGTGAGGTCCTCAGTGAATGGGGACGAGCTGACTGGAAAATAAATCATTTCATTTAAATTGCCGATAACGTGGCAAAGTACGCATCCAGACTTGGGTATATATTTAATTTATACAGGAAAGATTTAACCTGACGCGTGTTCTACCTTGTTAACTTAATCATCGTTAGGAAATAATACTTGCATTTAGAAATTCATCGTCAAGGCCATGCCAAGGCAGACAAACTCATGAGCTCACTCACAGTTCACACTTCTCTGTGAAGTCCAATTGCAAGACAACTTTGACTTCACAACAATGAAGTCCGTCTATCCTCCCAATTTTCAAATTTGAGAAAACATTTCAATCGGAAGAATTGACCGGCCATTGTTTCGCAGCATTGATAGAGTGAAAGAAGAATTCAGAATCCTTCTATTTCTAATAAAATTAGGATGCATATTCTAAATCGATAATGACATTATCCATTTCAAATAATAGAGGTGTTAACACAACCCACTTGTTAGGACCCGTATTCACTTTGAAACAAATATCTCGTCATCACGAATTAGGCTGTAAACATCTCTATTTTTTGCAACTCATGAGTTTGATTAGGACTTTTTCCAGCTCCAATGCAAGCCAGACACAACCTACCTAAAATAATGGCTGCATCGCTGGCACTTCGTGTCAAAATGCCCGGAACATCAAAGGAGTTGACCAGTGGTATGAGGCCATGTCTCGACAGCAGTCCATAAGTTGGCTTCAAAGCCACAACACCACACAGTCCGCCCGGGTTACGGGTGGAACCACCTGTGTCCGACCCTAAAGCGCTGCCATAAAGACAATATTACACCGTCAATCTCTTTCACTTTGGAACACATTTGAGATTGAACCACGTGACGCCTCACAAGTAACTGGTCAGGGAGGCCACCGCTGCTGCGCTTCCTCCTGAACTTCCTCCAGGTATAACCCAGTCAGAATGCGGTACCGCTCCTGTCCGCTCACAGTAGGGAGTAGCGTAGCTCCACGGGTTCCTCACTGGTCCAAATGCACCATCAGTGCTGCTTGAACTGGAAGACAAGGAAGCAAAATGCTGACAAACAACATTTGTGACTTTTTGACCATACTTTCTTAAACGGTTTTATTTATTTTTCTAGTACCAAGTTTGTATTAGAGAGAGGAGGCTTTTATTTATTTGTTTACGTCCAAAATACATATATTGCACTCTCTTATTTATCTAATTTATATATTTGTCTGTATTATTGTTGTATTGCACTGGAGAGGGGAGCTCTCTAATCTCGTTGCACACTTGAGTACAATGACAATAAAAGGATTTCTAATTTCTAATTATATATATATATATATATATATATGCAGATTAATGGAATATTTTTTGTGGTATCAATGATATATCAATTACATGGTTTACATGAGTATTAAGAGCTGAATCGGATTTCTGGAATTAACATTGTAGATGTCAACATAGTTTTTCCTTCATTTTCATTCGACTAAGCAATATCTGTAATTCACATATCCGCAACGGGTTACTCATTATATCTACAAATCAGTTGCAGAGAAACCCTAATAATTTCATAATATTCTGGTTATTTGCCTAGGTAAAACTTAATTGAAAATATCTGAGGTGAATTAAAGATATTTTGAAGTGGAATTATGACTACTGAAAATCAAATTGTAGACATGTAAAAATGTCATTTTCATCGATATTGTAAAAATCAAAGATATAAATTTCTGTAAAAAAATAAATAAACATATATACAGTGAACCCTCGGTTATCGCGGTTAATGGGGACCGAGACCACCCGCGAAAACTGAAAATCCGCGAAGTAGCGGCGCACCTTCAAAAATGTTTAAAAAAAATAAATATTTTTTTATATATATATATATATATATATATATATATATATATATATATATACACACACACACACACATATATATATATATATATACGGGTAGAGAGAGAGAGTGAAATTCATGTTATAACAAAAAAATATATATATATTATTAAAACTTATTTTTTTATTCCCCAGCCATTATTTTTGTATTTGTTCAATTACTTCTTTTTGTATTTATTTAATTACTTCGACTTTTACCTGCTGGCACGCCGTCCGGTGTGCCCTGTGAAATGAAAGGTGGCATTCTTCATTTATTTATTTATTCATTCATAACTGACAGCCTCGCGCTCCGCTCATGCCCGGGCGGAAGTTGTTCCTCTTCGGCTTAACTGCCACGCACGCCTTGCCGGTCTCCTCCGGAGCTCTCGCACGGTCCCGAGCGAAGCGAAATGTCGCCGCGCTCGTGCCCGGGCGGAAGGTGCTCCTATTCGGCTTAACTGTGACACACGCCCGCCCTCCTCCCCCGGAGCTTCCATTCGGTTAAACTTAGGGGCCGCTTGGCACTGCCCGTGCCCGGGGAAGGTGCTCCACTACGGTTTAACTGCCACGCACGCCGGCCGTTGCTCTGGTACGGTCCGAACCGCGCGAAACGTCGCCCCAAATCGTGCCCGGGGGAACGTGCTCTTCTTCGTCCACTCTCTTCTTCGGCGCACACCGGCCGTCTAACCGCTCCAGCGCCCCCTCGTGCCGCTCGGCGAAACTACAATGCCCCCGAATATTTTTTAGACCCGCGAAGCACTGAAGCCGCGAAAGGTGAAGCGCGAAGTAGCGAGGGTTCACTGTATACCCAGAGTGGATTAGGCAGAGTGTATTCCACAAAATCGAGGAAATATGGAAAAAAATCAACCATATGATAGATGCGTTAAACGCCAATAATGCTTTTACCCCATAGCAAATTCATCCATGTTGGTCTTCCCAAGGAGAACAGCTCCTTGGTCTAACAGCTTCTGGACCACTGTGGCATTGTATGGTGGAGTGTAGTCTGCAACAAGGATCATCAGCGAATCACCACATCTTATCAAATATATTAAGTGAACACACGATGCGCATTTCTCTACATACCTTTAAGCATCCTTGAAGCACATGTGGTCTTGATGTTTCTTGTGCTAAAATTGTCTTTGACTGCAAATGGGATTCCATCCAATGGACCTTTAGGGGTACCTACAGATCATAGAATATTCGAGTGATTACACTGAACAGATACACTTTAACAGCAAGTGTTCATTCACCTTGCAGCAGTCTGGTCTCAGCTTCATGAGCCTGCTTCAAGGCAAGTCCCTCAGTCACCGTGATGTAAGCATTTAGATGCTGGTTCTGCTTGATGCGGTTCAAACACTTTCGACACAGCTCGGTTGGAGAGATCCTTCCCTCTCGGAATGCAATGGAAACCTGTGAAATTCCAAAGTACATCCAAAGTTTGTATGCTGCTTGCGTGTAAATTTCTGTCGCGAATTTATATCACACATGGTACAAACCATAGCTCTATCTGGTTTGGTACACGTAGTTAGGAGCGATTACTGTATTACGCTGGTTATACGGTCAACAATCATTTGAGTATGGTGATATCATTCGACATACACACAAGCCTGGCTAATCGGACGGATTTTTCTAAAATGTTAGATTTAACACACAAAACGGCAACACTCGAAGTGGTACTGACCTCTCGTAAAGTCAGGTTGAGCATATTAATGATACTTTCAGGTTTTCGCAATCAACCTTCAAAACGGTGTGCGGCATCAGATGGCTGCCATGTTTGTTTGGTAAATCCGGGTGTTTTAACAAGACCTTGTCTCATTGGTCCGCGGTTCGAGCAAGCATGAGTTTGATTGGTTGAAGCAGTAATTCAGGAAGTGTTTCTTTATTTATTTGAGAAGCATGTCGTTTTGAGAGGGCAAAATCTTTCACTGCATTTAATAGAATAATTAAAAGAGAGATGTTTACAGTGGGAAGGTAGTAGTGCTTAAAACTATAACCAGTCAGCGCAATTGATAGCTTTGCAGTTCGAACTGCCCCGTTCCACAGGGGTGGAAAGGTTGGTGTAATTTCAAAATTGCAATAATTCAACTTCGCAGAGATGGCAGCGATCAGACGCGTGGTGGACAGAAGGTGGTTATTTCACCGTAAAATTTCAAGGACATCACTTTCAAGATTTTTCAAGACCTCCAGCAGCTGCGGAACTGTCATGCCCGCATGGGTCATTGATAAATACGGAGGCAATGATGTTCTGCGGTTCACCAAAAATGCCAACTTCCCCGTCATCACCTACCCAAATGAGGTCATCGTCAAGGTGTTTGCTGCAGGGCTGAACCCGATTGATGTCAGCATGAGAGGCGAGTGACACCTTTTGTGGTCTTGAATTTTCAAACTAACTCGGTGACAATACGACAAATACTTGTTACCGGTACTGTGCATTAGTAGACTTGTCATTTGTACTTTACTTGAGTATTAATCTTTCACTTAAGTGTTGAGTCACTACTTCAATTTTTGCTAGTTTATAATATTTGTACTTCTACCTCCAACAATCCAGAATTGTTTCTTTTGCCATCTCTGGAATCAGATTGACACAAACATACCCACATTTTGTATGAATATGTCCTTATTATTACGAATGCAATAGCAGAACTCAGAACTTCACATCTGCTATTGTTTATTTCTGCCAGTGCAATATGTTCTGAAGGGATTTAAATCAGAGGAAACTCTCTATTCATGGCACACAATTTATCCTGTGATGTTTAATGGATAAACTATAATGTTGTGTGCATTCTACCAGGTGGTTATGGTGCTGCAACCTTGTCCATGAAGAGAGACCCTCTGAACATTAATCAGACGGGCAGTGAGTTCCCACTCATCCTGGGGAGGGACGTGTCTGGGGTTATCATGGAGTGTGGTCTGGATGTCAAGTATTTTCAAGAAAGAGATGAGGTAAAATGTAGTGACACATTAAACATACTGAGTAAACCATAGGCATTTCTAGCCCACTTTTGGGAATCCCAGCACGCCTAAAATTTGGAATTTTTAAAAAAACTTTATTTCCATTTAAAACAAGCTTGAAAAGTTTACAATTACGCATCACTTGGCTGAAATGTAAACATTTAACAACAAAAATGGTTTGTTCCACCAAATGTGGTTTTGCCACTCACATTCCGCTGCTGTCATTACCATTCCTCTTTTTTTTGCTGCATTTACAGTAAATTAATATTGTTGTTGACTTGTCGTTGTTGTTAGGTAGGGGTTGGCTGGTCGGAAATGTTTCAGGTGGTTAGAGACAGTGCCACTGTCCTCTGTTTGAATTGGAATGAGAGAGAAGTTAGCTGTTGTGTCACGTGCATGTATTCATTTTAAAGGCGAGGTGCTACTGACAAGATTTAAATTAAAAAAACGTATATTCAGAAACAGAGAGAGAGAGAGAGAGATGGTGCATTTGTGTTGAAATGCACAAAACCATCAAATGTATCATGCCTGGCCAGGCTGGGGACCCCTAAATGTCTGATCAAAGAATCACCCTTGGTGTAAACTATATATAGCCCACCATTATCTCATATAAAATGATTGGACAGCATTTAAAAGATTTGTCAATGATTTTTGTGAGATAAATATTTTTGCAACTAAATTCCCAATGTCCACCATGGTCAAATACAAGACTTGTATACATCTTACTGTCCTTTTTTTGATAGTGTTAATAATTAAAGTATCCTCTTTTACTTTGTCTTGAATCACATTTAGGTTATTATAAGAATGTGTCTTAATGTAGTTTATACTCTGAGTATAGCATTGTTGTTATATCATATTTTGGTCGATATATCAAATGGGATACGTGAATAATGAATCACAATGCTACTTCACAACACCAAATTAAAATCTGCATTTGTGTAAGCTTTTCGCCATTCATGCAAACGACAAACTGCATCGATGTCAAACTTGAACCATGTCACACTCATACACTAAACCGTAAATCTATTGATTTAATCTATTAAACGTACAACTAAAAATGCACTCCATTTTCCCATGAAGACAGTGAAAAATGTTTCGGTTGTTTTTCCTCATCAGGTGTGGGCTGCCATCCCACCATGGAAGCGGGGAAGTTTGGCTGAGTTTGTTGTGCTGAGTGCCAATGAGGTAAGAATGACATCATCGTAATGATGATGTATTTACTGGTGAAGGCTGACGTGCGTGCGTTTGTACTCGTTTGTGCTGTCACACTCAGGTGTCCCTGAAACCCAAGTCACTGAGCCACACGGAGGCTGCAGCCATCCCTTACGTGGCCACCACGGCCTGGTCGGCGCTCGTCAACACCGGCGGGCTCACCAAAGACAACTGTGCCAACAAACGGTGAGGGAATACACACGCACACACATCTTAACTTTCATGCACATACACGCTCTCTCACATTTTGTCTTCTTTTTGGTCACAGTGTTTTGATCCTTGGAGGGTCTGGAGGAGTGGGAACATTTGCCATCCAGGTATAGTGTAAAATTGCTATGACGTCTGACGGATAGCAAATAATCTTGAGATTCTTGTTATTGTTTAAGATGTTGAAAGCGTGGGGAGCTCATGTGACCGTAACATGCTCCCAAAATGCTGAGAGTCTTGTCAGGGGGCTCGGAGCGGACCACGCGGTGGACTACACGGCCGGACCTGTTGAAGTGCCGCTTGCTGCCCTGGATAAGTGAGAACAAGCACACATCTTTCATTTCGTGCCGTGCAGGCGATCGTCGAGAGAACTGACAAATATGGCCTTAAAATCAAATCTGCCATTTGATTTTACTTTGCCGTCAATTTTGTACCTTGTACAGCACTTTGTATGGAGTGGTGGTTGTTTTAAAGTAATCTATAAATAAAGTTGAGTTTAGCTTTTCATGACATGTGGCTTACACACACAGACCACTTGTTTCTTACTTTTATTATCATCAACTTTACTTACCTCCCGAGCCGTTTTGTTCAAGTAGCAAATTACCTCTACAATGTTACAATGGGGGAGTGATAAGATTTCGCCTCAAGGCGAGGCAGCTTACTGTGGCGAGCAGAACTGTCCCGTGTGTTTATATGACATAAAAGGGCTCATTGCAATGTTACAAGTGGTTGTGACTGACATTTATTTAAATTTCTACAAAGTCTGTTGCCTTACCTTCCTGGTCGCGGGACCTCTCCTGTAGTACGTTTGACTTGAGGTGACAAAGCAAACAGGCAGCTTATCGATGATTGGCTGCACAAGGATCCAGTCAAATGGTTCTGTGGGTGGGACAATCTGCTTCTGCGGGCAGAGGCATGAGCACAGCAGAGAGACATAGAGAAGTGCGCTGCAGCGAGCCAAAATAAACTAGCTTTTAATTTATCGGCCTTTAAAAAAAAAAGGCAGATGCCTATAATCGTCAAAATGCAAAATTATTGGCCCCGATAATCGGCCCGGCCAATAATCAATATATCAGCGTAGTTTGTTACTAACCTACTCAGAAAATTGCGGTAATTGAACTTTCCTGCTTTACTCGCACCGTTCTCCTCCTCATAAAGGTTTGACCTAATCCTGGATAACATTGGAGGCAGCACAGAACGCTGGGCGCTGAATCTGCTCAAGCCGTGGAGCGGCGCCAAGTATGTCACTCTAGTTACGCCCTTCCTCCTAAACACCGATACTCTTGGGATTGCTGATGGAATGATGCAGACTGCTGCCACTGTATCCTGTAAGGTCGTCAAGGTAAGACAACAAAATCTCCCTAATAACAATTTGACTTCATATTTGATTCAGAAATAAGAGGATCCTCAAAATATGAATATCACACTGAACTAAAAGAAGCACTACATTTACAAACTAAATCACTTGAAAGTGGCTCTGGATCTTTGCCCAGCCGTGCTAGCATTGTCATGGTTTGGAAAATTCGCAAGGAGGGCATGACTATTTTGTAAAGCCAATAATAAGTGTCGCAAACATTTTTAGAATTAGGTTGAAATGCATATAAATAAATAAGAATATTTACTTGCACAGTTGGTGGGTCACTCCAGTCACACAACTTTAGTGTGTAAGCAAATATTAAAAAGTCAATTTTCTAAAATCATGTATGACCTCTTTAATTTATAAAAGAACTTGTCAAATGTTTTCCTACAACAGTGTCCTCTGATGAATATGGGGCAAAAAACTGCATTCCTAGAAAGTCTCAATATCCCATAACTCGGGGCCTCCTAGCAACATTCCTAGAAAGTCTCAATATCCCATAACTCAGGGCCAAGGGCACTATTTTGGTGACCCCAGATCTCAAGACAGTGGTGCCTTAAGATGCCATGACATTACATGACATTGCATAACATTTCATTGCTTGCCATAACATGACGTTGCATTGCATGAAATTACATTACATGACACGATCAGGTGCCGATTTTGTAATTATTTTGTCTTGAAGTCGAAGCAAAACTTTTGGATACAATACAACTATGCTTTAGATCGCTGTCCTTGCCAGATGGCGCCACCAAACTTCACAGCATCTGGCCACCGTCAATTCACATTGGTTTCTATGCAGGGGAATTGTTATCGTTGTGCATTGTAACATTATGCAAACTTTCAACATTAAAAACTGAAAAAAAATCTGTCAAAATGTATTGGACCAAAACAACTACAAATTTTACTACATTTTAAATGTTTTTTCTTTAAGAGTTTCTTGATTAGCAGGGTTTTTTGTAAGTAAAGATGTATTGTGCTTTATGAAATGTTCTACTTTGGCAGTGATTCCTTTAGGTACCACAAGAGGGCGCACAGTGGCGTGAGAATTCATCATCATGTGCTGCAAGAAGGCATGCTCAAATACTGTCGTAGTAAATGCTACTATTATTTTTAAGGCCTAGAAAAAAGCATATGCTTTTTGAGGCAGTTTGGAATCCTCTGATTCTCAGGGTAGTCATTCAGAGAATAGTTGCAGTTGGATGTTACTTTGTTCCAAAAGAACATCATCATTACCACACTTATTTGCATAATGCTACACTCCTGCTTACTTTGGTTTGTGTGCAACAAGGTGTCAAGTTTCTCGCTGCTTTTGGATCACAGCAGCAGTTGTCATTTTACCAACATATCCAGCATACACCAATCGGATTCTGTCATTTTGACTGTAACCTGCTGAAGCCGCTATTTTGTCACATGAACAGACCTTGAAAATAAAGTTTGTCTTGCAGCACCTTTTAAAGGGTGTCCACTACCGTTGGGGATTCTTTGCACCAAGCGGTCCAGCCCTGGATGAAATAAGAGAGATGGTAGATGCAGGGCAGGTATGCGAACAATCTGTACTTTACGTTTGTACCGTGGCATGCAAACTAGCGAGCTTGAGTTGTGATTAAAACCAACCGCGGTAGACGTACAAACCACGCTGATACCTACTGTTACCCATTTTTCCAAATGAAAATTTATTTCAACTCAACATTTGACTAACTGTACACATAAGAATTACTTGATATAATAAATTTTTAGTCACTTCAGGTAACAGGTGAAACACATTTTGACTGTTTAGTTAGTGCTGGGCTGTAAAAAAATGTATCAGATTAGTTTACAGATGCACAACTCACTTTTCCTGTGCTGACTTCATTTGCAGATCCATGCTGTTGTAGAGGAAACCTTCAGCTTTGCACAAGTTCCTCAGGCCTTTGCGAAGATGGAGAAGGGTCATGCCCGAGGAAAGACTGTGGTCCAGGTCAACAAGGGGACAGCTGATGCATAGCACCAAATTTATTTAAAAAAAATATTTAGTCAGCTACATGAAGCCCCAATGTGTTTTCTGACTCCTGGAATTGAGTATAAAGAGTATTAATACCTCTTAAATACTGGGAAATGTTATGGTTTTGTCATTCTAAAATAAATGTTCATTTGAAATCCTGATTGTTGAATTTAGCCTTAATTGGACTATTTATTTGCCGCCTCCCCAAAAAATGACAGATCAGTAATCAGAGTAGTATTGTCGCTGCTTCACAGGGATGAAGCCTGAGTTGAAAGCAACATTGTAAAAAGGGGTAAACTGGAGCCCATCCCAGCTGACACTGGGCAAAATGCCCACGTTACACATTGGGCTGGCCCTCATCCAGTCATACTTAAGAAATGTTGGTCATTTGGGGGAAATAACCCCCCAAGCATGGGGGGAACATGCAAATGCCATCCATACAGGATAGGTGGAGCTCAGATTTCAGGACTCTGAACCTCAGAACTGTGAGGCAGATGTTCGAATCCAACATGAAATGTTTCAAATTGGAAAAAGAAAACATTAACGAGCATGACCAGGCACGTTCCTCTGGCATATTGTAACCGACAAACTTGGTTGGCACCGTGGTCAAAAGCACTCCCGATCACCAGATCGACTTTGATGTTTTATTTTATTTATATACGGCAGAATGTACTTGTATGTGCCGACACTACATTGAATCCAACGTTAAAATATTACTCATTTTGATCAGCAGTCAACAATTCAACACTTAGAGGTCCACGCAAGTTGTTGGTAAACTAGCTTTTGGAATTGAGACCAAAGTTCAATTAGCTGTGCAGAGCGAGCCTAGCAACAAATGCAGGGTGACACTTGACATCAACATTGGCAACAAACGGTTTCATAGAGTTAAAACCACAAATATGTTGCTTGTCTGAAATGATACACGAGAACGTAACCAGTATTTTTCTCTTTTATGTTTACATATTTACAACAGTCCATTTTAAAATAGAATTCTTTACAACCTAACAATATGAATCAGTTTCAGTGTTAAAACTTACTTTGAAAACTCTTTCAAAACTTTACAATATTACCAACAATGGTGACAAAACGTCAATAAAATATCTTTGGAGTTTAGACTTCATTGCGTCCATCAACATGAGATGAGGAACAAGACACCTTGTCGTTGAGACGTCACGTACCATAAAGCAGAGAGAGAGAATGGCAGCATTAAGCCGGGGCTGACAAAAACAAGAAATGCAACATATGAAGAGAATGTGGCGACATAAATAAGAACATATTTCTCTTTGTTATAAAGTACAAAAACAACATGAACAAAATCAAAGTGTTAAGTTAACTCTCACTGTATAATCAGAACATGGTTACCGTCCCCCACGAGGGTCCAAATGCTACAAGAGTGCAGTGTTTGTGCAAAGTCCCACTCAGGACTTGTATGAGTGGCGTGTGTTCCAGTAGCGGAACCGCGTCTGAGGGCCACAACTTGGCCCTGCATGTCACAAAATCTCCAGTGTCCATCTTTGGTTTGGTTTTCCCTCCTCGAACGTGTTGAGGATCACCTGGTTCTGGTCGTACTGGTGACCTCCTGTTATACAGAGTAGAATGTTACGTTATGAGGTTAATCAATAAAACAATATAGCTAAAAGTTAACTTTTTTATTCAGTCAACACGAGCATGACTCTTAAGAATATTAAATTGTTACTGAAAACATTGCCTGCCTGTGCACACGTCTTCTAAATAAAAGTCTGATTTATATTAATTTTTATTTCCAATAATGAGATTTTTTTTTTTTTCAATTCATTGACTGACTAATGGTGATCACTGTAGTTGACTGACACAAGAGAATCTGACCTTTGACTTCAAGGACCAGGCCCGGTTGGAAGTGGCAGCGCACCAGACCATCTGAGGTTATGTCCCACAGCTGGTTGTCTTTTCCTGCCTCTGGAGACACACAAAGCCGACAGCCCGCCATCACCATGTTACCCGAGGTCTCCAGGCGACAGTCCTCGGCCAGCTGGAAGCACACAATCCACCAGTGAGATAAATTAGAAAAAATTCAAAGTAAATATTATGAACTGAAAATTCTAATTTGCCACGAGTTGATACCGTGCACAAGCACAGCAAACTGCTCAGTGTGTACAAAATTCAAAGACATCCGGCTAGGTACAGAAAGCAAAAAATTGTGATTTCCTGCCAACACAATGAAGTCAAACATACAAGTGAAAAAACTGGTTAAGTATGCAGAGCGTATAAATCAGTATTTCGCACCCTTTATTGAGCTAAGACATATTTCCCATCAAAATAAATCTCACTTCTCTAGTGGAGATTAAGTCAATTAATTTTCCTCATTCCTGTTAAAAAATAAAAAAAGGTGTCGCAATGAAATTGAAAAAGTTCACATGAAAGCACCTTCTGATGCTGAATGGACTCTTTTCGTTATGACAGGTGGTCAACATGTCTTTTACTGCACACTTTTTGTTTGTACAAACGACATATCCAATATATGTAACCAAGCGCCCCGAATGCGGCATTGCAAAATATGCACAAACTTCATTTAAGCATCGTGAGTACTGTATCTGGAGAAAAAGGTCGAGAGCACTTTAAACGTGATGCCTACCTTGCAAGCAAGGTGACCGTCTCGATAAAGCCAGAGTTGCTCTATGCCCCCTGTCTCTTCCACGGCATGCACCCTCATCAGCTGAATGTCTTCCAGCGCCCCCATCAATGACATTAGACATCCCGTCCCCTTGTTCCGCAAACGGATGCCAATCTGTTTCTGTAGGTGGGACACATGAAACACATTTAATTAGTTCATTTAAAATCTCCCTCAGTATGAATAAGCGAGACAGATGATGCAACTCTGCAGTGTTTTATTCAAAAGAAGATCCTTCAATACCTGCAGCAATGGCCGCAGCGATCCGATTCCCTTCCATCCGCTGAACTTGCACCAGTCGACGACTTGACCCGGCTGGAGCACCATCTGTCGCCCGCGGTAGTTGCTGCCTTCATACAACACCCACCTAGAAGGGGCCGGTTCAAATACGAGACAACGTCAAGTGAAAAAGTCTTTATATAGTTGAGCCCCCCGTTTGGAGCTCCTCACATCTTTGGCACAATTAATGCGCTTAATAGGATGCTACACTGTTAAACCTCAGCTAACACCATGTGAAGGAATTTCTTAGAGATCTGTTACAACTTTTGTCGGACTGGTAAGATTTGCATTCCCTCGTGCTCTTAGAAACTAATAATCAAAGGTACGGGAACAAAAGCAAGGTAAGGGCATACAATCACAACAGGGTCCCTACAGCTTATGGCAACTTAATCTTTTTCTTAAGACTTTTTAGTTTCATTTAAATTAAATTTAAGACCAACTTCACAATGTTCCCAATGTTGTCCAGAGTTGCTGAAGAACATAATATAAATGAGTCCCAACTGAAACTCACATTGTTTGGTTGCTTCCACTATTACTCCTTGTATTTTACAGAGTGTTAGTTTATTTTGAAAATTGAGGCTACTACTTAACATGTGCTAACATTTTGAAAAATCCATTTATAACATTTTAATGCCAATAAAGGCCTTATTTTTAGGTTCATGTAACTGCTAAGATTTTTTAGTATCCAAGGAAACCAGCAAAATGATTCCATTAATAATTTCTTAAATTACTTTTGTGTTAGCAGGATGGTCCATTTATGCCAAACGCTAATAGTTTTAGGCCAACACTACCATGACAAATTTGTGCCAATTTTTAATTGCACACAAATTAGTCTGAACCGCGTTGTGGTTTAAGTATGATTCGACATGTTAGTTTCTAATCATGCATAGATCGCACATTTCATTCAAGTTTTCTATCACAAGTTGGATCATCACAAAAAGTATTATTTACACATCTATCAACATCATAGGAAGAATAGCAAGCCAGTGTAGCCACTTGTCACCCCCCCAAAAAACAGGTTCTTTTTTATTGAATTTCAACAACCTTGTTAGCCGTAGGTAGGTACATACTTTCCTCCCTCCACCACCAGAGAGCGTGTGTGAGCAGATAAGCCAGTTTGGTGCAGGTTCACAGTCCCACCAGTCTGCACCACCCTGCGACCTGCGCAACCCACCTTGCTGAATAGCAAGAGGGAGGGCAGAGACAACTCCTACACAAGAAAGCAGAGAGCTTTATTATTCACATGCAATATGACACGAACTCGGTGTACAAACATGTACTCTCAGACGCACGCGCGTATGCAAACAAACATGGGCACTTACATGGCCAACGGTTTTCATGGAACGGATCTTCACGTCTGAGGACAGGAAGCCCATGAACTCAGTGTCGGGATACTCTCCCTCCTCGAGTAAGTACATGTTGTCAGCAAAGTTGCTGCCGTCATATGCGATCCAGCTGAGCATTAAGTCAAGACACACTCAGATTGCAGTACCATATGATATGGATATTTGCATTTCATCTTATGTTACGCGAGGGTTGGCTCAAATGTAGTTATCACATTGTGTTTATGTGCATATTGTGCAATACTTCAGCATTAATTAAAGTCCCTCCATATCCTTGCGAATATATAAGCATCATTTTTGCTGTTGTATTCAATATCAGTTTAGATGTGGCTCTTGTACCTGCCAGCAAGCACCTTACAGGACCTGGGCACAAAGTCCTCATGCAGAGCTGCTGCATTGTCCTCCAGAATTAACAGTTCACCCTTAAAGTTGGGCTCCGAGAACAGCTTCACCTGGATTGCAAGAAAGCGCACACTTATGAGAAAGGTGGTTTGTTTGGACCCTGGACAGAAAAAGGCATTAGACCACAAAAGAGGTCCAACAATTAACTATGATGTAAAAAGTCAATTTAGTCGGAGTAACTATTGAGGGAAATCACACTTGAAAAATTGTACTGTATTCCTTCATCTGAGTGTGACATTTTGGATGATTTGCTTTCCATCACATATGGAATTTGTTCCATTCCAACATGACTGTGGCCCAATGCACAAAGGAATACAGCAATTGTGAGCCATGCCCTCTTGACCAACGTCTGCGACTTCTGACATTACAAGCAAGCTTCTGGATGAATGGGTACAAATTCCCACAGAGCCATTCCAACATTTTGTACAATTCCCAAACCATCTACTATACAGCAGGAGAAATGGTTACACCACATACCTTGAACTGAGATTCCAGCAATGTTTCCTATATTAAAAAAAAAAAAAAAAAAAAAAGAAGTCAGGGAATCTTAGAGTGAATTTGAGTTAGTTTTTTTTTGTTATGTTTTGTTCTAGTTTTTACATTGAAAACTGGCTGCATTGATGAGATCTTGAAATTCTGGGCACCCCAGTCTTCTGGACATGAATACAGGCCCCTCTCCAGGATGTAGAGTTCACCACTGAATGCAGGATTCTCAAATGCCACCCAGCTGTCACCAGGAGAAGAAAGAAAACAAGAATTTGACATGTAAGAAGGATTGAAAAGTGCATTCCCACTCAGCGTTATTGACTAATGTTCTCGGGTACTAAAAGGTGAGCACCGACAACAACTCAGATAGGTCAAATCCACAGAACAAATTTTGTTTTACATTCAGCATATGGCTAATAAAGAACTTTTATTTTTACGATAATTTACTTAATATATACTGATGAGCTTTGAAATGAATATTGTCTGTGATCAAACACGTACCAGAATATTTGCCAAAATAGTTTAAAATTCACCTGCAATGGTGCAAGACATCTTAGCTGTCTAAAATATGTATCGCTCAATTCCATCTATGGTCACCGGCATTTTAAAATCGAGAACTAGTTGGCTACTGATTAGAGTAAATGGCTACTAGTTTAATACACACTTCTGAAATAAGACATTTGCTCAAACAACCTTGAACCATTTTATTATTGCATGTTATTAATAATAATGATATTCATTTATGTGAAGATACCGATCATGTTAATGATTTCTCACAATAATTAGGGATCAGATCAATAAACTGAATAATCTATATGCAACACTTTGTTTCAATTTTCAAATGGTCACTTTTACAACAATTCTAGAAAATCACATCAGTGGGGAGGTCTATTTCTAAACAGGTCCGAGGACTACAAGCAGAGAGTCTATGTCAGGGGTGGGCAACCTTTTTGATTGGCGGGCCACAATGGGTTCTAAAATTTGACAGAGGGGCTGGACCAGGAGTCGATGGATGGAGTGTTTTGGTAACCTCACCTCATTGGAGAAAAAAAATACATTTAATTGTAAATTAAAGTGAACAAAAGCATTACAACAGTATATATGTCTTTGGAAAAACCACAGTTTTTAGAAAATAAAACAATAACAAGGTTTATTAATTCAATTTTTTTCATGTTGGGTGGGCCGGATTATAAAGTTTAATGGGCCGCCTGTGGCCCCTGGGCCGTGGTTTGCCCACGCCTGGTCTATGTGGATTTCCTTGGACATGAAGAAAAAAGAAAAAAAAAAACATCTTGGAAAGGGACATTTCAATTAAGCAGGAAGGGTCAAGCTCTAATGTGATTACAATAAAAAATAATGAACACATTTTGATCACAGCCTTGGCTGTCAAGTGTATTCGAAAAATGACCTGGTTTGGCATTATAGGTCCTTATTTTAAATATTCATTGTATTAAATATAGAAAACCAAACTACCGATTTCTACAGATATCTTCTCTTATCAATGAGATACTTTGACAAGGCTTTCAAAATCAGACCAATTCTCTAACTCATATCGCCACTAGCCTCAATGCAAATATCGAAGCACAGGAATGAAAATTATGCAAATCCACAAGAGACAATGAGATGGGGAGATGAGTTGCGCGAGCTAATTGTGAACTGTATCCTCAGGGGCTGTTTGTATGCACCAACAAGGTGTGTCAAGTGTTTGAACAGTGACAGAACTCTTAGTCATGCTTGTAAGAAGAGTGGCACACACCTAAAACTGCAAGTGTCTGCATGAGAGGACACAATAAGAACATTTCATGTTACCCCTTGTTTTTACTCTCTCTCTGTCCTCTCAAAGTCGACTTAAAGTCTTTACTTTTCTTCCAGCCCAGCCAGTACAATGCGATCTGAATCTGAAGCCTTTATGTTTACGATGCACCGCGCAAGTAAAACGTTGTTGTTTCGGATCGAGCGCTTGACTTACACTCCACTCAGGACGTTGATGGATTGGGTTTTTAATCCATGGCCGATGTCCTCCACGTTGGCAATGGGGCCCATTAGATCCACACTGAGCCCCCGCTCGTCCAAGTTGGGTTCACTGAACAATTTAATGTGCGGGGACAAGAAATCCTAAGGGAGATAACATGAAAATCCTTTTTCTCATGATCCACTAAGACTGTAAAATATTGTGGAGAACATTAGATAAAGGGGCTCGGGAATAAAATGAAGTTTACCGTCCTAATGGGCCGAAGAGAGAGTAGACCATCCTCGGAACCCCCCCACTCACTGCAATGGGAATACTCTCCTTCCTCCAGGATGTACTGCTGACCCTCAAAGTTTTCCTCTTGACAGCCAACCCAGCTACCGGACAAAAAAAGTACAGAAGGGATTTCAGACATGTCGACTGTAACTCATCATCAGCAATATAAAGATATCCTTTCCACTCGCATCTGTGAACTCAAATACTCACAGACCACCGAGTATCTTGATGGAGCCCACTGTAGCGATTGTATTTTTAGTTCCACCGGTGGTGCCTTGTTCTGCTTCTCCCTCTTCCTCACTCAAGTTGTACAAGTCACCATCCAACTCTAAACATTCTCCCTCGAAATTGGCCTTTTCAAACACTAGTGCCTGAACAAGCCAGAAAGGGAAAGAATCAATTAACAGATGAGCTTGCGGGCCCAGGTCTTTTAGTTGACAACTTCATGCCCCGTGGTTTCTACAATACAGTTGCAGCTGAAAATCAAATTAGGATCACTCAGTTCACAATTCAGTCAAGACTAAACAGCGGGAACGTTTATATTGTGGTCAAAGTCACGCCTTTCCATTTCACATTTACACTCATTTATTAAATATTTCATGCACCTTTCAACTTGTCGTAAACTTGCATGGACAAGCAAGTTAAGTTCAACCCAAATGGGAATGATTCACAGAATATGGCGGGAATTTTACATTTTAATGGTTTCAGGTCATATTTTTAACACTTTTTCAAGTTCAATTACGGTGCCGGAAGGAACCGAGCATCATTGCACCTGCCGTCAGATTGGATGATATGACTAACAACTGTCACATCTTTGTATTGTCACTTCTGCAAAAAGTGATAATTATGCAAGATTCTAGCTTTCCAGTTTCAATTGTTTATTTGCATTATAGTAGAGCTTAATCAACATTAGCTTAGGTACATGTTCCTATTTGTCTATTTGCTACGGCGGTATTATCTTATATTTACAACGCCTCCAAATTCCAAGACCGTGTATGCGGCAATTCATTTATTCCATATGACACCCAATAAATCTAACATAAGAGATGTGATCTACGACAACACAAACCTTGACTTCTTCAGGATGTTCCACCTTTATTGCACCCTGTAAAGACAGTCAGACATCATCCGAATTATTCAATACACAAAATGACACAAACGTGATACCATGCAGTGTAGACTCACAATTCGAAGAGGTCTGAGAGAGCCAACAAAGGGCTGAGGGAATCCCCAGGTCTCTGAATGAGGGAACTCGCCTACTTCCAGCACTCCGACGAAACCTCCAAAGCCAGGATCGCTGTACACAAGCCAGCTAAACATACAGAGAGAACATGGAGAGAAAGTGGACGATTGTTTTATAAAGACAACACAATGATTATGAGGAAGTAACGCGCACAAATTAATTATAATTATCGTCTTCTCATAATAATGATCCCAAGCTCAACCTGGTAATTAGACTTAATAACAGATGTTGCACTTAGACCACTAGCCAGTACTTTCCAGATACTAAAAGGTACATGGGAAAAAATAATGAAAGTGGAAAAAAATATATTTAGCAGATTTCTCTTTTCAAACTGGAAAGCAGCAGTAAACGAAGCAAATTAGACAACATTAGATACATCAGTTGAGCAACATCAACTTACACTCCAGAATGGACCTTGATGGAACCAGTAGGCTGGGGGATCCCAAAGGAGACCATTTCAACTGTGTCGTCATAGTAAGACGACACCCTTCCCAAACCATTAACTTCCGTAAACAGGTCAATTCTGGGTTGGGTATAGTCCTGCAACAGACAGAATAATTCATATTTTTTTTCCCAATTAATAATGAAAAAAATATTTTTTTTGTTCATCGGTGCAGTGGTGCATTTTGCAGTGGTGTAGAAAACACTACATCATGCCGAGTGTTGCTTGTAGTATTTTGGCGACCTTACTTAGCTGCATGAGAGGAGCAAAATGTTGGGAACACCTCTCAGTGTGTTTAAATGTAGGTCAGCGTAATACCGCAAAGGTGTAATATGCGGGGTACTCAGCTAAAATCCAGAATTGGTGGCGTAGTTCTTGCATTGATCTCATCAAAACGTGAAGATGTAAGTAATGTTGCGGCCAGTCAGTTGAACGAAGCGGATACACAAGTGGGGGGTGAAATGAGACATTTCGAGAGACAGATCCAAGGCAGCAACTTACGTTCACGGCCAGTCGAATAGAACCGATGGTCAAGGGTGTCAGCGATACAGGCTGGCCCTTCTCGTCAAGAGTTGTTGGGGCGCCATCGTCAGCCCACATGTTCACGATATGATCTGTATGACCTTCCTCAAGGGCAATAACACGACCTTGGAAGCCCTTGTGTTCATAAAGGAGCCAACTGAATACAAAACGACGATTACATTATTAGATTTGACGGATACTAAAATAATGTACATGCAAACCTCAATTCCAATAAAGTTGGCGCACTGTGTAAAAAGTAAATAAAAACAGAAAGCAATGATTTGCAAATCGTTTTCAACTGTATTCAATGGAATACACGACAAAGAAAATATATTTATTATTCAAACGGACAGGTTTTGTTGTTTGCAAATTTTGGATTTGATGACTGAAACACAGTCCACAAAAGCTGGGGCACGGCCAACAAAAGACTGGGAAAGTTAAGCAATGCTCAAAAAACACCTGCCTGGAACATCCCACAAGTGAACAAGTTAAATAGAAAGACGTGGGTGTTGTGATTGGCTAAAAAATATTGTTAACAAGCACGAATGAGAGCAAGGTTCAACACTTTAACAAATGCATGAGCAAATAGTTCAACAATTTAAGAACGTTACTCAATGTACAATTGGAAGGAATTTAGGGATTTCATAATCTAGGGGCTATAATATGATTACAAGATTCAGAGAATCCGGAGAAATGTAAAGGCGAGGTTGAAAACCCAATACTAAAGCCAGAGCCCTTCGATCCCTCAGGTGGCACAGCATTATGAAACACCATCATTGTGAAAACGAAATTGCCACGTGAGCTCAGGTACACTTCAGAAAAGCTTGTCAGTTACCAAAATTTGTCAAAGGCTTGCGAGTGCTTGCGTATGTAGCAGACATTTTTTTTTTGTCAGGGTTTGCTAAAGGTTGCAAAGATGTTCCTAAATAGATTTTACGGATTTAGAAATAAAATTCTTTGTGAATGGCTAACAAACAGCTTTGCAACCTTTGGCAAATTTTAAAGAACCTTGACTAAAAAACAATATTCACTATGCAGGGCTGAAGTCAAGGCCACATTTATCAAGTCCACAAAGTCACAGTCCAAGCCCAGATGAGATCAAGAGTAAATTTAAAGACAGAAAAATACAAGACTATTTCCGCAACCACAAAATTAGAGAAATACAAGTACGCTCAAATCTTTTAAGCCCTAGTCCTCAAATGCCAAGGAGCCCGAGAGAACAAAAAAAAAACCCTCTAGAGTATATTGTATATTACACAAAGTCTTGCCAGTATACGGGCTTAAAAAAAAAAATGTGTGAAGACACTATGATAGGTAAATACAGGTTTTGGACCAATATATGATGCCATCCAAGCAAAGTCTTTTTCAGGGACATCCCTGCTAACTTCAGAAAGACAACACCAAGCTACATTTTGTATGTGTGGTGGCGATGAAAATGTTGAAAATGTTTGGCGCATCATGTGCAGAGCAATATACAGAGACTGGACTGTTGAGCAACTAAAGTTGGACATCAAGCAAGCAAGGGAAAATTCAAAAAGCTTCAACAATTAGCATCCACAGTTCTCAAACACATATTGAAAGTGTTCTTAAAAGGAATGGTGATGTGACGCAGTGGTAGACGTGCTGCATTACCCCAGTAGAAGCCCCAAGGAGTAGACAAATGCTAAGTAACTCATACAATAATTGACCTAATAAAGCCAAAAGGACATTAGACCAGTAAAGCCTCCTTACCACCCTCGGATGACTCGCACCAAGATGACAGGAGAGAGTTTCATCTGTGTGGCATCCTCGACGTCACTACATAGCTCGTAGACTTCACCGCCAAAGTTGTCATGTTCGTGTATGAAAAGCTGGACCGGGACAAAGAGGTGATGTTACAATCTGAGGTGGGAGCACGGTTTTTATTACGAGTAAAAAATAGTAATGACAAAACATTCACTGATACCTTTCCAGGTCTTTTGTGGAACCCTTTAACCACAGGTGTCTGCAAGGAAATGTCATAAATAGCTAAATTTACATCCTGGTAAAATAAAAAAAACGATGTAAATGTGAAACATTTGTTGTGTACGCTTCATTGGGTGATTCAACTTTGGTAACAACAATCAGGCATCCCGTGATACTAACACCACGGGTATTAAAACTATGAACTGTGCGACATTCTAAAAGTCGTGGTTGCATCTTTCCCTCTTGTTTGCATCATATTGAAGTCAAAAAGCTCAGTGGAATGATCAAATGCCTACCTTTGTGTTTTTCTTTGGAGGATTCTTTGGGATGTATTTGATGGGTGGAGGTAGCTCAGCATTATTGATTTTAGGCATTAACGCCTTGTCCATAGTGCGTCGTCCGTCTGGATTCTGCTTGGTATTAGGTGCCTTTGTAGAGTCCCGGTCAGTCTTCGACTCTTCTCTGTCCTCAAGATTTCCCTCCGGCGGTTTGATTTGTGAAACCGAGTGCAGAGAAGAAGGGGAGGGGCTAATCGTTGATTCATTTGCGGCAACTTCACAACGGCCCACAGTGCAGCCTGCATCTCCCCTTGTCACACCCGTCATATCTAATTCATGTTCAGGAAAGGTTGCATCAACTGCTTCCTGCTTTCCAGGGGAGGGCACATTTTTCTGTTGTTTGGATGAAGTTTTATTTTGGTCAGCGGCTGCTTCCTCTTTGCGCCTCTTACCGGACCAAGGGGAACTCAGTAAGCTAGAGAGGAAGGAAATCCTTTCTATTCGGGATGATGGTTTCCCAGGCTCCTCTCCATTGTTCTGCTCAATCGGTGGCCCCACTTTTTCCTCATCAAGTAATTCCCTTTGGTCTTGGTCTATGGAAATGGAATCGACAGGCTCATGTTTTTCCATGGTCCGCCCTTGCCGGTTAGCTGCTTTTTGTTTTAACACCATTGCTGGAGATAGGTCCTTTAAGCCTTTGTCTTTCTTTCTCAAGCCAAACTGGAAGTGTTCGGGATCAAAGGTTTTCTCAAAATGATTCTCCCTAATGGCTGGCATAGCAAAAGGAGGAGATGGGGACTTTTTATTTGGGTGCTTCTTAAGAGGCACTGAGAAAGGGATGCCCCCTGCTTTAATGCTCCTGATGAACTCTTCAAACTCGTCTGATTCAAGAGATTCGTCTTCGCTGGCCGAGGCATCCGGTTTCCTTCTGTTGTCCTTTTTCGCTTTGTGATGATGTTCCACGTCTAACCAGCTAGATGGCGACTCCTCCTTCAGCTTAAGTCCCGCAGGTGGACTCGACAATTTCACTGCAGTGGGAAGAGGGGAGACACCATTAAGTGGTGGCTTTATTGGCTGTTGGGAACTATTCAGGTTTTTAGCTTCTTTATTGGTTTGCAGTTTCTTTTCTTTGGCAGTCTGATCAGATCGGCTACTTAAACCACCAGCGGCCAAGCGTTTTTGTTCTCCTTCCTTAATCTGACTGGGCGTTAACTTTTGCTCATCTTTTTGTTTCGATACGGTTTGAATAACTTCTTTTGAAGGTGTGTTGTCTGACTTATCAATCTTAACAGCATCTCCTTTACTTTCAGGATCTTTGGCAATCGTCTCAATAGGTTCTGCTGTTAACATTATTGCTTTACTTTCTTGGTTAACTTTTGAAACTTTGCAATCTGTGTACTGATGAGTGTTTTGGTCCTGTTTATTTATTTCCTCACGATCAGATCTGCCGTTTCCAGGGCACTCTTGCTTTTGGAATTGAACACTATCAATTACATCACCAACTTGAGCATTATTTATGGCAGCTGGGACTTCTTCCAAACATTTTCTTGAGGACCGATTTGTTTCTTTTGGGAAATTTTGAGTAGCTGAGATGTCAAAAGGCTGAGTCTCCACTGCTTTTTCAGCATTTAATGCCATTGCAGGATTATCAATTTCATCATGTTTGTCAACAGTCTTTAAGTGTACTCCAACAGGCTCACTCTCTTCTTGGTTAATAACTTCAGAGTTGGTACTCTTTTGTGAATTTTCATTCTCTAAACTTTTTACTGGTGAAGCATTTGTTTCACTATCTTCTTGAGTAAATTCAATTGTCTTTACTTCACGTTGAGTCTGTTTGTCTTGAATTTCATTGTCACTCCTGGCCGCCTCATCCAAAGTTTGCGCTATACCGGGTTCCAGTTCTTTCACTGTTGCTATAGTCTGCCGAGATTCAGCTGCACTTGTACATTCCTTCAAAGGATCCTTAATAGCTTCTTGGGAATCCACCATCTTGGTTATACTTCCACAGACTGCAGTGATTTCTTCTGCCTGCTGTGCTTCACTTTTTTGCTTTTCTGTGGCATTTACTGTTTTCATTTCCTCTTCTGAAGCCAGCAGTAAAGATTCATTTTCTGATGTTAGCTGTGTGGATTCATTTGCTTTGGGGATGGCTTTCTCTGTTTTACTCTCTGTGTTTAACGGCTTGCGCTCCCTCATGCAGTTGTCGCCCATCACTGCTGGGTCATTCAGCTTTTCATTACACATTGAGTCTTTTCCCTCCTTTTTAGACTCTTGTATTTGTGAAAGAGACTCTTTGTCTAGCTGACTTTCAACATTCTTGGATGCTTCATAAACAGCTTCCTTCTCTCTGTCTATTGACTCTGATGTTTCCTTGCCAACCACCTCTTTACTTTTCTCCTTTTCAGTTGTATTTTGTACTGAATCTATGGCCATTACGGAAGGCAACATATTTTCATCACTTGCACTTGTAATTGGTACCTCAGTGATTTCACAATCCTTCACTTTATCAATGGTGTTTAAAGAAATTGACGGTGTTGCTGAAATAGCCCTTTTCAGCTCAGAATCATGGTCTTTTGAAGCAGATTCAACATTTGCATTCTCTTCAACTGGTTCACTGGAAGCGCCGTCCTGGTGAGAGGGTATCATGTTGTCACATTGAAGAACGTCACCTCGGGCAGTGTTCACAGAACTATCCATTACATTATCGTGAGCTGCATTAACACGTTGCACCATCACTACTGACTCTTCTACAATGACGTTTTCCAGTTTTGTGTCATTTGTTAGGTTGACTGTCTCTGAAAATACGTTATCCTTCGCATTCTCTTTTTGCAGTTTCGGTGCAGTGCTGTCGCCTTGGAGATGAGATGAATTTTCTGTTGAAGGCTCCGATATTGGTTGTTGACGGGCTTCATGCTCTTCTACCTGTCCGTTAGTCTCAGAATTGGGTACCACTTTGGCCGGTGCTACCTCCGCTATTGCATCGTTTACTTTTTTAACTTTGTCTCGAAGTTTTGTAACCACTCTCTCATTCTCTTTGATTGTATGAGCCTTTGAAATGCTTCCTTTAGGACTATTAGTGAGGACCTTTTCGAGCCCCTGTGACGCTCTCGTTTTCTCTTTGGTTTCACTGGCACAAGAATGATTTGTGTGTGTCACACTGTGTTCTTGTTCCTTGTGAGACACAGATTTAACATGAAGTGTAGTCACAGCGGTATTGTCTTTAAAATGATCAGGCTCGACACTGTCAGCGGGTTTGACGGCTGTCTCTGTATTACTGTTTGGACGTAAACTGCCTTCTTTTGGTGTAGACATGTTTGACGAATCACCGCTTGAAGCCTGTTGATTTTTCCTTGATTTGATATTGGCAGGGCTCCTCTGGCTTCTTGTTGGGATCTTACTTGGAGATGGGGGACCAGAACTACTCGATGGAGTCTTTGGGTTTGGTTTGCTAAACTTTGATTCTTTTTTATCTTGGTTGGTGACAACTGGGGTGTCAGTTTCCTCATGGCGTTGTCTCGTTTTAAAGATGTGAGTCAATGGTTTTAGTGACAGGATGGTTCCTGTTGGGCACAAACACACAAATGTTCATTAAAACCATCAAATCATAGAACATGACAAGCTCCAACCCTTCCCCAAATTTCAAGTAAGGATGTAATACAGTATTTGTCATGCCTTTCATAAAACAATTTTTTGGAGTTGGCAAAAATAAACCAAAGTAATTTCCTCACATCGGGACTTCCAATCGTATTTATGGGAAGCTACTGCTGCACCAATATGATAGATAATTAATATAGGAAAAAAAATAAAAAAAATCTGAGCTGGTTCTAACATAGAGGACCTGGCGAGCAAATTTTCTTCCGGCAGGAAATAAGTATCAAAAATATATCGTCTAAAAATTTAACCTGCATAGGTAGAGTTAAAATCCAGTTTTAAGATTAAGCCAATTTGTAGAGGACGTGAAACTTAAGGAGTCTATCACAAGAGTTCTTTTACCTTTCTTGGGACTTCTAGGGGGAGGAGGGATCTCACTAGCAGCTCTTTCCACATGTGCTGCTGCTTGCAGGTTTGGGCACGTCTGGGCTTGTTTGTGTCTGTCCGAGTCTACTTGATCAGAGGTGACTTTTCTGCAGTTGGTTTCATTCGTTTTAGGTGCGTCATTGATTGACTTCTTAGTTGGAGATGAAACAGGCAGCCGGCTCTTTGGTGTTAAAGAAGCATGTTTCTCCTGATAGGACGGTCCTATTTTAAGTTCCTCTTCCACTCCATTTACTAAGTCAATATGTTCAAAAACATTGTGAATATCCTTTGGTTTTTGTTTCACGGGATCAGTCAATGCTTTAGTTGAAGAAATGTCAGATGAGCGAGTGCGTACGTCCTTTTCCTCGACAGAACTTTGTTTCCTGACGCATTTGGTTGGCGACACAAAAGATTTCACAGATTCATCACAGAGTCTTGGGTTTTTCTGTAGTTTGGGAATCGATGACGAGCCATCAACGTCTGTCGTTTTATCTGTTGATGCTACTGATTTTATATCACCATCTGATATTTGCCTTTTGGGGATTTTAGACTTTATGACACCGCTCGTGGATTTCTCTTTCAATGGTGTTATCACAGACACCGTTTTATCATTGCTCTGTTGCTTTAGTGACGGTAGATCACTGGATGTTGTAACTTTAATGTCCTCTGTGGAGCCCTTTGCTTTTGTTGCCACATTTTTGGCCTTGCCTCCTGCTGCCGTTGCCAAGGGTCTTGCTATGCTTTCAATGGTACGCTGGTTTTCAGCCGCTACTTTAGCTCCCGTTTTAGAGGCCGTTGCCAGGTTATTCCCATTGCCTCTTATTCCAGATAAACCAGTTTGTAGTTTTGCTCTGTGCATATCAGGGGTTACAAGGGTATCCTCAATTTCAGATGTCTGAGTGACAGTATTTTGTTGAATTAAAAGTTCAGACGTGTGTCTTTCTCCGGTTTCATCAAATGGTGTGAATGACGGAGTAGCTGCATGTCTATTTTCATCAGAGTTGTGGTTTTGAAGCCGTAACAATCTGGAAAGAAAGACAGAAGAATACATGAATAGATACTTTTAGGATATCATGTATTTATGAAAGTTTTAAAAAATCTACACACACCAGCTCAAACACCAGGTTTTTGTGATAAAAAACAAAAAAAAAAACAGACCATGTTAAATCATTGCAAAGCACATGGTTAAGTATTCATTAATCTACCCAAATAACAAGGAAGAGCACCCAGCAGCGGGAGCCTCAAGCCACTTGGTGGACTGATGAGAGGGAGTCATGTCAAGAAGAATGTTCAGAAAACAATTGGAATTGAGGAGCATCACGGTGAGGGGCTGGTGCCTCAAAAACGATCAACATCTGTTGTTTGGACTTTCCAGATTCCGGCCAAGTGAAGTTAACAAGATAATATTCAGTTAGCCCTTAGAAAATTAGACATTTTGGTGTTCATTTTATGTTTTTGTTATTTAGCATTTATTCTAAAATGACAGTTTATTTTTAGATTGTTTGTTGTAAAGTGGAGCAATAAAAATACATCTTTTCCATTAAATTGTTAATAATTGTTATTGATAATCAAGATTACAATAAGCAAAAAAAAAAACACGAATCACGATTATTTTAGTAACAATGGAAATTGTGGTTATTCAAATTATTACTTTTTTAAAACGAAAAAAAATTTAATTATTGGAAATATCACGACAAATCAAATTTATTTTCTCTTAAAATTAAAAAAAATATAATAAATGCAAATGTATAAATTTGAGTATGGTTTCCATTGAGCATTGGAGTTTACCTGCTATACACGTAAATAACCATAGAACTGTCGTAAGAGCAAAATAAACACTTTCAATAGAACGTCCACATTTTGAACTCAAGTACTATTTTTAAACGTTCAATATATAATAATATATACTGTTTATATAAATCGCTTTCGATGATCACGCCAATTTTGTAATTGTTGAGTGCAATAATCGTAATTGAATTTCGATTAATTGCACAATATTGATAATAATAATCATGATTATCATTTTAGCTATAACTGTGCAGCCCTAGTTACAGTGCTACGACACAAAGCAAACTAGGGCTGACTCTCCAAGAAGTCTTTTTTTGTTTTTCATAATGCTGCACGTGGGAAATTAACCAAAGATAATTAGCATCTATGAGAAGAAAGCAGGAAAAAAGTTGCAAAAAACGGGGCCAGCAAAAAAACATTTGACTCATCCCGGTAATCACGATCACTATCGTCTTAAGTCAACAAAGTAACTAAGACATATTTTTGCTGTTGATGTTAACAATTGTGATATCACTGATGACTCGGGTCACTACTATAAAAAATCTATAATCTCTACTACTCACAATAGGCGTGATTGTGAATGATGCCATTGCAAATGCGCTGCATTAAGGATTGGCTAAGAATTTTGACAGCTTCACTTATTTAGCAAAGTACGCAATCGGTAATATGCATGGTCATTTTGTAAATAATACACAAGTAATAATAGATTAAAAAAAGCCGTTTAGAACTTGATTTCTTTACAATAAAGAACAATACAACTAAAAGTATTTTTGATTGAGTAACTCATTTTTTACATTGACTTGAAATTTAGGGGAAGTGGATAAAAAAAGAAATTAGTAAATATATGAATCTGGTTAAACACAAACCTTGCAAAAGAAACACCCTGCAGTGTATTGAAACATATCAATCAGATACTCTTCAGGCAAACCAAAGTTTACAGTAGTCACAGGTTGTGCATCAAGGTTTTTAATGACTAACTTCCTCAGTTGGTGAAGACGCACGCAGAGTGCAAAAGTTATGGCAAGCTAATTGAGAGAGATATTTTAAGCTTTAAATGTTTAAAAACTGCCACCACTCTGTATTATTAGATCCTCCCAATATGAATATTTCAGTGCATCAGTCACTACGTGTTGTTCTCCTCTCGAACAATAGCACATGGGAATCCTAAGATCAGGTTGCACGAAGGCTTAACACACCTGCTTTCTTTTTCTCCATTCAAAGGGGCTTTTCAAACACAAAGCAGACTAAAAACATGTAGATACTCACAAATTCTTCCTTGGCTGTTCAGAAGTGTTTGAACTGGAATCTGGGTCGTCTTGCTTGTTCCTTTCCAAACTTAGCTCTGGGCTACGGCGCACTTGATGGGCCACAACCTTGGGCTTTGAAGGCAGATTCACAGTTTTGCGTGTAACACAAGTTTCTTTTGACCCTTGTTTCTCCTTAAGTGGGAGTTTCTTTGCGTCTGTGCCAGTGTTAGGCTCCTCCGGCTGCCGTAATGTCATTTGCAAATCCCCGGTAGTTGGCGTGGAGGAGGACAACTCTGGCAAGCTACTCGTGGTGTCTGCACTCCCCTGAGTAATCGACTCATCCTCAGGAAATACAGTGACAGGTATGGCCAGCAAGGGAGGCGAAAGTGGTATGAAAGCCTCCTCCTCCTCCTCCTCCTTCTTCTTCAACCTATCCTCGCTCATGTCCTCCCTCCCAAGTCTCTCCTCCTCTCCCAGGTGAGTTTCGACTAATATGGCTGTGAAGAGTTGAGTAGGAGATTCAATAGCTGCCCCTTGGTCTCTTTTCGGTGAATGGCTTTGTGCTGAATTTTCCCGGCCAACATCTGGAGGACCCTCTTGAGTCAAGATGAGGTTAGTTGCAGGTAACTGAGAGCCCATTCTTATTCCCTTTAGGGTCGTGCTGTGGACATGTTCTCCAACTCTAACTGATGTTTTTGTTGTTGATAAGCTTATGGAAGTTAAGTTAGGTGACTTTGGAGGTGAGACATTGTTGGGAAAGGGAATTTTAAGTGTTGGCAGGTGGGATGGGGTATCAATACCACCTACAGTCAGACTTTCTGCCTTCTTTGCTGTGATATCCTCCAAATTCATCTGCAGTCTTTTGCTTACCTCCTCAACCACTGACTCTGCAAATCCTACCTCTGAATTTGAATCTGAACATGGCAAAGTAGTGGTTGCAAAGTCCAGAGCAGTGGGGGTCACATTCCCTGAATTCCTTTGACTACTGCCGGTGCTCTCCATGCACAAAGGAACCTCCCTCACACTGCTACAGCTACTGCTGTTGGAGTCTGCAAACGGAATATCTGCCCCATCAGTGAATAAAGAGACCACACTAGAGGTACTGGGGCTGGAGCTGTGGCTGAGGGTGCCTTCACTGTCCATTCCAGCCCGGGGATCGGTCTTGGTCAGCTTGTCATCTTTTCGAGAGGGAGTAGGAGTCTTTGAGCCATCGTCCGGCTTAAACAGGCTTACATTTGGGGATGAGGGGGACGTGGGTGAACCTGGACAACTTGCATTGAGTGTGTCTGAGGTGTCACTGCCTCGGCTCCTCCTCTTCTTGGGTTTGAAGAAGTGACTGAGACGATTCAACACACCTCTTTTCTCCTCCGAATTCTGACAAAGCACAGACAAGATGCGGAGTCAGGACAAATGTCCAAGCGGTGACAGTGGCAACACACCCATACATTGCTATGTGAATTATCGAAAAGCATAAAGGTCAATTTGTAAATAATTCTGAATTATGGGTTATCGAAAATGTTCTGATGATTTACAATTGCACATTTTATTTTACGTTTAAGTAACATCGTAAAAATTAGTAAACAATTTGGCAGTACCAATATTTAAATAGTTAAAGTGTGGCGATTGTAATTATATTCTTTGTTATTTTTAATACATTTTCTCAAAGAACAAAACAAACAAAAAAAAACCGCCTCAAGTTCTCAACACCGAAAGACAAAAGCCAAGCTGAGATGAATAATTAACTTAGTGGATATAAATATAAAACTAGACACAAAGCTCAAGGGTTACCTTCTGACCCATGCATGAAGGAAACAATGAGCTCCAAATCCAATGCAAGAGCTAGATGAGGTGTTTCAGTTTTATTTGGATAATACTGAGAAGGAATTTTAAAGCATTTCTTTCCCTGTCTAGTCACGAGGAGCAAAATATTAGCACTTCAGAGGCAACAGCTGTGACTAAAATGTGACCGGTAATAATCACACCTCTGACTATGGTCCATATTATTCACAACCCAGTGAGGACAATTCAAAAACAAGTTACATACCATGTGACTAGCTGCAATAGTTCCTTACAGACTGAAGTGAAATTAATTCAAACAGCGCAGACGAGCCTCAGAACAGCTGTCATAGGAACCATCTCAAAATGTAGTCAGTCCTACCCGTACGAGTGACAACAAACAGCACTGGTGGCTCTGTGAGCAGAGTGTCTGCCTTGAGGGCAGGGCCATTTGCATTAGCAGCAACATTGAAAAAGTACTCGAGAAAATGACAGCTCACATGGCAAATGAGCAATTTACCGGATGAGAAAATTAAAAGGGTGTGGAAAAGAGGGAAACCTCACCCTTCCTCAATCTGAAGGGACGGCACTATATCTGATTACTAGTCTCTCGCTGTCATATGCATCATTTGTTCCGCAACAACAATCTAAGATGATCTTGCTCTTTAAATAGTGAATTCAAATACCAATCGCTCAGAGTTTGTCACATTTGTTTTGACATTTCTGGAATAAAAAGCCAAAATAGAAAACCCTTCCACACAGCGCCAAATGGTATCAGTATTTGACTAAACAATGAGACGTTCAAGGCTGGGATTTCCAGTTCATGTTTAAACAGAATAAAAAATACACCTATGTAGCCTCTGTTAGATCTTAAAGGTCATTATTTTCCAGATAGTATCATACTCTCAACACCCATGCCACTGTACTGTACCTCCGACTTGCTTCTGCCACTCTCTCAATCCAATATGGAAAAACCTTCACGGTGTTTCAGTTCATATTTGAGCCTTAATAACGGCTCCTTGCTGTTCCCTCTTCAAAAAAGCCTCCACTTGGATTGATTCATAATCATAGGTCATCTTATTTCTTTAATACAACATGACAGAGCTTTACGCCCATCTTCCTCGAACCCATATCAGCAACAGCGCGCACATGCTCACACTCGCACTAAAACTCCCACGTAAACTCTCGCAAGACAGTCACACACACCACTGCTACATTTGTGCTTAATGAAAGTACTGTAACTCAAAGTTCAAAGTCAAGCATGAGTTGAATTCATTGTTGAAAATGTAGATATGTGCATTCTTCATAAGCAACAGCAATTAAAAGGTGGGACAGAGTGGCCGAGCAGGTTTGTCAGGTTCAGATAGTAAAATAGCCTTGGGACACTGACATCCAGCAGGATAATGCTCATCTTGACTTATGCTGGATATTATGTATGTTTGGGGAACTGACATGTTAATTTGCGACCCCTGCTGGCAGAAATGAGTTAAGACAGTCCAAACGTGACAACAACAATCAGGATTAGAAAAATATGTGGTGACAAATAATTGTAATCAATTTGACAGCTATAATTATGAACTATTATACAGAGCTACATTATAGACCAACTGTATGCAGTAACAGCGCTGTCATTTGATTCAGCAGATGCTGATTTATTTACTTTTCAGCAAAATGCAAAGTCAAACTTGCAAAATTTCCTGGTTAGGTGCACATGAATCAAGCCAATGCCACAGTAATTGAATAAATCATGCGTCATAAAAGTGATCATTAGCCACCTTGTCTTGAAGGTGCAATTATTCTAATTGAGGTTGCGGCAGATGGGCGGGGTCAAACTGGACTGAGTTTCTTTTATGTCCCCAAGCAGTTGACCAATATATTACAAACAACAATGTAATGCAGTCCAACTGAACTTTAACCGCAAAACGTTGTGAAAAATTCCAGTTGAACTTATCAAGGTGTCAACATCACCTGTATTTTATCACTCGACTATTACTGGTTTTACTTCATTGGTGGCATTTTAATTTAGAACATGTTCGGTAAATACGGATAATGTTTATCCTAAATGAAGAGAATGGCAGTTCTAAATATGTATTAATGTCAAACTCAGAAACAAAACTTTAAACAGTACAATGCAAATTATAGTTGGTATCTGGACATTTTTTAAATTCAAAACACCTCACATATTTTGTGTTCATGTATTAACACTGACCTTTAAGTACTTGGATGGCGAAGTGGAACTTCCTTGCTGAGTCATGTTGAAGTAGATCATGGATTTGGAGTCAGAATGACGGTCCCAATCCGATTCAGCCTGGATGGAGTACGCTGTCGAAACACTCATCTGGTCGTAGCTCCTGGTAAAGCAAGGCGGGAAATAGAAAAGGGATGGGGGGCCGGGGCAAGAGGATATGAGGTCATTAGCTTTTTTTTCTCCTCTCACTGTTCAGTGGGTCTTTACAAAAGATTTCACTCAGGCTTTGCTCCTATGTCCCACTGAATAACGATGTATTTTCCCAAGACAAAAGTTACTGTTCTGCGGTGCACTGATATTTGTTAAAACTCCAGCGGCCCATTGCTTTCTGCCTTCAAGTGAGTTTGAATGTTTAAAAAAAAAAAAAAAAAGGAAAAACTAAACACAATATGAGAGAGACACAATATGACACTTGGTTCAAAGTAGGGTACCACGTTCACCGAGCAATTAGAGGGCCTTTGCGGATTCTGTCTCATGTGTGAGGTATGAGGAACGTTTATCTGCTGCTGTAGATAATGTATTAGCACAAAGTATGGACATAAATATTACACCTTGACCCATTCTAACCAAAGATTTGGAATATGAAAATAATGTGTTGTGCTAAATGCAAATAATAAATAAATCATACTAATGTGCTGAAGCACCATCGTTCAGCTACTTTATTTTTTTTGCTTAAGTCTACTCGGTTACTTTTTGTTTAACAAGGCAGATGTGACGAAAGAAATTAAGAAACTTTTTATCAGAGCCAAGACAGGAGTCTGCAATAAGATGTTTTCTCCACAAGGGGGCAGAGGCAGATAATTTTTTCACTGACTATTAGCAGTTTACTCACTGATTGTGGCTGTCCTCCAGACAAGCTTCCTATCAGTTAATATGCAAAAAAAACTCCATCAGGTTTGTGCCTTATTTTGTACACCATAGCACAGAGTTTGCATTGCATCACCTCACCTCACCTCACCCATTTGGCTCATAGAGTATAAGGCACATTTTGGTCAACTGCAGGCTTTCTTTCTGTTTTTTCAGCACATATGTTTTCCAGTACACAAAGCAAGTTACATAAAGACAAGACAAGATTAATTTGTTGCTGAAACACTTGAGAACCCAGACCTCATCCCAATTATTTTTTATTTATTTTTAAATTTTTAATTTTTTTTATTTTTATCTAATTTATATATTTATCTGAATTATTGTTGTATTGCACTGGAGAGGGGAGCTCTCTAATCTCATTGCACACTTGAGTACAATGACAATAAAGGGATTTCTGATTTCTGATTCTGATTAACACGACAAGAACTGAGATTTTGAGCCAGACCCTTTCTTAGGTTTAGTATAACTAAAAATGTTTTCTCTGGATGGAAGGAAAAACATTCCACAGCCACTTTGAATACTTACAGCAGGTGGTTAAACATTTAGGAATTTAGATTACATGCAGTATACAGCAAGTCATTGTCTCCTAAAGTTTCAAATGGAAACATGTCAAGTCATTGTTTTGAGTCTAAAGTGGTCAATATACGTCTTCCACAGCGTGAGTTGATCATGAGGAAACATGCAACCTTTAACCTCACTGGTCAACCACTGAAGAAGCTGCCTGATCTTATGACACTGCAGCCTAATTTACAACTTCAAAGTGTCTGGATGAATATTAGAAACAAGAGCACACGGTGGGCTCAGGTAGAGACCCCAATGCATTGAATCATTTTAAAACTATGAGGGGAAGAGTCATGGATTACGCAACCTTTGACACTGCTGGATTAACTCGAGTCTGTATATTCAGTGTTCATGTGACTTGTGCAATCGAACATTCGGTCAATCGAAAAGCAATAGTGGATTCTGTGTGTCCCCATTTAAAACCAACCCCTGATCTTGTTTCAACGCATTTGGGTGAAATCGAGCTTCCTGTCAACACGAGCGTGAACCAGCCCCAGCTTGTCTGAACTTTGTCACTTAGCAGCAGACAAAAACTTTGCTTTTCAGTGCACAACACATGCAAACGTCTTTTGCAATGTTCACTGAAATGGCACTGACTTCTCAAATATTCAGCCGTGTGTTGGTGTTTTTCAACGAATTCCGCAGGACAAAGGGCAAAATTGAACAAAAGCAACTGAGAAAAGGAACAGAGAACACAGGGCAGGGGGAGGTCAGTGTTGAAGAGCTGCAATTCTTCGAGCCCCCAAGTAATGTTTCTGTATGTATGACCTCATGCTGCAAATATTGCATATATGGAAGGGCCAACTACAAAAGACTGATAAAGGGAAGTGATTCTTTACTTGTCTCCAGAACTATTTTATTCGTAGACTAATGCTGCACATTTAAAAATGAACATTTTATACTTTACCAGTACATAGAGAATGACCAAAAACAACAACTCCGGAGTATTAAATTAGATATTTAATGTCTAACGTTATAAACACAAAATTACAAAACATGCTTGTTTTTTTTAATATATATAATCAATCAATTTGAATCAGAATTTCCCTTCCGCACGTCAATGGGATTTTAAATGGACTTTTTTCTAAAACTGCTAGCAACGCTTTTAAGACAAAACATGTCTTGGGTTTAAATATAAAATGTGTGTAATTATTTTTTCTGTTTGCTTAGTTTGCAATTTAAACAAGTTTACAGCACGCCCAGGGAGGGAACTATCACATCATGTCACATGCTTGTGCGCAAACAGAATGGTGCATTCAGGGCACTTTCACAACGTCTGGAACTCCGCATCTGCACGCTGTTGGGCACATCGAGTGTTTTATATTTTTCTTCTACTCTGTTTTTAAGATTGTGAGAAGCCAAACTCAAAACTACGAATAATCCTCAAAGTCTTTCAGGATTTGGGCTGTTCATAAAACTCTGGACTGGTTTACTTACTGCGACGTAGCGCAACCAACCTAACACTAAATAGGTGTCAACAGCCCCTCATTGTACCATGGTAAGCAAACAGTCAGTGAGGTCCACAAACACACACGTCAAATCGGTAATACAGATCCTCTGTATACATTTGAGCAAGGCAGCGAAAAGGAATCACAATTTCTCTGAAGGGTATTGTTAGAAAATGAAAGGGAAAACATATTCGGTTGCTGCTGTGGATAACTGGTTATTAAAGTCTATATGATCTTTTAATCCTTTTTTTTTAAGGAAAAACTAGAAGCAATGCAAAACTTGAAATTGTTTCACTTGTCATTTGACATCAAAGTTAAAGTTGAGACAATTATAAAACGTTCTGTCTAATTGCAAAATAACTGCTATAACTTTCCGAATTGCTTCTAATGGGCGAAAAACAGGTACCAATATATCTGCTAACACGAGTCCTCAATGTTTGTTTAGAAAGAGCAACTGTGTTTGGGAGTGCTTGGAATATGACAGTTTGCCAGATGTTGGGTGTGTCCGAAACGCTCCACAGACTGCAGCCACTTCACTTCCCTTGGAACTCATAACCAACAGGAGAGCAGAAACATAGACCAAGACATTTTTTTTTTTTTTTACAACATGCAAACCATGTATAGCACTTTTTAACATACAATCAGCTGTTCCCCACTTCATTTATAGCCTCCAAACTTCAGCCAATCAGCCCATATGAATGTTCAACATACTTGAGTATGACGAGAAGGAGTTTCGGGCTCGCTCTTCCTTTTGACTGGTCATGCAAATAATTATTGCAAAGGGAATTGGTGACTTTTTCCTGACTGACAAAACGTTGGTCTTTGTTGGCGCAATGTAAATAATCCATTACTGCGAAAACATCAGATTTGAAAGCGTTACAAGGTCATGAACAGAAGTTGGTGGTGATGGTGTAAACGTTTTGGACACCCTGGTGAAAGATTTTTACCAATTTATTCATTTGCACCGTCATACTAAATTTTGTGATTGCTGACAGTTTTTTTATGCATTTCCTTTGGTTTAAGCACAATTACGAAATGTGAAGTTAAAATATTTGACGAAATTGTAAAGTCTTTTCAAAGCTTTTGAAGTGTTTCCTCGGGTGAAACAATAACATTGTGACATTCCTTTAACAATAAGACCTTTCTTCTGCTACAAAAAAATGCATTGGACGAATCCCAATTGGACTGTGTAAAAAAAACACTCCTTTTTTACTTTCTACAGTTATGTCAGCTGTGTCGCTCTATGTGTGAGAAAATGATGTGCACATCTTCAAATTCTGCAAGAGCATGTGTTCTATGTAGGGGCGTTACATATAATCTTGATCAAATGTTTTCCTAACTACCTCAAAAACCAGAGGTATTTTTAAAACACGCAAACCCCAAAAGGGTTCTCATCGCAAAATGAGCCAAGAATCCAACAGACTTCCAAGAACAACTGCTTGCACCTTTATGATGTAACGCAACTCCCAGGAGAGCAGCTTCAAGTGAAAACAAATAGAATTCTTAGTTTCTGATTCTGCCGCTCCACATCAGAAGAATCCAATCTTCCGCAAGATCTGCACCAGAATCAAACAAAACATTGACATCTCAAACTCACCCTTGAACCTAAAGCTGCTCAGTAGGACTCAAAGAGTTGGCGTGGAAATTATCATTCAGCACTACAATCAGAAATTCATATCCATCCTGATGTTCTGTTATAGGGTCACACGAGCAGCAGTTAGTGCAGTGTCAGCCACAAAAAAAAAAGTTTGTACAAAATTTACAACGTGCTACACGGAGAAATCAATCAATGAAGCCGAACGAAGAATATTGTCCATGAAGTGAAAACCGCGCTTGAGAAGTACTTAGCTGAACATTTCTATCACCGCACAGAAACGAGTATTCCAGAAAGGTGATCCAGTCGAAGGCTGCGGCAATTACGCAGCTGTGGGAATAATAAAAGGGGAAATAGCCAACCTTAAACAATAGCATGAGCAGCGCACGTTCTTTTTATAGATTAGAAACAGAACGTGCTATGTCACATTTCACCAGCGGCTCGCTGGGGCAGCGTCATCCATCAAATTTATAAAGAAAACTTAAAATATGGAAATGCATCCAAAAATGTGTCAATAAAGAGGCACAGTTAATCCCCTTCAAAAATGATGATAACTGAAGTTATTCCAACAGTGGCTTTCCTGTTTATAAGAAAATGGCAGCACAGCAAATCAAAGCTTTTCCAACTAACGCAATAAATCTGACTCACGTCCTATTGACCAGATGAATTCCTGCAGAAAGACTAAAGATAGATCAAGTGGAGGATGACCTGTTCCTTTTTCCTGACTGAACATTTGACAACAACAAAGGCAGAATTCGACAACAAATTGCCGAGTGATTGCTAAGAGTGGGTAAAATTATCGATTTGTTGATGCTTTGCCAAACTGCCCCTTGCAAATCCATATTGATTCAGTAAATCCTCAGAATAAATCAAATGACTGTGATCATACAAAAGGACCTTTGATCATACGGTGTCGTAAGACACAGTTGAAGACAGCGGTTACCAAGATGTCAACATGTTCGCTACTTTTGTCCTCCATATGTACAAACAAGGCATGTGCAAATATTAGTTTGTTTTTTGTTGTTTTTTTTAGATGTTTTAATGTGACATTACATGTCACGTTTACACAGTAAGGTTAAATAGTTTAAAAAAAAAACATTCTCCAATTTGTGCATTTTTAATTCTTGTTGAACCAGAGTATTTTACTCTCTCTAATTGAATCATGATCTGAGAAAAAAAATTGAAGTGCAACCAAAAGAAAGTCATAACATTTGATGACTCCAAAGCGTTCTCCTATACGAGACGTCATGAACAGGCACACATGGTTCCAACGTCTTTTTTTATATAGTGCCAGGTGCATTTTTTTGACTGTCTGCAGTTTAATTTTCAAAAGTCTTGGGGGATTTAAAGATGTTCTGATGTGAACATCCTTCTGATAGTTCTTCGAGTCCTTATCGTAGTAACTGTCGGAGATGCACGCAAATCTTTTGCATGGATTGTAACGTGACAGCTTTAAGCACCGTTTCAGCACATGGTCTCGGCACAAGTGTATTCAGTGGTTGGCATGTTTGTGCCACTGGCTTGAGGTGTGGTGTGTAATGCTTGCGTGGGTCTTCTCTTGGTCGTATGGCTTCCTCCCACATTACAAAAAAGTTGCATAATTGAAGACTAAATATAGGCGTAAATATTTTGGTTTTTTTTCCGTTGCCCAATATCAGCTAGGATGAAGATTCCAGGTCAGGCAAGACCTTAATGAGGACAAGTGATATGAAACATGAACGGATGCAATATGCCGTACACGGACGGGTGGACACAAGCATGCACACAAAGATTCCTGAGTTGGGCTGGCTGTTGCTCTACTCTGCATAGACGCTGTGAGGAGAATATCCTGTTGTAACTGCTTTGACTTTCAATAACGGCTGAAGAGTTAACAGCTGAGGGTTATTATTTTTGCACTTTCATTTATTTTGAACAAAGACAAAAACTCAGAGAGTCGTCAATTTTATTTTGCACTTGTGTTAATTTATTACAAATTAATCCTAAATTCAGATTAAGTTGTTTGTGTTTAACACATACTCTCTGTTGGAGGTTGGCTGTTCTGCCTTTGATCATAAAAAAAAAAATTAAAAAAAACAAAAAACAAGAGGACTTTCTCTAAAATGATCGGTCAGTGGTTTAATAGAAATGTTTATATCAAAAGTACTAGTGATATCAGTTACTTGGTGGCAGTATTGGTGAGAGCTTGAACTGAATATTCGTACTGGTATCGGTCTGAAAAAAAAAAGTCTTATCAAACATACATAGCTGAAATTATTTATTCTAAATAATATGTTGTTGTTTTCGCATTTCATTGATTGCAAAGCAATACAAGTCCATCAGGAAAATACGTATATTTAATGCCCATAATTAATATTACCTGATTCGTTTATAAAAACAACAGGAAACAGGCATTTTCACCCGCACTATGCAGAATCCAGGCAATTAGTTCACAGTCGCATTGGTTAAAATACTGACTAAAAAGTGAATCAATTTCAAGCCACTGAATCGTTTTGGATCGTATCGAACTAAATACGTCCTTGAATCGTATCAGACGCAACAAATCATTGATAAAACGAATCCTTACACCCCAAGAAATAGCATTGCACTATGACCAACTGTTATCTGATTTCTGTATTGAAATGTGTGCAGTCAAGTAAAATCAATCGCATCAGTTTGAAAACAAACATTCTGTCATCAATATTAGTGACAACCAGCTGATGCATTTTTAAGATCCGTTTAAAAACTACTAATGAGCACCTCACGAGCATTATAAATGAGGGAGGAGAATTACATTAAATGGAGTGTAACACTTTAAATGTGTCTCATTGTCTTTAAATTGTTTTCAATGTCTTAACTTTGTTTTTGATTTGATTTTAAAGGAGGAAACCTGGTTAGTTAGTTTGCGAATCACAATTCACTGCTGTGGCGATTACCTGGCCTACTGTGATCCAGAATTGGAAAAACAACTTGATACGGGAGCTATTTTGCTTAAGCTTGCAGGCAATACCTGATAGTTCAGTTGAATACTGTTGAGCTCATACAGGGTACATATTCAAAACGACTTAGGGAGAGCTCAGGTGTTTTGGTGTGCACCTACGTATGGCCATGTATTCACACCCACCAGAACAAATTGTTCCAGGTGGGTAAATAAACACCTATTCAACTTAACTGAACCAGACAAGGCGGTTTTGAAAACACACGATATTCTTAGCGGAGCACAATAATAATAATAATAATAATAATAATAATAATAATGATAGCATGGACATACAAGTGACTTGTCTTTTCTCATTCAAAGGCTAATGGGTGCTAACACAAATTTGTAAGTAATAAAACATTCACCTGTCCAAGTGTGGGCACAAAAACAAGTGCTCACGCCTTAAGGACAAATGAAAAGTGAGACAGCACAACACGGAGAACCTGATCAAGCTAACAGCAAAACCTCTCAAGTGCACTAAAGGTGCAAGAATATGGATTTAACCAAAATACTCTATACAACAAAACAATCTAAATAACACATTAACACTTTTCAGTGAGAGCTAACTTAACCCTCACAAAGGCTTGTTGGCGTAAAATGACATGTGCAGGCAACAATGAGTCACAGTTGCGGCCGCTCAGCTATGCATACTTACATCCCTCATGTTACCTTCCAAGCCCACCTGGTGTATTTGACTGTGCTGACGCCTCTAGCCTCGTCTTCTGATATGCGGCTGCATCATTTGAGTCATGAAGTGACACTCCTTCATGTCAATCAGAGGTTAGCAGAACCCTGAGTTTCTCCAGAATATCAATAAAGCAGAACCCCCGTACACTCCTGGTTTGGTACACGCAAATTTGCATATTCTCACCACCCAAACAGTATTTTTAATTTTATTTTCGAAAATTGTTTTAGTTTAGTTTAGATTTTTTTTATTATTCGCAATGTTTCTCAGCGTTTGTTGCTGTTTCCATTCCAGTGTCACTTCTACACGGATTCTGGCTATTCACGGGTCTTAAAAGATCAAAGACAATTCACCGCCGTATGACCGTGCCCCAGAGGACAAAGCAGGTATAGAATCATTTAGTACACCCTCACAGAGTCCTGAAATCAGTTACGCAAAATAATCTCGCCACATTAGAAGATCACCGTAAACATTCAACATCTGTGACCTCCAACATCACAAATGATCAGTTTGGGCCTTGCAGCAGCAACCACTTGTAATTTGGAATGTGTGGAGTGATTTACGGCTTAATTTTTTTGTTTGTTTGTTTTTGTTACACGCAATAACTTGTCTTTGAAGTTGCCGTGAGGCGTATTATTTACTCACAAAAGTACAGTATTCATAAAAGTTTCAGCACACAAGACGAAGTTTCCTCTCAATGACCTGTGCTCCAATCCTGTATCTTCCAAGCTATGCAAGGCATTAAGAATTTTCTGTTGGTTTTAAACCCCTTAACTCATTCAATACCATTGAAGGATAAATACGTCAAAATCAATTTTTTTTTTACTAGGCTGGTCGTGAATGAGTTAATATTAATCTAAGTCATATATCATTATCCATAACGAATGACAGGTTTCTTTAACATCTATTGAACTAGATATATTTACTTCCAACCAAGCAACTTCACTGGACAGGAGTCATTCCATGAACAACAACATTAGGGCTACAACAACAAATACTGGAGTTCTGTAATGGCCGCTGGTTCTGTTCACCAGCCAATAGCGTTTTGCATCGAGTCCGTTGGCATTGCTAGTGCTGTTTTGAATATGAATAATTGAAATATAGACGGACTGTAATTGTTTTTGCTGTACGTTTACTTTACTTGTCATCGTCAACTAAACAAAGTTGAACATTTTGAACAACGTGTCACGTGATGTACTCCACCGTAAAATGATTGAGAAAATAAAAAGATTAGTTTAGGAATGTGCTAATGGATGAATAGCAGAGCTGGGTGTGATAATAAATTAGTTTTACTTGAAGTCTGTTATTCAGCAAGCCCCCCATGCAATATAATATAGAAATACAGTTTTTTGCTTATGTTTTTAAGTTGACTACGCACTGTAATCTATCACTAAACTAACAAAGTAGAAAAGTCAGGATTGCATTAGTTATTTATAGAAGTAAAACTTGCTGATTATAAAACAATCCAATAAAAAAAAACAAAAAAAAAAACAATTATAGAACATTTGATGCCGGTAATGTCCACGACACCCTGTAATTATTCTACACATTTCTGCGGTCCACGTTTTGCAACCGATCCACCGGCAGAGAATCACTGATCTGTAGGTTCATTTTTGGTAACTCCCTCACGTTAACCCTGACCAACTACACTTGACATTTTATTATAAAAGCACTTTTGAAACTTTTCCCTGTCATTGGGACTGGCAGGAATGTGTTTATTTCAAAAGACTCAACATGGTGCCAAAGTAATGTAACTGTAGGTTACGATGGTTCTGGCAATGCTGTCGGTCGAAAAGTATTAAGCATCGACCATTTTTTGTCCAATTGGTCAACTTTTTTTCCCCCAACAGAATTATATTAGTTGGTCTATCGAGGTGTCAGTGCAACAAAGAACGAAAATGATATGATTCTCTTGCCACACGTATTTGTTTCAGCACCACTGACATGATGACATCTACGATAGGTTGGATTGGCACAGGAGCTCTATCCAGTACGAGTTGGCTCAGCATCACAAAAGCCAGCAAGCTACACAGTAACATGGCCAAAAAAGAAATCCTTGTTAAATGCATGCTATGGAATTTTAAGTATGCATGTATGAACATGAATCAAAGAGTGACGCCTGGTTAAAAATGCAGCCTCGTCTTCCAGGCTAAATAATCAAATGCCAGTAAGCATGAAAAATATTGGTTTATTTTCATTTTCTGATGTCCTTTCCACTGTCCAAGTCTTCTTCAGTGAGATGACTAAAGGCGTTTCCTTTTATTTGCGATAATTACTTCTAATTGAAATTCTGTTTCTGAATAAAGGGATGGGAATTCATTTTTTTTAATACGATTGATATGATTAATTGAAAAAAAATTATGAAAATGCTTGATTCGGTGTGACCAAAACGCGTACAGTATGTTATCGTTGTGCCATGATTTTGTCATCAATATGAATTGGAATTATTCATTTTTCTGATGATCAACTGAAAAGTCTTGGCCCTTCCCCAAACATATTCATTGTGTTACATAAATTGAAAAAACTTTGAATAAGATGGCTTCAAATCGAAATGGAAGATAATAAGAATAATTTTGCTTGCAGCCCCATTATGAACGCACACAATAGTGTTAGTGAAGTTGTTAACAAGCAGTTTCCAAGACAAATACTTTTTTTTTCACGAGGAGACGCAAGACAAAGTAAGATGAAAAGCCGAGCTTTCTAATTGTGGCCCAATTAAAATCTCATTTTACTGCGTGGTATGGCATGGGATGACTTCTCATGCCAGTAAACAAGTGGCAGCGCTAATCATTTCCGTCAAGAGTCGGAGTCTGCAGTGTTCCAACTCCTTCCATGTGTGACATTTAGCTGACGTACCGCATAAAGTTGCCTTTAAAGATTGATGTGTCATACCCTGCATGACAGGTTTCGTTAGTGCTGCTGCCTTGTTCCAAATCAAACCAACCGTTGTTATTGCAGGTCAGTCTAGTGACAACCAAACTAGAGTCAAAGCAACGCCAGCTCTTATCCAATTGGTTTGGACAACAAACGTGCATCCATTCAAGCATTTTTTTTTTATAGTACTTGTCCTCGTTGGGGTCACGACTTGGGTGAGCTGCAGTCAAGCTGTGGTCACCAGGCCATGACAGAGCACAAAAAGACGAACCAGGCACACCGATGGACAATTGCGTCTTCAATTAACCTTTCATGTGTGTTTTTGGAATGTGCGAGGAAGACAGAAAGTTGCAGAAAATCTACGCAGGCATGTGGGAAGCATGCAAACTCTGCACTATTGCTATTACAGCTGCTGCTGAAATTAAAACGGAATATAAAAGTGTGCAAAGTTTGTCATCAGACACTTCCAGGAAAATAAAGTAGTTGAAAATGCAAATAAATGGTAGGAAATAAAAGCAGTGAGGTAACCAGTGGTGGTTATGTTTGCATGTCAATTTCTAACACGGCTGCTTTCACATGTTGATGTGCTCATTACAAATTACGCAACAAGAATCAGTAGACTAGGTAGACTTACATTTTGTTATATTTGACTGATGTAAAATGAATGGATGAAAATTAACTCTGCTACCCATATTATATTGTATTGCGTTATACAGGACTCTGTGGCACGTTTCTATTTTTTTTTCCACTTCCCTCTTTTTCTTTAATTATAGCAGTCTAGTTTTTCATTCCTTCTTTGATCTTTAAACGGGAAAGTTCAGGTTTAATTGTTATGAGCATGTCTGGGTATGAAACAGTCTTATACTAGGAAGTTGTTGATTCATTTTGCTTTCTGAATAAAAGATATTGCAAATAGTAGTAGCAGCAGCAGTACAATTTCACTGCAGGGTTCGCGGTTAACTTTAAAAACTGCTTGCCCATAGGGCAAGTGCCACTAAAATTTGCCTTGCCCGAGTGGCCAAATTACTTACCCGACTTGGGCAAGTGACAATTTTTTTTCTCTAAGAATAAAATGTTTATGGTTGTAAAATGTGCGCCACATATGTAAATAAACATATAATCTGATAAGCATAAATTAATCTTGTTTTCATCATCAACCATGAAACCCTACTCACAAGAGCAAATGTATCATCCTGTGCAGTTATTGAAAATGTTAATTGTAGTTTTAATAATTAAAATAAATTGGGAAAACGATATTACAGCAATCCAGATTATCAATTTTAAGTCCAGGAGAGCCTATTAATTGAGGAATCACATTAATAAATTATGAGTGTGGGAAATTTGTGTATTCCTTTAAGACCAGTGCCTGTGGTGCTGACTCCATAAGTTTCATAGCATAAACAGAACACAGTCACTGACACTATGTCAGGTCACATCATGGAGCTAATGAATTAATAGCCAATAATCAAATATTACTCCCTTCCTTACTCACAACTGAATTGTCTACTTAAAAATATTCGAGCTATTTTAGTCATGTCAGAGGAATTTGAAAGAACTCGTCGCCACTTGTAAACATGCGCAGAAAGATGCGCAGAAGGTAAGAAAACTTCCGTCTGTCAATTTTAGGCCGAAATATCGTAGGTTTTTGTTGTGTTTTTCAAACTTCAAATGAGGATGCAACTACAGCGAGTTCCAATACTGCGGGATTTATTGACGTCCACTTTAACTCGACATTCACTGAACTAACTGATCCCCGGAGCGCCCGCCCATTGCCCCCGATAAGGCCAATGGACCATACCACAACATAAGGGGGTGTCTGGGTTAAACCATCACCATACAGTGCACACAAACAGATCACGCCACAGTTTTCGTCGGAATTAAAGATATTTGGCTGCTTTAAAAAATGCTTGCCCGGTCGGGCAAGTTGCCCATAATTTTACCTTGCCCGTGGCCAAATTTCACTTGCCCCGGGCAATCGGGAAGCGGTTAACCGCGAACCCTGCACTGATTAAGCAGCATTTCAAAACAAAACTTCCCAAATGCTATTTGGAAATATTCATTCCAGATTGGACTGGGAAATCTCGTTGAAACGTCATAGCTCAGTGGTGATACATGCGGCAGTATATGGAAAATGGTAACTTTTTATAGGTGCAACAATTAAATCGATTAATCAACAGTATTATGCTCAATGACAATTGGGCAAGGTCGCAGAGGCTCAGGATCAAACCCACAACCTTTAGGTTGGGAGATGACCACTGAGACGCTATACAAGTGAAAGACCAACACCAAGACCAAGACCATACCACCATATAAGTGTCTAACGTTAATTTAAAGATGCACATAAAAGGAAAAAGTCAAGGGCAAAGAGATTTTCCTTCCGTATTTTAAAGCATATCCATCTGAACACCAAATGTTAATTAATAGTTGAATAAAATACAATCCTGGCTTTATTTCCGTTCATGCAAGTCTCCACATCCCTGCTGAGAATCTGTCCAGCACAAACGCAAAGAGCCACGCTTTGGTGGGATGCCTGCCCGCGACCCAAAAACGATGTAGAGTCACCATTAGCATTTCAGTTATAGATTAACAGTATTGCTCCTGAGATTTAAGGACAGCCTTGATTGCTGGAGTCTTCTTTTTATTTGTTAAAATGTCAACTTTTCGATATTTTGAGGGCGGGCCACTTCAGTTAAACAGTGTCCTCATTTGGATACCACTCAGCATGAATGAAAACAAAGAGGTGAACCCACGTTTTTTTTTTTTTATTTAAACATCTGCTGAGATGCCCAATTCTGGAAGAATGGACAGCTTTTGATTGATTTTTTTTTTTTTTTAATACAACGATTTAAGGTGATTTTAATGATAGATTCATGTGTGATAGATGATGACGGAATGCTGTAAATGGTTAGCGTGCATAAAAATTATAAACAATTGGCAAAGCTCGGCCATTATTTTGTCCGATGCTTCAAAGGCAATAAGCCGATTTAATCGGCCGGTGAATTAAATCGGTCAGGTCGTATTATTAGACCCCGTAAACTAATAAGCATTTTCGGCCTATCTAAAATATCTGCCAAAAAAAAAAACAATACTGTTGGGTGATCATTTGCTTATTATGCTCAATTGTTTAAACAAAGATTCCCTCTAGATATTGTATGGGATGCTCAAATTGCACACGAGGCTCAGGTGGTGAAGATGCAGTCTATGAATTGGAAGTACACTAAACGGGAAAACTGGTGGTTTCGGTTTGAACACCAGTCTTGGAACTTGTACACAAAATGGCTACAACGCAGCAAATTACATTTACGCCTGCCATAATTGCATATGAGGACGTGAGATAAAACGCGAAGGAGCAATACTACAGTTACCTCTACGACATTTAATTCGTTAACAACTACAACAGAACATCCGAGGTGTCAAATGGAGTTGGTTTTCACACTTACATGTGGCTGCTGAAGCTGTCCAGTTCATTGGGGAAGAATTCATCATCGCCTCCTTCTCTGCCTTCTTTCTTCGATTTCTTTCGTTTCAACCTGAACGACAGTCGCCTTGGTTTCTTTTCCTTGGTAGAGCTGAGCACGCCATCGCCGGGCAGTGCGGCGGTGGCATCGTCGCCGGGGCTGCCAGGACCGGGACTCGCCGGTGAAGTCCGCCACTTGTCTCCGCTGGACACGGTGGCTGCCCCATCTTTGACTGAGTCCGACTGTCTGGCTCCCTTGCCCTCTTTCTCCGGTGACTTTATTTTGAACAGATTCTTCACTTTTAAAGTGCTCGACTTACTCATGTTGGGTTGGAAAAGACGCCAGAGGAACAGAGAGGCACAAACTTAAAAACGGAGAGGCGAGTTGGCCAATTTTGAGTTAGTCGGAAGCGTGATCGACTGGGCGAACCTGCGGGGCGGGTTACCTGCCAGGTGAACATCGCGCGTTGGGTTGATTTGCGAGAAACATCCGGTTGCATTCAACAAAATAAAACCAGGCTCGTGCCTACTCGTTGGGTACATGCACCCAATTCATTCAATGTGACAAAAACGCGCGTTTATTCTCAACAATACTTGAAAAGAATAGATTGGATCTTGTATGACGGACTAGACAGTTATTTAACCTTCAAATTGTATATTTCTATTTCATTTATTACTTTTATTTTGTAGTTTCTCTCTTGGCACAGCGTCTCAGGATCATAACGCTCCCAACAATTAAACCTCCATAATCCCTCCAATTATTTTTTTGTTCACACTTTTTGATTTGATTTTAACTGCTTGTGTTCTAATTTCCTGCTAATTTATATTACACCATATGGAAAGTGCTTTGCTGCAGCTCTAGTTGTTGTGAAATGTGCTATATAAATAAAGTTTTATTGTATTGTATTGTTATATAGCTTTAATTTAAATTGTGACACTGTCTGACTGGATCTGGATTTGAACTTCGCAATGGAATAAGCTACTATTTCAGAGTGAAAAACATGTTTTCCTCAACATGAAGTTTGTTTCATACTTCACGAGACATGCATCGTATTCCTTGTATTAGTTCTTTGGAAGAATAGCGCTACCTGCTGGTCATATAGGGGTAAAGCGGCTGCGCCAACCTTTTTGAAATTTGAAACTGAAAACCAATCTTGGCCCCCACAAATTGCTACTATAGACAATTCATAGTAACAAATGTTCTCAAATTATTTGAGGGTAAATCATGTCCTCATTTACTTGTCTCCCGCTCGGTTTTCTCCACAAAAACTATGTTTTGGTCATGGGCGAAAATGCTGTCCTTTGACCTCTATGTTTTGCTGTTGCCGTTGGTTAAATATTGTCTTTACCACATTTACGCCAGTACAAGTGTAATTTAAAAACAAAAAATAAATACATATACAAAAAGATGTAATGCACCTTACTGGTAGGTAGAGCTTATTTTTATGTATTTAAGAACAGTCACACTAAAAAAAAAAACACAAGACATATCCCAGTGGACATATGATGTCAATTCAACATCAATATGACACAAAATTATTCAATTGACATTATAATGATGTTGAATTATGCAGATGCCCACTTGGATGTAACTGGTGAGCTATTTTTAGGACAGGCCGGAGGGCACCACAGTGGTGACACCTGGTCGATACATTATCGTATGACTTTTTACCTAAAAAGCAGTCTTCGTTTTGGTCAGGCTTATTCACAATATGCAATCACATAAATATTAGTTTCATTTATTCAGACCTACACTTACTGGTAAAAACGACAACAAAAACATTCAAATAACACAATATAATCCACTCATCAATCAATGCCAATGAGGGATTGAATTGTGCAAAATAGAGAAATTGCTCAACTTGCAAAAATGACATCCTCAGTACATTGTCACATTTTAGTGATCAGAGATTTCAAATGGGTGTCAAAGCAAATAAGGATTAAAGTGGAATAACTCATATATATATATAAAAATGATCATTTTTCTTTGAAACAATTTCTACTAAGTGCATTGGAAGTCAAATGAAGCGTGAATAGACAATTTGCTCTCTCTCTCTCTCTCTCTCTCTCTCTCTCTCTCTCTCTCTCTCTCTCTCTCTCTCTCTCTCTCTCTCTCTCTCTCTCTCTATATATATATATATATATATATATAATTTTCACAAATTAAATGACATGAAGATGAAATAAGCGGTTGACCTGACTTCAGTTGTTTTCCCCCCCTTGGGTCTTCTTCCGTTTTTTTTTTTCTTTTTAAACATTGCTGCTTAGATCTCTGATTGCAACGTCCCCTGCTCAATTCTTCCGTCATAAGCGACTTTGGTGACATTCTGGTACTTCACCCAGAACTCTCCACTCGGTCAGTACCAACATTCTGAAGGTATGTTATGAACAGAAAAATGCCATCTTTGGATGCTAATATTTTTGATTGATTTGTTTAACAATGAAGGGATCATCATTAAAAAAAACATCGAATCTAAACACAAAGAAAAAAGATTTGAAACTCTGGTGTTGTGTGGAAAATCGTGCCTTTGAAAGAAAATAACCTTGTTTTGATTAGCGTTTTTAGCAAGGTATTAAATTAACAACTAATATTCTTCTCTTTTTTATTCTTATTATTGGTCTTTTATCATCATTATTGTGTCTGAGGTTTCGCGCAGTGAAACCTACTTAGCATTTAGAAATTTTGCACCTTTAATATAATTTGATTAATTAATTATTGTGAACTCTCTGACAATGTCAATCACGGCAAAACATTAAATATATTTGCAAAGGCAAGGTTTTTCTACACAGCTCCAATAACATTTTGTGAAACCATTGAGTGTGAATGGAGTTGTAATATAAAAACTTAAATCAGCATAATTAAGTAGATAATTAGATAATTTTCTGGTATTAAAGTAATCTCAGAGACAATATTGTTACGTACAAGGCTTCAGTTTTGAGTGCTTGACATGCTCCATTACTTCCATTTTTCGGCCAATTCTGCACATTTGTTTTTCACATAGAAGCTATAAAAATGTATGCCAGATCATATGGGTGCTCTGTGCTGTGTAGATTTTTTTTTAAATTTTTTTAGGTGCATTTTTACTTGATCTTTGGTGACCTGTTTTCATTCCCCCATCAGATGTGTGACTCTCTTCCATTGCGCTCTCATTTTAGGGTATGTCTAAGAGCTTCACTGATAAGGATCAGATCAACTTTAAAGATGAAATGAGTCGCTTACTTGACAAACGGAGCTGAAATTGGGTCATGCACAACCAGAGGAAGAGACTAACTAGAACACTGACTTTTATCCTTCGCACAGAGCGCAAGTGGTTTTCAGGTTTTGCTGACATTGCCGTTTTTTGTTGTCGTTTTTTTTTTTATTATCAGAAATTCACGGACAAACTCACCATTTACAGTGGGGCATCTAAAAGTGGAATCAACTGTCCCCCACATTAATAAGACAACTGACATCATATCATAACAATAGCGGTTCCCTCAGTTTTGGGCATCCTTCTGCCCGTCTTACGTGGTAGTGGTCTCGATTCTCAAAGGTGTCAGTGACAAACTAGAACATTGACATTTATCCTTCGCATGTTTCTGGAATGTGAGAGGAAGCCGGAGTAACTGGAGAAAATGCACACAAGCACAAGCACAAGCACAACGTACAAACTACACACAGGAAAGCCACAGCTTAAATACGTGATCAAGTACCACCTCAAAAAAGAAGTTCTATAAATACCAGCATAATGACCAACATTAAAATACAGTAGTGTACTAGGCCCAAGCGTTCATCAAAAATAGACAGAGATTTTATTTCAGTACTCTAAGTCACTGGAACATTATGCACGGATTAAAAAACAACAGGAAATTAAACAATATATACTCAATGATTCAATAAAAATGTATACGTTCTCTGGATAAATCTAAAAGATGAAACGCAAAAGAATTGTACTTTTTAAAATATACAACAGAACTTCACTTTATAAATGTAATTTTATCGACTTTTTAAATTTAAGACACTGTAACAATATACACCATTTCAACATTTAATTTGTTGATTTTTCACACACACACAAACGGACATATACCTCTGGAAGTACTTGTACCACAGGTTGAGGACAGATAGCTTGACCAACGTGCTGCAGGTGGATATAACACGTGTATTTAACGATGGTAAACATTTGCTGTTTTAATTTTTTTTATTCACAGCAGTAAATTAACTTGGAATATTTTTCACAGTTTTTTACTATGCGCTTGTTTTTTTTCTCTCGCGCATCAGGTTTTCCGAATCATCATATACTAAAAATACAATACATAATATAGTAATATATTTTGTAATATTGATGATTTAACGATTAGGTTATGCAGTGGCGCAAAAGGTATGTATGCGGCATATGCGGCGCATGGGGGCGCCAAAGCGATGGGAGGAAAATAATTTTGAAGTGGCCATTTCATGTATTAAACAGCTGTTTGTTCGCGGGTGTGGTAAAGGCTTGATCGAATCACTAATACTAATAGAGGCACGTCACTGATAGGCGCCCCTCTGCTCCGTGGCTGTCAATGGCGCCCCGCCCCCTCCCGCGCGCCGCGCGCACACAGACACAAACTGAGTGCAGTGCGCGCGCACTCGAGTACGCGAGCGGGCAGAGTTTACAATTCAAACGTCTGAAAATAGTAACGATGGAGAATCCAAAAAGAAAGTGCTCAGGGTCACAAAACCGAAAAATAAAGAGAGAGAACGATTATGCAGGCATGAAAACCATCTTTTCAAAGTGGTTAACGGACAGCGGGTAAATTGTGACGTGTGTTTAGTAAGAGCCACAATTGGCTAGCAAATAATGAAGTTAGCTAAATTCGTTTTTGGACATTTTTAATTATTGTACATATTCTTGGGTTTTTCATTTAGCCAATCACCTGCTGTAAAATGAAACGCTCAATAAAAGTAAAAGTTTGAAATAAAAGTGTTGTACCCCCCCCCAAGAAATGAATTTATAGGCTATGTATAAAAATTAAATTGTTATTGATTTATTTATTTTTTGGAGGGGCGGGGCACTTGTTATGTGTCTGCATACTCCCCAGAAAATAGGTAGTTGCTCCCCTGGGATACGGTTGTGTGCGAGAAAAAAAAGCAAAGGCATTTTTTAAAACCAGCATCAAAAGATTTGGGGGCAGGGGGGACACAGAGGCATCACTGATTACATTTAGCTGGTAACCAGTGTAACAGTCCTTTTCAGGTGATTGGTTAGATTTAATTTAAATGCAAATATAATGTTGGGTCTTAAAATGTTTCTTTGTTCAACAGAAAGCATGTCTTCGGTGGCTCCAGACTATTATAATCCCAGCACTGACGATTATACAGATGCGGGGCTGTGCAACCTGGACCCAAATCCTGCTCAAGTCATCACCCAATCCTACATGCACTCCCTCATTTGTGCCTTCGGCCTGGTCGGGAACATCCTTGTGGTGGTCACGTATATATTCTACAAGAGAACCAAGACAATGACGGATGTCTACCTGGCCAATGTGGCGGTGGCCGACTTGACCTTTGTGCTGTCCCTGCCGTTTATCATTTACAACGAGCGGCACAGCTGGCCAATGGGCACTGTTGTTTGCAAGATGCTGAGGTCGGCCTACAGCATCAACCTCTACAGCGGCATGCTCCTGCTGGCGTGCATCAGCGGCGATCGGTACGTTGCCATCGTCCAGGCCAGACGCTCCTTTGGCACTCGCTCCAGTTTCATTTACAGCCGCCTCATCTGCTCTGCCGTATGGCTTTGCGCGGCCGCGTTAACGCTCCCTACCCTTATATACACCGAACGCTTTGAAGAGAGCAGCCTTGGGGCTGAGAGCGCACATGTGATGTGTCAGCTGTCTTTCAGCAACGACGAGACGGCAAAGTTAATCAAAACGCTGGTCCCCTGCCTTCAAATGGCCATTGGCTTCCTGTTGCCCCTCGTGGTGATGGCGCTGTGCTACTCCAGCATCATGTGCACGCTGATTCGAGCGCAGAGCAGCCAGAGGCACAAGGCCATCCGTGTGGTCTTGGCGGTGGTCGTGTTCTTCATTGCGTGCCACCTGCCCTACAATGTGGCTCTGCTCAACCACACGCTGGATCTGTTTGAACAGAGAGGTTGTCAGGGGGAAAGGCTCAGTCTCCAAGTTATGGCTATTTCGAAAAGTGTCGCTTACCTTCACTGCTGCGTCAACCCCATCCTCTATGCCTTCATTGGCTCCAAATTCCGGAGCCACTTCAGGCAAATCGTGCTGGACCTGTGGTGCTTTGGTAAGAAGTACATCTACTCGGCCCGCTCGTCACGCGGCACGTCTGACGTCTGCATCTCCGGCTTCAAGTATTCGGATGGCTCCAACAACTTCTCCTCTTTTAGTGCATGATATCTCAATGAACAACATTTTGGAAGATTTGTCGAGCTCTGGAAAGTGCATCTCTATGAGTCAGCAAAGGCAACATACTGCAGCCAAGCAACATGTTATTTCTTTGTGAAGGATGCCATTTTTTTAAACACCAATATAAAAGGCTATATTTTTCTGTGTGAATAGTAAAGTAGGCTACTTTTAAAACTCCTGCTTTTGGACTCCATTATTGATATGAAGTCAGCACTTTTTTTCTTGCCTCGGACCGGTTCATACAAGTCCATTACTTTTGCGGACCGGCGACCGAGGCGAGGAGGCAGCTAGCGTATTGTGCAGAGCGGGCTTTGTACGTGGTCTGTTTTTGTTTTTGTTTTTTTTACTCATTTTTGCTAACTTGTGGGTGTCATATCGGCGAGATATATATAATATATATATTAGCACCTTGACATGCGTCATCATAGATGGATGTAACGGAGAGAAGCCGGTCTCTTTTCAAAATAAAATATTTTTAATTCTCGATTAATTAATTAACCGAAAGTTCTACAAGTTTTTTTTATTTTTTTTTAATCCGTGCGGCCCTTTGGTTGGGGACCATTGCTGCAAAATGTATAACCTGTTTGTGATGTTTTAGATCAGGGGTGTCCAAACTTTTTCATCCACGGGCCACATTTCGAAACATGGATAAATACAAGAGCCTCTTTGAAATTCTTCAATTTTCATTCCTTACACATGCTAAAGCCAATCCATCAAGCATTTAAATATTGTTTAGTTATTTAGGAAAACTGCTACAATGAATATAAAAAGTCCTGTGTAAGGTATTAGGCAACTACTTGCAGAATTGTTCAGGACTTCGGTGTGGTCTGCGGCTCAGAAGAGAACAGCTCCACATTAAGAAACAAAAGCAGTGCTATCTTTAATAATCGCATAATTTTATGTTCACAAATTGGATCTTGACACAGAGCAGAATTTAGTTTTCCTTGTGATTTATCTTTGTTGATTGTTATGAAGAGAACATGTTTTTTCTAGTTTACTTACAAACCTCTACATAAAAACAATTTATTAATACTAGTATTGCCATAAGCCGCTAAAAAAATGGAAGGCGGGCAGCAAATGCCCCCCGGACCATTGTTTGGACACCACTAGTTTAAACATTTCTCTAAAAGTCTAAACCAGAAAAAAATGTTCAAGAAAGAACAATCTTTGACATGACATGTACATTTCTTGAAAAATGTCTTTGTAATTTCTATGCTTTTTGTTCTGTTTTTGATCTTCAAGGCTTCTGTTGATGCCCTAAATAGTGGCTTGAACGTTATTATTAGAGCATTGTGATTTTCTAACTTTGCCACAAACATCACGTGCACTGCGATTGACATGAAACTAGTCCAGGTTGTACCCCAACCGGGGAGTGAATGGCTTGTGGGATAGATTATGCCTCCATCCATTTTCTATCCTGCTTATCCCAGTTGCCTGCAGGCGACTGGAAGGGAAAACGCCCTGGACTGGTTGTTAGCAAATTGCAGTGCATATTTTAATATAAACACAGACCCTCATAAATTAAATCACTAAAACCCTTCTCACAATAATACAGTAATCCATCGCACGGGTTTGATGGGGACACGCATTAAGTACCCCTTAGTTATACCTTTTACTACCACTAGATGTCATCAGTAACCTTTGTTTGCGTGTTAGATTATGACTTGATTACACTGTATTGGAATACCAGCAAAGCTAACATTTAAAAAGAAAAAAAAAATCATTTTGTCAACCTTCCGCAATGTTCAGCTCATCAATTCTACAGTCCATGTGTTCATTCATCCACTGAAGTATCCATCAGTTTGTCTGTCCTTCCCAAAAATGTCCATCCGTATGTCCATCTATCCATTGTTCATGTGCATCCAATCAAACATTTCATCCTAGCCTATCCGTTCCATCCACCAACAAGCCATCGAAAGTATCTGCCCACCTGTCCAAGCAGTACACATTTCCATCTTTCTGTTCATCCATCCCTGCTTCTGGACAGCTGCCCCTCCACAAATTCATCGGTCCAATTCAAGCACCAAGTCATCTATCTATACCGCTTAAGCAGGGTTGTGGTTATTTGGAGTCAATAACGAGAATCATAATCTCCTGAATTATGTAAGGTACAGCATCCTTGTACATTCTCTAGATGGTTTCCTGAACTAAATTCACTGCACAGTATTCCAATAAGAGGGTATTCACTCAAGGATTGTGGGCGTGTCATAAAATGTTTGAAGATCTTATCACTCCGCAAATTACAGTATTGGGAGATATACAATATGTCTGTTTGTATAGCTTCATAGAATAACCCGTTGTCGAGGGCCACGATTCCACTGCAATGATACCGAGAGGTTTAAGACTTGGGCTCGTTTAAGAAAACTCTGCTGTTATGGTAACGTTATGAAATAAATCTCAATGGTCGGGCTGTTCAATATAGGGAAATTCTATTGCGATTAGGATTAAATCATAAATGGCCAAATCATAAAAAATACATATTTGGGCTTGAAAAACCTACTAAAAATCATCTATTTAAATGTTACAACAGTTATATGGCAATTTAAAAAGCATTTTACAAGTAAACTCAATGCAATGTTTATACAATGAAACCATACTTGAATTTATACATTTGTACTTTTGTTTTTATTTTTAAAGAAATTTAATTTTATTTGGTCCAAAAGAAATTATTTTTGCCAATATTTTTTACATTCTCATGGTTTGTACACCCCCCAAAAATAAAAATGATCATTTGAATAATAATTTATTCTTACCAAAATAATCTGGATTTTTTTTTTTTTTTCCTCAATCAAGCAGCCCTACGAGACCTCATTGCAACGTTTTGCCTTTGAGGAGAAATGCAATTAAAATGTGTTCACCTCAACATCTGGTGACTTCATGAAGTCACAGTTCTCAATCTCATGGACTGCTATGACTGTCTGATTCTTTCTGTCTTGTCAGCAATGTTGAAGGGTTTTGGGTTTTGCCCTAACATGCTCTCACAGCATGACACACTGGATGGCGGTGGATTGGATGTTCCTTTGTGTGCTGAAAACAACACTTTGATGAATGGTAGATATAACAAAATACTACCTCTTCAGCATTTTTTTCCCCCAGGGGGTAGGCCTTGACTCATGCAAGAGAGCGACAGACTCCACATATACAACTATTGTTGGATGAGTCTGGATCTTGTCCCCATGACAACCGGGCGTGGAGGGTGGTGGGTGTCTGGCGTTATGACTTAAGTGGCTTCTACTTGCAAGAGCAGAATACAGCATGTAGGGAAAATAACCTAGCGCCCATAAACAGAATAAAATCATTTTTACTTGAGTTAGACACTACACCAGGGTCTTCAATCCTGTTCCTTGAAGGCTTCCGTTTCCGTTTTCCATTTCTCCCTGCTGCAACACAGCTGATTCAAATGATCAGATAATCAGCAAGGCCTATAGAAGCAAGATAAGATCTTGATCATTTGAATCAGGTGTGTTGCAGCAAAGAGAGATGGAAAACAAGCAGGACTCCGGCCCTCGAGGAACAGGATTGAAGACCTTGGCACTACACTCTTTGTAGCTGAGTGGCACATGGACACATCACTTAACACAATAAACCACCACCACATTGAAAACAGCAGCGAGCGGTGAAGTACGTAGCACATATCTGAATCTATTATGTCTATATATAACAAAACGCAGCTCTGCTTACCTTTTGGCTTTGACGTGAAATGATAAATACCAAAATAAAAACGCATATTAAATTCTACAGTACATTTAAGCAGTCACGAGACATCAAGTCTGTCATAATGTTGTGCCAGCCGGAGCTTTATTAAGCCAGTGGAAGTTTTTATTCCAGCGTGACCGCAAATTTCCTCAACTCAATGTTTCACTGGTTTATGACGTTTTTTTTTTTCATTCTCGTTTCGGGACACATGTGAAGCTCGGTTGGTCGTGTAAATAATCGCGCAGCGCCTGTTGAGGTACTTTGAGAGGAGGTTTACATAGTTGAAACAAAATATTTAGTGAAATCTCCAGGGGAGCGGGATTCTTTGTGGGCTTTAAGCGTCGTGTGCGACAAGCATTAATGTGTTATTTCAGCCGCGGGAAACCGTGCATTCCCAACCACAAAAATGCGAGAGAAGCACACTGCAGTTCATTTTGTATGGGGAAGACCACCGCTCAGAGATGTCACCTAGACTTTGGGATCTGTTGGAATTTTTGACACATGAGGTGACAATTAAACAAGTTTTCATTAAAGGGTAGTCAAGCCCAAAGTCTCTTTCCAAGATTTTGTTCTATGCAGGCCCACCAGTCGAAACATGGCATTCTGACTAAAATTGCATTTGCGGAATCTGAGTTGAGCAATAAAATCCAGCTGTTTTTAGCCATCTCAGGGAGGGGCCATTTTGTCACTTCTGTTGACTGTAAATGACATCACAGTTGCTCAGGGCTCAGCTAACGACCAATCGTGGCTCAACTTCAGAGAACAGGTGATGGTGGTCATTACCTGAGCCCTGAGCAACTGTGATGTCATTTTAAGTGTTACGATTGAGCGCTCTGAACTCTGCCAAGCAACAAGCTCCATAGCAAAGATGAATTAGTGTGGGATTTTTATAATGATTCAGAAATATTTTTTTCTGCGTGATTTGTAATACTGCTACTGGAAGAGAAATTGGAAAGAAAAAAAAACATCCGGCAGCAACAGCGCTTTTATCTGGTATGTTGCCTCCTGAATGTCAAAAAGCAAAACAATCAAAACAGCTCTAATATGAAGGTGTAAATTAATTTTTTTTTTTTTTGTTTCGCTAACGTATGTAAAGTACTATCATGGAAGAAGGAAGTCAAATTACGGGACCGCAATTGTTTTTTCGTAAAAAAGGTGGGGTTGTGAGTAAAAGAAAACAATAATACAGAGACAAGCGTGAAAAGTTGCACACATGACACTTATATCACCTGATTGCTGACTTGATACTTAAACAAACGTTTTGGCGGGTTGGTTGCGTCTCACGCAAATGACAATTGCAGTTTTCTTACCATAATGATTAGGGTTGCCACTTATCCACTTTGTTTCTAAAGTCATGAACTAGCACCTATTTCAAGCCCAAAATTAGATTGCGACAATTCTAGCAATTTTTGTGTTGTCATTGGATTCTTTGGGAGATTCTGAGAGTCGGTTCAAAGCAGGAGAGTTTCACCTGTGCTTATTCAACATGCAGTTGAATGATGCTTGCACTAACCCACCGCTAGATTAATTTGACTATATCCCCACTTTGTCATCTTCATATGAATCCGAAAAAAAATATAAAATTTCAAAATGTAAAAGTTTGGAGTCCCACTGTAATTTAAATTCCTGAACCAACGGACATATGTTTCGATTTAGGCATATATTCAAAGCATCTGCAAATCTCGAGTTCTGGTCCTTTTGAGAACTAATGTGTCTGCTTTATAGGCACGTAATTCTTTTTCATGTCAAAGTGGTTGTGCTTGTGCATGGCAACATACATTCCTTGGCTGCCCCCAACTCCTCCCATTAGTTGGCCCATTTTAGGTCCAAAGCAGAGCTGATAAGGGTTCCTGGCAGCTCGAGGATTATCGTGCTGGGTCAGACTGTACCCCGCTGCTCTCCAACAAGGAATGCAAGCAAAGCAACAAGTTGGTAGGTCACGCACTGACGAGTCATCCCATCTGCCACTCACTCAATCTGCCAGCGAGACTCTCAGACGGTTCTTTGGAACAGTACTGTAAATGTGTATTCTTCTCGAGCAAAAAGTATGAACGGAAAAAGAAGATACTGTCCTTTTCTTTTCACATCTGTTGTCTTGAGAGGATATGCTCTGTTTTGGCAATTACATTTAATAGAGCTGGGAAAAAAGTTTGGTATTTTGATACTAAGTGAGAGGCCAAAAGAAGACGGGTCAAAAGTTGCATTCTACATGGTGAATTATTGCAGGTGTTATTTAAGCGAATGAAACAAACAAACAAAGAACAGGCAATGGTGACCACCAGAAACACTGCACTTGCTTTGTTTTACAAATATTCAACGTTTCGTCATTTCCAAGCTTTTTCCATCAACCATGTGACCCACAACCTGCACAACTCAATTGATTTGTATTATTATTATTATTATTTTTAGGCGAACAGAATTAAAAAATATCTGACCCAATCCCAATCCTACACCCTCCAGTTCTCATTAAAAGTGCACACGTAGTTGAAATGCATGTAGTGTTCGAAAGCGCAGGTTACAAGCGAACGCGAATTGCAGATTTGGGACGGCGCGTGAGAGGACGTCGACTTACGTCACTGTGTTGGATCGGCGTCATCAAACATGGCGGAACCGGTTGTTGCTTTGCCAGTTTTGGTGTTTAAAACTATATTAATATGGCAGTAAATCTTGAGCCACATTTTATGCGGCCCCTGCGAAATGTACATCGCATTCACGCACAGAAGGTCGCTAAGTACGGCAACAATTGTAGGACAAAAGACAGCAGTGACTTCAAAACATTATTTGAAAGTACACATGCAAGTGTAAACGTAGCGCATTTCACAACAGCTGGAGCTAAAACAAAGCACTTTCCATATGGTGTAATATAAATTAACGGGAAATTAGAACACAAATTAAAACAGATAAACATAAACAATAGATACCAGAAGTACAGCAGAAACAGCGACAGTCTCATGTTGAGTCGAAAGCTAATGAATAAAAATGTGGCTTGCCTAACATTTAATGGAAGCTCATTCCATAGAGAAGGACCGGCAACAGAAAAGGCGCGATCCCCCCTGCGGCTGCGCTTAGTCCTCGGCAACTTCAGCAACATTTGGTTCACAGTCCTGAGGCAGCGAGCAGGTGCGTAGAGGTGGAGGAGCTCGGAGAGGTACGCTGAGACGAGGCCTTTTAAAGATTTAAAGACGAACATCTTAAAGCAAACTCTAAAGTGCACTGGGAGCTAGTGAAGAGAGGCCAAGATTGAGGTTTTGTGAGCCATCTTCTGAGCGCCAGTTGAAAGACAAGAAGCAGCATTTTGCACCAGTTGGAGGCACTTGAGGGGGACTGGCTGACTCCAAAGTAAAGTACAATACAGTAATATAGCCAAGATGTAACAAAGGTTTCTGAGAACGACTGCACTTATTTGCGATCTAATTTAAAATTACTGCCCAGTTTAAAACCCAAGTTTGAGACTGTTGGGTTAGACAAGATGCCTGGGGGCCAAGGTCAACAGGGTTGAAACTAGCAGGACCACTGGGACCGAACATAAATTGAGCTTGTTAAAAAAAAAAAAATGGACCAATCCGGCTGGATGATCCCTTTAATTTGTCTAGTATGTTCAAATATGAAAAAGTAAGCAAACGATGACTGCACTACACACTGCTGAAATCCACAGATGAGATGCACAACTTGTCTGACCGCAAATTGATGCGACCTAAGAAGCCCCAACCGGCCTAAAAAAAATAAATGATTAAAAACTTAATAGTTAAATGCACAAACAGGTTTGATAAGTCATCATACTGCATCCTTTTGCATCTGCGATTGTGTAATCACGTGCTTTACTGTGTGGGCTTGTTTGTCAAGGGACTAACACACACTGCAAGCCGTCCTTCATTACATTTTTCTCCCACACTCTGCGGCACTCCCGGGATACAAAAGCCATTTTGCCTCTGTGTGACAGCACTTTTTTTTTTTTCTCTTTCATCCTTTTGCTCTGGAAATGAGTATGACTTTCCACCTGCAAGGTGAAAAACATTCCTCAAGGTCATTAGAAAAAGCGAAGAACCACAGTTGCTGAAATGAAATTCCCAAATGTGATAGTGGGAGGATTTGGCTCTTGAGGAGCATTTGCACAGTTGTTGCAATATTTTCCCCCCTCCAATCGTCTGTCCATTTTCCGGTTCCGTAAACAGATTTGAGAGTTGATATTAAACACCACCTGCAACTGTGATGTATTGCTTCAGGACTAGACCAAGAGGTACAATATGGGAAACAAATTTATTGAGGAAGTACACATCACATTTCGATCCCACTAGAATAGACATAATAATGAGTGAGGGAGGTCCCTTATTGTGGGGGTGATAATGTCTTTTCCTGCCCGGTACACCAACTTGAAACTTAATTTCCTGCGAGTTTTCACTGTCGACTCTCAGTAAATGTGGTAATATAGCACAGGTTTGAAACAAAAACAGATCTGGTAATTTGTCAAAAATATATGAACATTGTGGGTTTTCATCACTCACAGGAATCATCACGAATCAGCTCAGTGGTCTTGTCAGACCACCACTGACGGACTCTTCTTTTGCAGGCGACTGATGGATGTCTCGCGGTTGTTAGGTCGCGGGGGTGATTACTACACTGGGGTTGCTTCGACCAAAGTGGAAGTGCTCCTCATCCTGCGACAGAAAAAAAAAAAAAAACAAAGAACGATGATGTAATGACAATTGCAGATTTAATCGACTTGATATCAAGACTGAAAATAACGGCCCAGAAAATGTCGACGTGCTCACCTCTGGATTTTGATTGACATGTAATTCAAACGCTCTTCATGAAAGATAACTTTTTAGAGTTTATGTTCAGATCACTTGTGAATTTATGGATCAGAGGATACCACATCCATGTGACAATGGCAGGAGAGTCACAGGAATCAAAATGTTGCCCTCCAGTCTGCTTCTGTGGGCTATCTTAGACTAGTCCTGGGTGTACCGCTCCTCTTGCCCAAAGACAGTTAGAATACGGTACAGGATCGTGGTCTCTCAGCTCAATGTCAAGAGTGTGGAGGAGATACTACGCACTTAAAAAATGCTGAGCAGCTGTGGATTTTGAACAGATTTTGACCTGAAGTGACCTTGATCTCAGGAGGTGAAGTTGCTCGCCATTTTTGAAAGCGTGCTGAAGTTAAAGTCAATTTAATTTAACATTGGAGGATGACATCGCTGACCTTGGACTCAAGAATCGGTCCCAGCCAGGTTGAACTCATTAGTGAGTAGTTTTAACCCCGTGTTGGATTAAAAGCTTGACTCAACAAGCTACGTCGAATCCTCAACCCAATTTGCTGAATATTGATAACCGTCCCTTTTGGACCAAGTGCTGAGCTTGCTATTTCACCCAACTTCGGTTCCTTCTGACCTAGCAGTTTTAAGAATGCAGGTGACGCCAGTACAAACTGAGAGCAGCAGCAGGACCACCTCTGTCGAAGAGGCCACAGGAGTTCTCTAGCATAGAGCTACAAATTGATGCCAGATCCAAGTCTGGGAGGAGATTCCCAAGGAGACCATCCATCATCTCATCCGGCGCCCAGACGTCGGATGGAGGGCATACAGCCATGTGAAGGCCAAGCACTACCAAGCCTGTGATCTCATTTTTCCAGCGTATGATTCGCTATCAATCTATTGAGATCTGCCAAGTGTGACCTTCAGCCTTGTAAAGAAGCTTCATTAGACGCGCAGGTGCTCTAAAGAACCAACAACGATTGTGCATGTACTGTATATAAAACAAAAATGTGGCTTGATTTTTTTATTATTACTGTTGAGAGGCATACATTACAGTGCAAACCATTCTTTGGCAAACATACATTACAAATGTCATGATAGGTACTAGTATAGCCACATTGACCACTTTGAAGGGACAGTGTTGGGAAGGCATGTTCAGTCTTCGCACGACATTCCATTGACACTTGGGAAGGATTTAAGAGGGGAAAAGCGGCAAGTTGCCAGTAGAGACCACCAGGACATGGTTTCCCCAGGTAACAGAGACCTCACAGTGCAATGGCACACACAACATTTTGGAAGTGAGCCAAATTGTATTTTGCTGTAAATGAGCTCAGGACATTCAAGATTAATGTCTAGGAATATTCATGAGAACACGACATTCAGTCAAATGGACACACATTGGAGCACGTTAGATTACAATCTGGACTAGATAATGGCGCAGGCAAGGAGAGAACTGTAAACACACAGTTTAATGTAAAAACCCGTCCTGGATGGAACATTCCAGACAGTATTATTTCGGTTTAGTGACAGATGCTTGCTCAGGACGTTACCGCATAAAGAAAACAATGGATGGGAACACCGCGGATGCTTTGTCACAAAACAGGAAGACAAAAAAAAAAAAGAAAAAACATGATTCATGTTACATATGTGAGCCAGTGCATTGAATGGAAGTTGTCTTGTTACATTATGTGTACAAGCAGTGGAATCTGTCTAGTTGCATGCAAAAACACGACGTAGAAAATGTGCTTTGATTGTCTGTATCCCAACATTCAGCACCCTTGCCCGACATTATTTCCCACCTCTCATATGGCTTCCATTACAGCGGAATGAGGGTCAGAGGGTTAAAAAAACCTGTGCTCTGCAGCGTTCTCGACGAAATGACGTAACGCCACTCTGAACAAAGTTTGGCAAGGAAACGCGCACGGCAAATCTCTCTAAATGCATCAATACTAAAGAGGACCCGCAAAGGGGGGAAGACACTCCTGAAATGAAAACACTTGATCAAACAGTTCATGAAATTTTTTGCAAAAGTCGATACGTACATGTTTGACAACAGAATGCATGCAATCCAGTGCTGCAGGTCCAAGGCAGGCAAAACAAAACCCTCCAAAAAGTTAACAGTAATCATTGCAGTCCTTCAATTGTGTGTTGTGTGTGAAGTATGATGACAAATACTGTGGCAGTAGATAGAACCGCACCACAAATAAAAACCTGTCCTCCAATGTAGTTTCATATGTTCTAGATGTTACGCACTAACATTTGGCTTTGCAGACTGAGGACAATAATGGGACAGACATGATGTCACAATATGACAGAAAAGGCCGGCAGAGACATTTAGGAGCAGAAATCAGTAGACATCTCCCGCTTTTTTTTTTGCATAAAATTTTCATAGGGTTTCACATTCTGTTCATTTGGAAGAAAAACAAAAACGAAACATACATTGTTATAACATGACATGAAAGCACCTTTGATTAAAAGATGATCTAACTACAAAACCTCTTTTATCTTGTATAAAATGATCTTCTCAATTGTGATTCAGCATAAAAAATAGGCAGATATCAAATGGATATAGGCTGCTTTGCATACAAATGACAATACTTTGAAGGTATTTAGTGATTAATTCATTCATAAGGGGTAAAATAGCACCAGTTTTCGGCATCTCTAACCTGAGAAAACACTGGCCTGCCTCCTCTCAATCTACTTCCCTTTCCTGCGGGCTGATGGCAACCGGCCCTGTGATTAGACGCCAAAAGGGGGTTGGGGGGGTGGGGGCAAACACAGGAGACTAAATTGTTGCACTGCAGAGGCCTCAGGGAGCAGAGATGAATCCATTTAGTCCCGGAGGAGGCAGCGATCCAAAAATAACAAAACATGACCCTCTCCCCTGATCCAAAAAAGAATACAAAAGAACAAAAAAAAAAAAAATGAGGCTATTGGGTGTATCGAGGCAACTGGTGGCCACCGACACCTTCAAGAGTCTCCTCCTCTCGGTGGACGTCTGAGTGTTTCAGACACTTGAGTGTGACTGGCGGGAGGTCCTGAGGATTACTCATGGCTGCTGTCTGCTTTTTGCCACTTGGCTACATCCAGGCACAAGGAGCAGCAGGCGCCTTTTAGCTTGACAGGCTTTTCGCACTGGGCCGGCGGACAAGACTCCACAAAGCAGGTGACTCTGGTGTCCTGCGGGAGAAAAGAAAGTAGGGGCAAATGGCTTGGTTACTTTATTAGATTAGGGAGGATTGAAAAGTTCCCTGCGGTTACAATTGGGAACTCCAGCCGACAGCAGAACAATAGGGAGACGAACCAAACAACTATGACATGGCCTCAGGACTCAAACATTTTGGCTTTCGAGAACTTTGAGTCCTGAAATGTGGGTTGTGAGACTCCACATACAGAACAATAGCATGTGCTATGTATTTTATATAAATTTATAGACACGTGTAAAAAAATAATTATATATATATTTATTTATATTTATATACATTTATTTATATTTATATTTTTATATTTTCATTCATTCATATATATATATATATATATATATACATATACATATACATATACATATACATATATATATATATACATATACATATACATATACATATACATATACATATACATATACATATATATATATATACATATACATATACATATACATATACATATACATATATATATATATATATATATATATATATATATATATATATATCATATGGGAACAATTTGGAAACTATAAAAATATTGCAGTTAATTATTTGGTGGTTTCCTGTACATATGTTTAACCTACTTTGCATTCACATTGAGTGCACGGGTCCTGTTTCCACCTCGCTCCATCTGTCCGCTCACGTCCGTTACTGTCAGTGCAGTCAGTCTTGCTCAGCCGGGCTTCCAGTCGCTTAATCTGAAAACATGGGAAGACAAACAGTGGACTCAAAGGCTGTTTCTAGGGGTAGTGATAACATAATGATGGACTCTCGTTTTATTTGGTCTCATGCAGTTGTTCTGGATTTACATTGACGGGCTGTCCTTAATGTACCAAAGGTTGGAGTGTAAAAGTGTCCTTAATGTGTAAAAGTTTTTTTTTTTTTTTTAATGGTGTCATGTCAGTGTTATGACACATACTAAGTATGATTCCTTGAGCATACATAGTAGCATAGTTCAGAGGCTATTAAAACTACGTACTCTGACCAGAACCATTTACTAAATGTTTATAATCTACCAGCTAACACGACACTTAACCTCGAGATTTTGTGCGGATATAGGAATGTACCTGTTTGCGTAAGCCTGTGATTGTCTTCTGCATATCAGAGACAAAGTCATGGAATTCGCTAACTGTGGGATCAGTGCTTTTTTTTGAGGTCATAGTAACATTAACGTGATTTTTTCTGGATTCCTCCAAGGGGCTACAAAACACAAAGACAAAAGCAAAATGAGTAAATGACACTGAATGCATGTGGAAACTAAATGGCTCTCAAATGCCTTGTTGTGGCTGCAAATGATGTGTCACCTGTTTTCCTTGATGCTGTCCGCATATCTGCTGTCTTTGTAACTGTGATCAGCTGACCTGCGCCCTCTAAAGTGGTAGGACAGCGCGTTGAACTGACCTTTGGTCCTGCAGTCTGCCAGTGTGTGAAACAACAAAACAATACAGCATGGCTTTGATGTCACTTTGTAATTAGCTGAGCCTTTATGGAGTAGGAATCGTGGCAAACCAAACTCATATTTAAAATCAGAAATCTACATTAGTGTAGTGACCTGGTAACTAATTCATTGTGATCAAGTTAACATGGATTCTAACCTGTGTTTTGTTTAGGGGTCAACTACTTATTTCACTCAATAAAATGCACAGTGTGATCATTTTTATGTTGGGTGTGTGTTTAAAACACATTTCTCCTCATACAATGACATCCAGTGCCTATTATACAGGAAACCAAGTCGAAACTGTCACTTAACCATTAAAACACAAATTTCCTGGCGCGATGCACTGTAATATTTGATTCATGCTGACCAGCAATAAAGTCCAACACTCGAGACATTATAAATAAACCCGAGAAAGGGAGTACCATTATTTGTACTTTCTTCGTAGGCCCCATAAGCCTTTGCGTTAAGTATGGTGTGACTTTCGGTATGAATCGCAACCGGCGTTTGGTTTACTGGTTACAAGACAACTTGGTAGGACAGTTACAGACTACAGACTACATTTCAATCCTGCTTCCTACGGGGCAATAGCCTTACATTAAAAAAAAAATGCGGCCAACGACAACGTACAGTCCCATTTTTTAGCCACTTTCTGAACCCTGATATTTCACAAGTTGAGCTAATGAGCAATTGCAAAAGCTCTGATGCGTATCAGGACTTACATAGCAATATAGTTGGTCATGTTTTGTCAAAAGAGCCTGGAGACAGCCTTATTTACCTTAAAGTAGACGTAGGACCAAGTCATACCCTGGAATCTCTTATCAACTCCACTACTTCCCAACTGCATGGGATCACATCATTTATGTGCTCCAAAATCAAAGGACCACCTGGTATATCATAACAGCAACAATATTTGGGCAGATTAAGATGAAAATATTGAATCCTTGAACAATATATTATGGATGTGCTGAAATTACTGATTGTTATGACTAAACAGCTACAATCGAATCGGAACGGCTCATATGAACTAAAACAACTTGTTGCCTGACTACATACACATAAACATCAGACCACGTGTTATTGTGATACTGATCTCAGTCTCATTATATGATACCCAGTCAATCTTCTCGCTAGTTTGTCATAGCACAAACACAAAGTTCGATGAGCGTGTTGCAACGTGAACTTTTTGTCCACACATTGAAAGAAGCACGTACAGCATTGATCTTGTCTTTTCACGTGAACATTTTCAGCTCATGACGCCACAGTGTAAATTTTTGCTGGTTTTTACTTCAACCAACTTCAAATTCCCAAGCCATGCAAGACATTTGTAAATTCTACAGTGGCTTCTGATCATTTAAAAAAGGAAACAAAAACATCATTGGAATAAACCGGCCTGGGAAACAAATGGATTACTGCTATTTTCAGAGTCTTACAGGAAGTCGCACCCATAATTGTTTAACCATGAGAGATGTCGGGAATAAGGATGGATGGATCCAAGGTGGATTTGGGTACCAGACAACATTTTCTCTAAGATTATGAATGGCAAGAAACGGACTCGACTGTTTTCTGTTCAACAACAGATGAATGCTCTGAATGTGGCTCAAATTTGGATTCTTACCTTCGCAGCAGTCTTGCCACATGCGCAGGTCGATCTGTGGGATGTTGTCGCAGCTGCCGTAGCCATGCGGCACCTCTGCCACCCTGAAGACATCACGCTGCACACGCGTGATGTTATCTCCGTTGTCACACAGCACCCGAGAAAGCGACGCCTGCTTCAGCTGAGTCAGTTGCGCTGGCGTAAACGCTCCGGGGTTTTCATACCAGAACCTGCACAACACATGGATTTGCCCGATTGAGAAATACCAAACTTGAGGCCCGGTTCTACCAAGCCAGATGGTTCGATTGAGTTTGATGCGCATTTTTGATTTTCAATGTTTACATGTTATAGTCAATAGTGTGCCTCCAGGTAAGAACTTCAAGAGACTGTCAGTAGAATAGTAAAACAGTCCCATTTGTTTGATAGATTCATTTTTTATCTTTTTTGTAATTTCCTGCTGTAAAAAGTTACACTTTTTCGCAAGGGGTACCAAATTATTATTATTTTTTTGCTCTTGGTGGCCGTGACCACCAAGACTGGCCTTCTTCTGGTACTGGACAACCCGGTGTACCTCCTGAGCTATGGCTGTCTCGTATTTTGACGTTCCTTGAGTAACTTCTAGAATCTATCCAGCAACACGCAACGCTGCTTCAGGTTTTCTTTCAAGCATTCAAAACGTGGAAGAGCTGTCTGTAGCAAATGAAAAAAAAAAAGTAGCCGGATAAAATGTACCTCCGACGGTCCATTTCAAGGTAATGATGGGGAAATGGAGCAATACTGTAAAGTTTGATAAATATCTGGCCTTGCCATCTTTATGTCTAGACTGTCTTGCATTTGAAAAAAAAAATGCAAATGGAATGTATTGTCTGTCAAGCGGTGGAGAAAAGAATGTGGTGCATATCGTTTGACAGAAAATATAGTTTTATACTAATAAATTAGTTTGTTACTCTTATCCAAGAATTAACTGTTAATTTACACATGGGCATGAATAATTAAAACTATTTTACAATTTAAAAAAACACGAGGATGCTATTCTACAAGTAACATCAGAAATTTACAGCAATCCATCCTTTTATGCTGTTACATTAGTTTTCTACTGTTTCTGATTCAAATGTTAATTTACATGCCATGGGCGGATATTCTAACAGTACAATTATTATAAAAAGCAGTAAGTTAATGTTAGTAAATGAAGACATTTTGGTCTAAAGCGGATTTTGCAAATATGGTCAGATGTGGGAAGCTGGTAATACATGTGGGCTGACCATTCAGCTTCGAGTTGCTTTAATGTTTCACTCCATTTGTTCCCAGTCACCGTGCCGTAGTTTGCATGTTTTGTCTGGTAGTGCCTCTTTATACTGAATTCCTTGAAAACAGCCAAAGTCACTTGGCAAATTAAGCAGGCACAGTAGTTTTGCGTTTCAGTGGAAAAAAATATGCCAATTTCCACTTGTCCTGGAAGCAACGGCCCTCTCTATCAACTTTTCTTTTCTTTGTGACTGTCTCCATTTTAGAAATGGGCTGGAAAGGGTCACAAAAGTGTCAATTCAATCTGACACCGACCACGGCTATGAGAGTGAGTGACGTGTTCAGAGAGGCAAAGTGCGCTCGGAGATTATTTCCGAACTAGAGAGAGCAGCTATGGATTTGCTGCAATATTCAGGTGAAATATACAAGTGAAATTAATTTAACGCTAGATGCTTCGGGCTGGTGGAAATTGCAAATCGCAATTGACAGGACTTTGGACATGCCTGGTTCAAAGATACAGCGAAGGTGCTGCGGGAGTGTTTTGAAGGCTGACTGAACATTTTTTTTGTTTTGTTTTTTTGCTTTTGAAAGTGCAAATAAAGAAATAAAGTTTTGTTAAAAGTACCTGTCTCCATCCCGCAGGCGTCTGAACTGAGAAGCCAGCAGACACATGAGAGTTGGTCCGAGCCTACTGCCAGGAACGAGGTCTTCAGCCATCAGGGCAGGGAACAAGTCGATGTTCAGAGGAGTGCCATAAAGCCTAACACACAGTAGATATCGTTTGGGTGACTCAAATCCACAAAGAACTTAGTTCCAGTGACGCATTCAAAATGGATGATTATAGCTCTACAATCACCTCTGTAGCTTCTCCCTGACATCAGGATTCTTAATCTCGTTCCTCAAATCCTCAAAGGTCTGAGCCGACGTTAGGTTACAATATGTCCTGTAATCATTATACGGCGGTATGCCGTGATCTCTTCCTCGCTGTATATTCATGGCTGCCAGGTCTAAGGCCACAGCGTGGGCCATAGAAAATAACCTCTCAGTCAGCTCTGTATTGAGCAGCTGCGAGGAGACCCGCATTTTACCCGCCACGCCAAAGAGCCCGCGGAGCAGCGGGTCAATGCCACCCTCGTTCACGATGCGAAAGGGCGAGAAGAAGGCCCGATGCAGGGAGATGTGACCCTGGGGGATGGGCTGGAAGTCTTCATCTAACCTGTAGAGTATCGGGTTAATGAGGGTGTGCCCAAAGCGGAATGCCGCAGTGGCGAAAGCATTGAGGATGCCCGCGTTAATATTGGGGTCATAACCTGTGTACGGCCCCAGCATCTTCATGCCTGCCTCGCCTAGGATCTAGAAAACACAAAGAGTTATGATCATCTGTATCGCCGGTGTTGCCTTTCAGTGAAACGAGTCAAGCGACAAGTGCACAACAGCGGAAAAAAGGAATCTTTACCTTTGGCAACCAGTGACTATATGTGATGTGTTGCATCTGGGCTCCCACTATCTTCCTGGCTTCATGGTATATGGTGTCCCCATCCCAGTGGGGGTTCAGTCTGAGTAACTCTGTGGCTACGCGGTTGTGTTCCCTGAACCACACTGTGTGCATGGCGGTCAGTCCCAGCTGTTCGTTGGCACGGTGGTCTCCAGCCAAAAAGCAGGGAATCGGACTCTCGTTCTCATCCCTCATACACTCGGTGGGCGGTCCCGTGGCGAAAGGCAGGAGTGGCTTCCCTGTACGTTGGATAATTCCCTGCCGGAGCAAACCCCGCTGGCTGGCCAAATCGCGGATCTCCTCAGATTCATGTCGCGAATTACCATAGACGTTTGAGGCGTCGATATAAGCTGTGAGCTGGTTAATTTGTTCTCGTGGGTACACGCTGTTCATGAGCAGAGATGTCATCCCGCTGCCACACACCGGGCTGGAGCGCACAAAGAACATGCAGCGGGCACCGCTTCGCAGCTGCCGTGGATCGTTGGGAGGGAACTGGATGGGGAAGCAAGGCGGGTCATTGGTGCAGACCTGAGTGCAAAGCTGTCCGTCAGAGAAGCGCGACTGGCTGAGGGCCGCCACAGTAGAATCCAAGTCGTGATCGAGAAACTGACCCCATTGCATCAGCATGTGGGTGTAGTGATCATCTGGAGTGATGGACTCCGTTCCAATCATAGTTGTCGAAACCAATCTCGGCAGAGGCAACCTATAGTTGTTGTTTGCTTGCTCAGTGGCTCCCCTTGGTAGATTAAAACCATTATCGTAGACTGATTTCAGGAGTCGTTCGAAAGGCGTAAGTGAGGCGCCCCACATGGCGTGCTGCAGGTTGTTACAAGTTCCGTCATGAGTGCGGTACTTCTGGTGGAAGCAAATGTCGGAACAGTTGTTGATGCGGCGGTGGGCTGTGCAGCCAGATAGGTTGGCGATCACGTCCAGAAAGTGTGGGGACACAAGGTCGTTGTAGCGAAACTCTGCAGGAACATACAGGGAATATGTGGACAGATTGGATAAGGGAGTGCAATTCAAGCAAACTGATTGATAATAGGCAACATTTCTCAATTCCTACAGTAATAATGTTATTCACAGTTTATATCTGTAGGTCCATCCATCCTTGCATTTTTACAGCACCTGGCCTGTTCACAGCATCCTGCAGGTCATGGACTGGGAGATACTAATTCCTACACCTGCTACACAAAAACCATCCTTCTAAAGAGCTATATTACCAGTGTTTAATCTGTGCCCAACATTTCTTATTAAATGTTGCAGAATCAATTTGATGGCTACATCATACTCATCCTTAGTCTGCACACATTAGCTTGCGTATTGAATGGATGTTATTATATAAAAATATAGAAAAGCAAATCATTCTGAATTGTGAGAGTTCTCGTGTCCACTCTATTAGCATGCTTCTCATACCCGTACCAGTATAACATCTTATAAAAGTGTATAAGATGTCATCATTAATTAAAAGGGTCAGATTCAATAAAAAAGCTCCAATATGCAGCATGACACTATCGTTGGGTATGTTTGCGTGAACTGCAAATGATCTGGTGACACATTACGTGTGTGCTTGTTTGTTTGTGTGGCTAGGGAGAAAAAAAAAAAGACTGGGTGAGGCATCCATCTGTCAGTGACTTTTCTTCCAATTGCCGCTTCATTCTAAAGAAAACATCTCGGTCATGCATTGTACATCCACTGGACCTTCACAAGTTCTCTGCTGCCAACTTTACAAGTAGCAGGTTTGAAACACCCACGGGCGACATACGCTTTCATGCGAAAACGCCAGCCATTCAAGACATCACACAAAATCTGAGGATATATTATAAACTATGTTTAAAAGTGCCATCTTTTCAACAGTGACTGACGGTTGAGCACGCCATCTTATAAGGAGTAAAATGTTTCAGCCTTTATGATCGAATTAACTGGGAGATTTCTTCCATGGGCACAGTCGGATGTGCGTGGGATCTTATGACTATTTCATAGGGCACCATTAAATTAGCCAACCCTGGTTAATGATGCACACAGAAGCAGTAGAATGCTTGAGCATTAGGCCTGCACAATGTGCAATTTGAACATTGCAATTGCGATGTGCTCATGCGCAATAGTCACATTGTAGGACATGCAACGTTTTTTGTTTTTTTTTAGAACACGGAAACTTTTGGTTTGTTTCATAAAAGCAGCAAGCTACACTATACTTTACATCGTAGAGACTACACAGACCGTCTAGCTCACGCCCCCTGCTAATTAGTCAACATGTTTAATGTCAATATCGCAATGTACATCGCAGCCACCCCAAAAATCGCAATGTCAATTTTTTTTCTAATATCGTGCAGCCCTACTGAGCATCCAGAATCGACAGGAAGAAAATCCATATTTCAAAGAAAGTAGCGGGACCAATATTCAAGTATGAGCTTGTGTCTTGGTGCTGCTCGGCAATGATTCGGGAAAAAGCGCCACTCTTGTCTGGTGAGGTTTTGAATCGTGCTTTGTGCTTGTATCATTTTCTTTTCTTTTTTTTTTTTGTAAACTGAAGTCTCTAATTTGCCTGATTGTCTATCCATGCAGTATGTCAGCCTTGTCATTACTGGGTCAACAGTTTAGTGTGCAAGCCGCCTCAACCCAAGTCAGCCGTGATAGGCCACAGCGACCCCGTAACCTGAACCAGGATAAGCAGTAGAATGGATCAATTATGAAATGTGGAGCACAGATTCAGAATCAGCACAGTTTATTTATATAGTAATCAATCTCACCCGTGCCATTGGTGTCGACCATGAGACCCTGGTTGACATGGTTCTGGATGAGAAGCAGAGTCTGCTCAAAGATCTCGCCAGCACGAGCCTGCTCCACTGTGTAAGGGTCACGTGGGTAACGGAAAAGTGCCAGTAGCTCTCCTGGGGTGCGAGGCTGACTAGAGTGATTGGCGGAAAACAGGAGGGAATGGAGAAAAAAGTAAGCAACCAAATGTTTTGAAATGTATTTCAGACTTCAGATGGAAGAGGACACAGAAAATGACAATAGTTAAGAGTTGAGAAATGCCACGAGAAGCGCCGTACCGTGAATGTACATGGATGATTAAGAACATGTAATCGCTCTGCAACCAATACATCACTTCCAGAGTTGGACGTGAGGGTGTGGCCAAGTGTGAACATAGTCAGTATACGTGTTCAACTCTGCCTTACCGAGAGCGATATAGCAAACAAAATTCCTCTTTCTCAGAAAGCACAATGATGTCATATTATGGAGTGAATCCAAATCCAACATGAATCATCTTCATCAATCATTTGACATGTTAAGTACCACTGAAACACACATTTGGCAGTCACACGTTGCAATATATAATTTTATGCTATGCCTGGTCGTGCAGGAATAAATGTACACCGTATAATGTACAACTAGTGTAACAAACAGGAATGAAATAAAGCCTCTAGGGGGATTCCTAAGCGCACATTGAATCTTTGACAAGTCTCTTGGAGAAATGTCTTCAACAAACAAGTGTCATCCAGTTGCCACAATTCAATTGAATTAAGAGTTATGATGCATTTTGACTTTCAGCCAGTTTCAAATGCAGCTGAAAAATGACAGTTATGAGCGCGTGTACTAGACAGGCAGGAAACTGCTCTCAGATGAGTCTGGCATTGAGAAGCAACACAATCGGTGTACGTTGCTATCACAGTAATAAGCGCAAGCACATTTTTGCTCGTACAGAATATTATTGTTTTTGTGTTGTTTATTTTTCAGTTCTTCTGATCATCTTTGCCAACAGCCTGTGATTGCCATTTAAGACGAAGGCTGGAAATCCCCTTTGTCTGATTTCTGGGTTAGCGGCTCGAGTTGTGTGTATTTCTGTTCTTTGCTTATGTGTTTGTTCATGTTCAATGCATCATGCCTGCATGTGTACGCCAAGTGCAGCGCCGTGTGTGCATGCCAAGATCAACACAACTGCTTACCACATTTTTAAACTGGATGGAAACACTTACAAAATACCCTTAATCCTAAGTACACAGAATGTGCCAACTGTGACTAAGATCACTTCTTCTTTATCTTCTCCACAATGAATAACTCTGGCCAGATGAGAACATTGGTAACCTTGATTATGATTAAACTCACTGCATCTGTAAAGAAGTCTGCGGAAAGGTACTGCAGGCCAAAATATTCCAGTACAAATACAGGAGATGTAATTCATTGACGGAAATGTTACAATATAACCATTAATTATAACTTGGGCCACCAGTCTGAATTGTTGAAAGAGGAAAAAAAAAAGTTCAAACACTTCTCTTTAAACTGGACCCTCGGGTTACAAACAACCATTTACAATGTTCGTTACGCACAAAGCTTTCGTAGAAAAATGATCGACGTGCTTCTTGTCGCGCTGCGTAAACATCATTGGGACTGTGCATCACGCATGTTTTAAAGTGAAAAATGGTTGTATCACTCCGTGACGTAAGGCGGAAAGCCGTTCCGTATGTGGGTGGACGTTTTGCCTCCACATCTTTGATCATGCAATCACAAACGACTTAGAAGAAGTATGATAAGTATGTATGTTATTAATGAGTTCTAGTGGCCCTAAATTTTTTCTGGAACTACGGCAACCCGGTCCAACCACAATAATTTATAAATTGGTGAAGTAATTTCTGTGGGAGATGTGCTTGATCTTATTAAGCGTGCGTTGTGGCCAGTAAAGTACATGTCGCATAAATCTTTCACAGCTTACCCATCAAACAAACGTCTCCTTGTAGACTCAATAGCGCTGTCCACGTTACGGATGGCCTGCTCTATGGACGAGCTCACAAACATGTCGCCCTCTCTGCTCACTGCTGGAACTGCAAGACAAGAAGACATTGTTGAGGATGATGCAGAGTGCAACTTCATAATGCAGTCCTCAATATAATAAAAAAAAAATATCTCAAACATGCTTCCAAACAGGTTGTTTCCAAATGACTCACTCGCGATCAGTTTTTGAACAGTTCCATTTATTATGTTTTATCTCTTTAGCTGCTAGCCTTGGCTTGATACTTTGTTGGGTAATGTAAAAAGAGAAGAATGTTAATATTAACAAAGTAATGCATAAAGAACTGTCTCTGTAAGAGAAGAAAACATTTTTTTTTCTCTCCAGAACAGTGCAGAATCCCATTTCTGGGTTGAAGTATATTTTCTGATGGCTTCACATTAGCTTCATCAGCCGGTTCAGCAAGTGATTTGATTTGCTTGCCCATGCTTTAGATGTGATCCGTTTCTCCTCTTTGAAGGCTCAAAACTCAATCTTTCTTGCGGAATCCTTTATCTTAAGTACTGTGAGTGAAATATTGAAAACATTTTTTTTTTATTTACTTTTAAAAAAATCTCGTAGCATTACTATCTAATAGTACAACCTTTTCCTTCTGACTTTTTAGTGCTACTTTTTTTTCTTTGTGACCCTGGTGCTCCACATATGGTTGGATAATAATAATAATGATAAGCATAATCATAATAAGCAGAATATTACAGCATGCATGTGGCTTGATGTCAGCATTGAGCAAATCACAAACCCATGGATGCATTGTGGATGTATATTTTGCAGAACACTTTTAAACAGTTTATGATAAATCAGCAGAGTGCTGATATATCCCAGCAGAAAGCAATCTGATATCACTGCATTAGAGTGTGACTCAAACAGTCACGCTTGGGCGTCTCACTCTGTGGACTCTACAATAACAGTGACAGTAATAAGCACTGGCTGCCAGAAAAAAAAAATCTGCTTTAGTTTGAATACCGGGGACGAACTTTATCAATACGGCACTGTTAAACAGTATCTTTCATTTACTATTGTAAGAGAAAAAAATGAGAAGCTGAATGAAAAATATTTATATTTTGCTTAATTGCCACCGTGAAGTGGTGTAATGAAAAACAAAGAAAAACAGAACCTGTGTCCTCTTACCTGTGACAGTTAGCACCATGCTAGCGACCTCATAGCCAATTGGATTGCGGGCTATGCACTCGTAACGGCCAGCATCAGCAGTTCCCACATCCTTTACCTCTAAATACCCGTCGGGGCTGATGTGGAATTTACCACTCTCCGTCACCTGCACACCATCCTGAGAGATAGAAGGTGCAGTTGCGAGGTTAGACTTAGGGCAACGTCACGATCTTGGGAGCTAGCACGTAGTGTAGAAGTCATTTGCAAATTAAGCAAAATTGAATACAAATAAAGAAATCACATAAAACAGGTTCCTGCACACCCAAGCAATATTCATTTGCACTCTGGACGTGCAGGGGATGAACACAAGAATAAAGTGCAGCATATTTGTTTTTGGCAATGTGTCTGCTTTAATTAGTCAGTTTGATTCTACCTCTGTGCGGAAAAAGAACCTCTTGTAAGTGCGTGTTTTGGAGTCACTTTTTTTTTTTAGACTATCAAGCTCTACCCCTTGATGTCATGGTGAGGAAATTCTTATTCAGCATTAGCCAAGCAGTATGTGAGGTGGGGTGAGGGCTGGCTCACTTGCATGAGACATGACTACCTTCTTAGGCTGTAATGGAGGATGCGTAAAGTGTAATGCAATCCCTTTTACCGCTTAAAAACAACTTTTATAATGAATTTTGAAACAAGTGGTCTGCACAACTGTTTCACAGTCAAATGTTATATTGGGTCCAACCTTTGTGTCTGGAGTTTGCATGGTCTCCCAGTGCTTTTTATCCAGCATTTTAAAAGGTGCTAAAGTGAGTGGGTACAGTTGTCTCTTTGTGCTGTGTGATTGATTAGCAGTCACATATACATACATATATATATATATATATATATATATATATATATACATAATTAAGCACTGATTAATTAAGATGAGTCACTTTTCCTTTTGCATGTAACCTGTAGACAAAAAATATGAGCAATCCAGGATCAGAACCAAGCCATCTTGAAAGATTAAGGTCAGAAATCCTTCACCTCCTGATCCTTGTAGGGGCAAGGCTATTCCGAAATATGTAGTCTTAGCATCTAACCTTGTTCCAGGTAAGGACAGGTTGTGGTTGGCCCTGAGCACTGCAGGGAATCTGGACGTCCTGGCCAGACTCCACCGTCACGTCCCTTGGAGCATTTGTGAAAACAGGCGTTACTGAATGAGTTAAAACATACACACAGATATGCGCATGTGTTAATGATTATACACCAGTACAGTAAAGGTAAAGTGCATTTTGAAATCAATCATTGCAGATAAGAAACTGAGAAAGTCTGTTGTTCTGTTTATGCTCACAGAACACACTAAACAATATCCCTCCACTTTTCTTTTCCAAAAGGGGCAGAAAAACAAATACTTTGGTTAGTGGTTGGTTAATGCCTTTGTGTTTTTCTAAAGATTACGTAAGAACAACCGAGCCAATTTTGACACATTGTGCAGGGCTGAGCCAGTGCCCAAGGAAGAAACTGTGATATTTTAGAGGATATCTTGATACTTTTTTTTTTCTAATTCTTGTCACTATATCATTACAGCACATACGCATCAATCTAGATATGGCCTAGAACGTTTTGCACAGCCAAACATTGGCTCATAAAAATACATTTATAAATATACATATCATAAAAAAACATGATCCCTGTAATAAATCTCTTCCAGTCGTGTGGATCAGTGTTTTTACAATAATGCAAAAATTCCGGAAATTTGATATTTACTGTGTAGAGCTATGGTAATTCCCCCCCCCCCTTGAAAATAAAAAATGAAATATCCTGTTTTAGTCTTTGTGCTTGCCCAAAATAAACAAACAGTTTTTATTTTGTTTTGCATTCCAGCAGTTGAGGTCGAAACTGTGGTGGGAACAACTACACTACTGAAACTGTAACAAATTTGCAATACACACATATGGTTGCAAGCAAGTGAAAATGTCAATATGACGTGTCGGTGAAACAGCTGTTTTTCATTTGTGTATTGAGTTCATCATCAAACACTGATGCCCCTGGACTACATCTCTATCATGCACACAAATTAAGTACTGAGCATTGTTACAGAATGAGTCAACATGTGATACTGTTTCGGAGCTGAGATGACGCTCAAAAAGCCAACGGGTTTGGTGGACTGCGACTGTTCTCCCCCCACACACTGCATTCAAATTCCTGCAGGGTTCCCATGCCACAAATGAGAGCCACTTGGCATGGCTAAATCGAAACCTCCCACAAATAGTTTGTGGTCTTGACTAATACATGTCTATAAATCAGAGATGAGCTTCCGCAAAAAGCCATTGTTTAGAGCAATCTACAGTACACTCAAAGGAGGATGAATGCCTCAGAGTATGCTTTAAGTACAGCAATAGTATAATCACTATGCAGGACATGTACGTTGCTTTTCCGAATACTAGTATTAATAATGAATCACTTTTTAAAAGTCACATTCTGTAAATTCTTGCTTTCACCTCGAAAGCGTCATTTGACAATGCACAAAGCATGTCAGTTTACGCATAGCGTATTCATCGCGCACAATCACCATTGTGTGGCCTTGTGCAGAATTTTAAGAGTGGAACCATTAAACAACATATATTTTGAGCCATGTTAACAGTTATTACGACATGGAAAAACATGGAGTCGTCTCACAGTTATGGACTGACATGCTTCCCTATTTAATATGAAGCCTGTAATTTCCACACAGGTTCATCCCACCAACACATAAACACGTCAACGGACGCACACGAGAAGGAGGCACATGTCACGCAAACATACACAATTTTGCCTTTAAAAACACAAGACCAGAATGAATTCAAAGGAGAAGAAACAGCACAAACATTTCATTCAGCGTGTATAATACTTTACGACAGTGTCATAGCAATTTGCAACACACACATGCACAGGCTTAACTTTAATTGGGTCAGAAGAGTATGTCAGTTACACCATGTTGACGTTTTACCACCTTGCACTCCATAACTCCTCCTAAATAAATAAGCAATGTTTGCCTCACTAACAGCCTGCTATAATCCGAACATGGTTAAGAGTGCAGCAGTAAACATGATTCTGTCATCTCACCTTAGTAAAACATTGAAGCGATTTATTTATGTTGTCAAATATGGAGCCAAGCCTTACGTGGACTTTCCACCAACCTCAATTCCAAAGCTCCATCCTGTACACTCACCTCTCTGTTGGATGCTGAGCTGCACAGCGGTGCGTACAGTCCCGACCGGGTTGACAGCCTGGCACTCGTACTGGCCCTCGTCGTGGGCCGCCACCCGAGTTATTCGAAGAGTGCCAGAAGACAGGACTGAGTGTCGGCGGTCCGGAGGTAATGGGCTGCCTCCACGAGTCCAGGCAATAACGGGCTGGGGGTAACCCGTGGCCTCGCATGGAAAGTCCACAGTGTGGCCATCAAGGACAGACTGATCCTGTGGTGTGACCGTGAACTGGGGGATTGCTGGGGGGGGCGAGATAAACACAATAATGTGAATGTGTATCAAAGACACATATGAGACAATATTATTTGATTGGTAGCTTAATTCTAGAGAGAGAGCAGGAGAATTTGCAAATGATATAATAATCAATATATAATGAAACCCGGTTTTTGCACGGGTAAGCCCACCGAAGGCCCAGTGTGATTGCATTTAAGGTTTTTGTTTGACTCATCGCAACATTCTGATTCGGCCGCTTAGTTTCTATGACAAGTAAAGGTGGAACGGATCATTTTTGACCCGTGATCTGGACGGATCAAGTGTCACGAAAAAGAAAACTTTGCACCGCCTTTGCAAAGGCTAACTTCAAAATAAATCCTACCAAATAATACATTGCGTCATTGCTGTCAATGCAATTGCCTTTGTAAAATTTTACTTTGAAGTTGGCCCACGTGGTGGAGGAAGGGCCAACTTGACTTTCATTTATACCTCGATTACTTTGTTATGCAGTCTCCTCGTTGAGAGGTAGAGACTGAGTCTTGAATTGGACTTTAAGGTTAATCTTCATTGATTTTACAAAACACTTTTGCTAATTAAATATTTTTTTATAAAACATTCACATCAAAATGCCTGCCAGTATATCTTATTTTATACACCGTACCACTTAGAAAATAAAAATGTAACCTGCCTTATATTGCGTTAAATTGTGTGATCAAATCCTAAACGGAGTGGATTTATTCTTTTTTTTTTTTAATGCGCCAAAGCGTTTCATAAAACAAATGAAGCCAAAGTTCTATTTATTTATTCATTCATTCATTTAATTGTTTATTAATATTTTGCTGATCTGATAAAACTATTTGATCTGGGATTTATATGATCCCATTGCACCACGAGTGACAAATCTTTTGGCCGTGAAGTGATAATGGACTTTTGGCCCAAAATATAATTTTTGATACATCCTTAATAATATGGAATGACATGAACGATGGGAAGTTAGACTATAACCAAGAAGGAGCTCAGAATATTCTGACATAGAATCTATTGTAATGTAATATAACATCACAATGAAATATATATTTGGAAAGGCAGGTAGGCATAGCAGATGTTTAATTAGAACTGCAAGACATAATGCAAAAGAGTTGGTGTTTCAGACTGGAGGTGATATTGTTAACCTACCTTGGACAATGATATAAGCTGTGGCGTGAATTGTATCAACATTATTGGAGGCAAAACAAGCGTACTGCCCTCCATCAGCTTGGACCACATTCTGAATATAAAGCCCTCCAGAAGGGGTGATGTTGATGCGCGTGTCACTGGGCAGTGGTGTCCGATCTGCTTTGGTCCAGGAGATTCGTGGTTGTGGCTGGCCTGTGGCGCTGCACTCCAAAGTCACACTCTCACCCACCAGGACCTCCGTGTTTTGGGGCTGGATGACAAAACTTGGCCGTGCTGAGTTGGTAGGGGCAGACAGAAAGGAACCATTAGCAGACAGTTGATCAAAATGATATTCCTGAAGAAGATTTGATTTACAGCATGCCAGTCAAACAGACTTGAGGTCAGTCATCTTACATTTAAACCAATTTTTCCTTATAAATTATACGCGGTCTTGGGAACTACTGTTAGATAATCACCGATAAACGGATCTGTCATGTACAACCCCCTCACTTTTAGTCTATCATGCCACTTTGTCGAAGGTGAACACAAACTCCCATCTGTATCGCAGATTGCTGTCCCTGTCCACACTTGGCCAGTGATTACAGTAATGACCCAGCAAAAATGTACACAGCGAAGGGGCCTGGTATTTACAAATCACCCAAAGACAGGAAATGCACCAAATGTTAACAGGGCCACCTACCAAATCAGTATTGACACTCCTGTTTTCATAACACAACCATGGCAAAAACCCTGGATGCTGTTGCGAGTTGAAAAATGATTTGAGGACTATTTAAGTGTGTGTGGATGTCAGACAAAACCTTGTGTTTGCAGGGGAGTGTTTATGCGTGTGTGTGTAAAAAGATTTTTCCCCTTCATGCTCTGCTTGTCCCTCAACAAAGAGGAATATCCAAGTTAATTGACCAGCTAAAAAATGTCAGTAACCTCAATCCTTTGCATTGTGTCGGGCACCTTGCACTCTTCCTCTGTAGGATGTGACCAATTCTCTACCATCTGATGAATACATAAATAATGTAAGTTTGTTTTGTTTCAAATGTTTCATTGACTTTCCTCATAAACTTCAACCCTTTCATTGCAATTGTCTCGATTAAATATTTTTGTGATTCGGTTCATTATCATGAATGAAATCCTCATTGTTTTATATAGAGTCAGCTTCAGATAATAGAACACTTTTTGCTTCAATCATGAAAACAATCAATCATCGTCAAACTAGAACAGCATCTTTCGCCCATGCAGCGAACTCAGAATATTGGACAATATAAAATACAATAAAGTTATCTCGTCTGTAGTTACTTGATGGGATTACATTATCGCCGCAGCTGATCTGTACGACGCAGACACTGTGTATATAGAACAGTACAAACACATGTGGAAGTTTATCATACTTCTTCAGCAGCGGTCATGAGATAAAGAGGACAGCAGCTAACTCGAAGAAAAAACTGCGTATCAGAAATGTACAGGATGCACTGAAACTGATGAAGATATTTAGTGAGTGTGGCAAGCAAGTAAGGGAACACGACATAAACACACAAGATGTCATGATAGACGGGTGCATGCCGCGTGGGTGATTTTGTAGGAAAATGGGACACTGCGGCGTTCCAGATGTGTACACAGATCCTCAGAAGTTATGAAACAAAATAAGCGCTGATCAAAAAGACAAAAAAAACTTACAATAGAATTGAGACACACTGTAGCTAACTGTATTCCAACCTTCAAAATATTATCAGGGTGAGGTTTTAGTAACATTTTAATTACCATCTAAGTGCAAAAAAAAAACAAGTAACATACAATAATACGAGAGTAACCTGTGATTTTGAGGAATACGACGTTTCTAAGTTCTAATATCATAATTTTCCTCCTTGCCCCTATCATGACTAATCCGATTGTGACAGAGTACATGCACAAAAGATAGATTATCATAGTTTATTTTTATTTTTTTTTGTAATTTATTTTGTTTATATTTGCTCAAATTTCCCAAATGCAAGATAAAACATTAGCCAGTAAAATGATCAAACTTCACTTACAAGGCGCGCCGAAATATCGCAGTGTGACCTCTGAGGTCTTGACTTCCCCAGCCACATTTTTGGCCATGCACTGGTAAACTCCCTGGTCCGTCTCTCTTGTGTCCTGAATCATCAGTGTCCCATCCTCAAGCAGGTTCAGACGACTATCATCCCGCATGTTAAGAGCATTGCTGTCAGAAAAGACGAGGAAAAAAAAAAAACGCAAACCATTAATAAACTGGATTATCTCAAACTGTTGCGTACGCTAATTATTCTGTCAGACTCAAAAGGCTTACTTGTTGCGAAGCCAGATGATCTGCGGTTTAGGGTTTCCCTCAGCCCTGCAGGTGAAGTAGACTGTGTTCCCTGATGTAACATCGACATCCTGCGGCTCTGAGGTGATCCTCGGTACTTCTGCAGAGAGTGTTTTCATGGAAGGTTTGAGCATAGAAAGGATGTGGAGATATGATGGCGTGTCTGTACAAATGCATGTTTCTTTACGCTCCACCTGAGAAACTGTTAAATTATAACTGGGAATTGTTTTGACATGTCTTGCCAAAACTCAAACGCAACAACTCAACACAAGCGACAACGCCTGGAAATCCAGTTTGTAGGAGCCTGGTCATATTCAAAGAAGCAAATACAGAATCATACACTGAGGGAAAAGGAGGGTTCACATGAGGTAGTGAGATTTGAAGCTACTTTAAATCTAAACAGAGTCCACTGACCGTGATAACGACTTTAACAACATTTGCAGGCAAAAAAAGCACAAAGACACTCTGTGCCAAATTGAATTTGTGTGTGAAGCAGCTGGGGGCTTGACTTACTCAGACATAAAAAAAAAAGGGATGCACCTGTGTGTATGTCTGCGTGGTCATGAGTAAGACCAGGTCACTTGGCGGGAGTGAGTGCATATATTGTCGTCCGTTTATTGTTTGTATGCCTGTCTACGTGTGAGCCTTAATCTTGACGTCTGCATTCCACTTAGGCTGATGCAATTGATGTTGAACAATCCTCATTTTTATTATTTGCTTACACATTTATTATTATTAAATATCATTGTTATAATTGTAACATATAATTCAAGTTTACTCAAGCGTGTGTTGCTTCTGAAAACTGGAAGGACTCCGCATAAATCAGCGTCCAAGAAGTAGCTCTCAGTTTCAATCACGTGAGCAACCTTTTGTCTGGCCTCCATGCGAATATTTTCATTGAGAATGCGCCTACTGAGTTTCAATGGCATTCTTGATATGGCATGCACAGTTGTAGTTTTCCTCTCCATACCGCAGCTGAGCTCCTCGGCTGTCAGTGTGGCAACCGATCTTCCCTGCAGGCGGCTCGGGTAGTCGCACGTGGCGGCAGCCTGGGCATTTCCTGACTCGGCATACTGTTTCAGGAGGTCCGCAAGCCACAGCAACTCACAGTCACAGTTCAACGAATTGGAATCCAGTCGCCTTAACACAAAATGTGCACAGAAACTCAGGTACAATGGCAACAGTTAGTCATTGCGGTACAATTTGCCAAGATTTCAATAGCCAGCTACAGTAGATTATTCAATATCTAACAATCAAAAGATAAGGAAGCCAAATTTTCATTCTATTTAAAAGAGGACAGATGAATCACAACAGTACATGGCCAGTCCACCAACATTACAGTCCACTTAAGTAAAGTGGCATTAAGATTCATTTAAAAAAAATAAATAAATTCAACTATTGCAACCATATTGTCTATTTTGACTCTTTGCTATTCAGTAATCAATGGATAAAAAATACATTGCTACAGTGGAAAAAAAAGCAACACTTTAAAGTGACATCTTCAAACATGCTATAAAGACTTACTTAATTACTTGATAAGAATGGTCACAGGCCCAGATAAGATAAGATGCGTGGGAGTTCTTTTCTTATATACTGTAATATATTTTTTTTTCAAAATAAGTCAGACAAACATGGCGAAGAGTGTGCTGTGAGCCTTTACAAGAGAAATCATCTCGTTCCCAAAGATCAGCAAGAACACTGAGGTGGCATGTACTGTAACTGATTAGCAAGTGCAGCTTTTCCCTGGGCGACATGGTTGTAAGGTGGACATAGATCCAGACACGCATTACCACACAGCTGTTTTAGAATTTGACATGGAGCTTTTCCACTTACAGTCGTTTCATGGCCTGTAGATTAGAAAAGGTCCCCGGGACCAGCTGGGTAATTCTGTTGTTGTGCAAAAACCTGAAGGAGAGGCACAAGCAAATTTGTGAGTCTAAATAAATGCTTGAGACTGATGGATCACAATTAGCATAACCCAAACTTTAAAACGTTTTTTTTCATGATCTTTGAAGATATTTATGAGATTTTCCCATCACAATTTAGTCTTGGAGTTATAAGACATGACGCACACCCTGCTGCTATTTTATTATTTCATCATCAATTTATTGGTATTGCTGCGCTGAGTATGACTAGAGCTGACAGCAACCAGCCCGCAAATTGGATCAACAAAAGGTATTCCACAGGACTTAAACATCTGGTAATACATTTGAAAGGCAAATGCAATACAACTTTATTTATTTAGCTCATTTCACAAGAGCTGGAGCTGTAACAAAGCACTTTCCATATGGTGTAATATAAATAAGTTGGAAATTAGAACACAAATTAAAACACAAACAAAAGATACCAGAAGTACAGGAGAAACAGCGACAGTCTCATGTTGAGTCAAAAGCTAAAAAAGAAAAAATGTCTTCAAATGAGTTTTAAAAGTAAACAGTGAGGGGGCTTGCCTAACATTTAATGGTAGCTCATTCCATAGGGAAGGACCGGCAACAGAAAAAGCACGATCCCCCCTGAGGCTGCGCTTAGAATTCGGCACCTCCAGCAGCATTTGGTCCACAGACCTGAGGCAGCGAGCAGGTGCCTCGGGGTGGAGGAGCTCGGAGAGGTACGCTGAGGCAAGGCCTTTTAAAGATTTGAAGACGGACAGAAGTACCTTAAAGCGAACTCTAAAGTGCACTGGGAGCAGTGAAGGGAGGCCAAGATTGAGGTTTTGTGAGCCATCTTCTGAGCGCCAGTTAAAAGACAAGAAGCAGCATTTTTGCACCAGTTGGTGGCGCTTGAGGGGGACTGGCTGACTCCAAAGTTAAGTGCATTGCAGTAATCTAGCCTAGATGTAACAAAGGCATGGATTACTGTTTCTAAAGTGATGCTGCGAAAGAAAGGGCTTCCCTTTAGCCAGCTGCCTAAGACGAAATAAGCTGGATCGAACAACAGCACTGATTTGTGAAACCCAAGTTTGAGACTGTTGGCTTACTAAAGGTTTGGTCGCATTGGTCCGGTTATGATGTTTGGCAGAAAAACCTAGAGATTAACAATTGAAAAAAATTCTAATGCATAAAATAACTCATGTTTGGTTCCCTACATATTCAGATTTAGGAAGAAAGGATGGAAGTCTAGTCATTAGTTTAGGCATTGTAACATAGAGTAAGTGATGGGGCATTGATTGCAAAAAAGTAAAATTGCTAAATTATTTAACCCCCATCATTCGTTTTATGTCAACTTTTGGAAATTGATAAAAAGCCCACATTATTGGGATATTTGTAGCTATTGTTAATGGCATTAAGGGACTTTTTTTTTGTTTAAAATGTGATTGAATAAACCATGTGCCATGCAAACGCGAGAGGTTTCAATGTTTAAAGTCATATTTCCGTTATGATGCGATCCGTTTGAACCTCAAAAGTTGAGTGTATGTATACTTAACAGTATTTATGATTCAACACGGAACAGCTGGATGTCAGCACCTCTGAATGAGAGCGAGCTGAATGGGAAGCCGTCATTTATCAATCAAATCGAGCTGGTTACGTCAGGAGGCCGTTAACATAGCTAAGTACTCATCCAGACTCGGATATTTATTTATTTAATTCATACTGGAACGATTTAACATGATGCTTGTCACAGACGGGCTTCCGCCTTGTGCGCGCAATCCTGACGGACCGACAGAGTTGGAACACCTTCCTCCCTCCCCCAAGTACCGGTAGGAGCATTAAAACATGAACTTGTGCGTGCACAACCAGATGACATTTTTACCAGCACACCGTGAAAAGTTGGCGAGCATATTGCCCACGATGTCGAGCCCCGAAACACATTCCCAGATACCAAATACTTATCTATGCAGGTGAGGTAAGATATTTGTCATGTTGATCAAGGTGCAGACAGAAGTGAAAAACTGCAAAATAATTGCAAACACAAATAATACAAATAAAGGGTGAATTCAAGTTCCATGACAACTAGGGCGGCTAAGATTCGTCGACTATTCACGACGACGTCAACAAACAAAACCTCAGCAATGCATTCAAACAGTAGATGAGCCATTTATTTTTATATTTAATTATTCTGAGCGTCTCCCGCTTCTT